>NC_092873.1:353533469-353878874 GCF_028372415.1 Notamacropus eugenii | reverse complement strand
GTTAGAGAAAGAGGGAGAGGGGGGAGAGATTGAAGAAAAAAAGAGGGGAAAGAGAAAGATAGAGGAGGGAAGAGGGGTGCAGAGGAAGAAAGAGGGGAAGGAGGGGCAAAAGGGGAGAGAAGAGGAGGGAGAAGAGAGGTTTTAGAGGGGGACAGAAAAGGTGGAAAGAAAGAGGGGGGAAAAGAGGGAGGAAGAGAGAGGCGGGAAGAGAAGGGAGAGGAGGAAGACAAGAGGGAGAGAAAAGGAAAAGAAGGGAGAAAAAGGGGAGGGGGTAGGAGTATGCGGGACAAGGGCAGTATCTGACAACCAGCGCCCCCCACCCCTTCCCCGCCGGCAAGCTCACCTCCCCGCCTCTGGCTCCCGGGCCCTGGGGCCTCCCACGTCGGTGAGACTCACAGAGGAGGCAGCCAGCTCCCCCGGAGGCCTCTTGCCGGCCGCATCCCCGTTGGCCGAGGCCCCGTTACAGCTCTTCGTGCGGAAGAGGCGACTGAGGCGGATTCTGAGCGAGCCCTTGCGGGAGGTGCCCAGGGGCGGCCGGAGGGGCGCCGAGGGCTGCTGCTGCGGGGGCGGCGGGGGCTCCACTCGGGAGGGCCGCCCCGGGGGCACCAGGTCCTGCAGCGGGAAGGGCGCGGGCGGCAGCTCCGGGGCCAGGGGTTGCAGGGACACCGATCGGCCGCCGCCGCCGCCTCCTCCTCCGCCCGCCCCCCGGCCCGGGCTGCTGAGCTCCTCCTCCGAGCAGCTGTTGGTCTCCAGGCTCTCGGCCTCCGACTCCAGCGCCTCCAGCACTAGCAGCGCGTCGCTCGTCTCCGTGGGGTCCTCTCCCGCCTGCGGGGCCGCGGCGGGCGGTGGGGGCTGCGGCGCGGGCGGCTGCGGGGCGCACGGACAGCTGCCCCCGGCGGGCCCCGGGACCTTGCTGGCCGGCCCCAGCCCCAGAGCTGCCAGGTGGGCCTCCAGCCCCGCGGCCGCCGCGGCCGCCGCCGCCGGGCCCCAGCCCCGCTCCAACCCCAGCCCTAGGCCCAGCCCCAACCCCAGCCCCGGCGGCAGGGCCTTGGGGTCCAGGGTGCAACGGTGCCGGGGGCACAGCAGCTCCGAGGGCCCCGGCCCAGCTCCCGCCGCCGCCGCCTCCTCCTCCTCGGGCGGCCGCCCTACGTTGCGGAACACCATCAGCTGCGGCGGCCGGGAATTCCGGGGTCCCGGCCTCGGCAGGAAGGGCGGCGGCGGCGGCGGGAGCGGGCTCTGGGCCGGGGGCGGCGGATGGGGTCCATGGCCCGGGGCCGGCGGCGGTAGCGGCGGCGGGGCCGGCTCCGAGGCCGCTTCTCCGTAGCCCAGCAGGCGGCTCAGGACGCGGTACGAGGCCGCCGCTGCCGCCGCCGCCGCCGCCGCCGCCTCGCCGTCCCGGAGCTCGGTCCCCTGCATCGGAGAAGGCGGGAGCGAGGCGCGGAGCGAGGGACCGCAGGGGACTAGGCTGGGCCCCGCCGGAGCCCCGCCCGCCGCGGCCCCGGGAGCGGGAGCGACAGCGCCAACGGCCGCTGCGGCCTCCGCTTCATGGAGCGCGGCGGCGGCGGCGAGGAGGAGGAGGAAGAGGAGGCGGAGGAGGAGGCGGGGGCGGAGAAGAGGGAGGAGGAGGAGGAGGAGGCAGCAAAGGGGAGGGAGGGGGCGGGGGCTCGGGGGAGGAGGGGGAAGCGCAGGCCGGGGAGCCCGGCGCGAGCCCAGCCGCGCGCCGCCGCCGTAAGCTGCCCCCCGCCCCGGTCTAACGTCACTTCCGTGAGTGACCAAGCCCCGCCCTCTTCCCTGCTCTCCTCCCCCACGCTCAGACGCAACTTCCTCTTTTGCCGGGGCTGGGTCTGTGTCAGTGTCAGGATCTGGGGCACATGTTTGTGAAGTGCCTCGCACCGCGACGAACGTCACTCAATTTTCCTTCCACCCTCCTCTTGACTAAAAACCCCGCGCTTCTTCGTTCGCACGCGGTCTTCGAAGTCAAAGTACTTCATTCTTTTCCACCAATATTCTTATTGTCTCCCTCCCCTTCCCTCTTCTCTCCCCCCTCCTCTGCCCTTTCCTCTCCTTTCCTTTCCCACCCTCCCTCCTCATTTCTCTTTCTTCTCTTTTCACTTTCCCTCTCCTCTCTCCCCTTCCAACGTCTGTGTCCTCAGCCCTGGGAAAACTGAAACTTTCCATTCCCCCCACACCAAAAAAAAAAAGGCAGACAAAGTCAAAGAAAGGATCAAAAGTGTCATTCTCTGACCTGACTTGGCCAGGTCTACAGACCTGCCTCTGGAAGGGACCTCAGATCTAGTCCAACCACCTCATTTCCCAGATGAGGAAACTGAGACCCTTGGAATTATAAGAAATTTAATCGGCCTCGGAGGCGAGAATTAGGCTCAAATCCCTGAATCCCAGAGCTTTTTCGACTGTATCACAATGCCTTCTGGGTTCCAGGGCAGCTGTGTTTTATTCTGCCCTCACTCTGCATCCCTCCCTCCCCTCCTGCACATCCTATATCTTGCTTGTGACCTGGAATAGCTGGTAATCTTCCACAGCTCATAAGGCTTGTCACTACAGGAGATTACTGTTCAGAGCCCTGTGCTCAGGTGGCTGAGCACAGTCAGTCAGTGCCATTTGAGCTTCTCAAACAGAATTGGAGATAGTGGCCGGGGATGCAAAATCTATTGCAGGAAAGGAGATGGAGGCATCCAGGTGTAAAGGAAAGAAGGCTGAGCTCAAGCAGAAGACCTGGTCTGCGATAAAGGCTTACCATTTATGTCTGTGTCCTGGGGCATGTCTCTCAGCCTCTCTGGGTTTCAGTTTTCTCATCTGGAAAAACTATTTGGCACACATCCAGGGCTGTGCACATTTATAACTGTTAAGTGCTATATAAGTTATTGCAGGAAAGACAAGACTGATCCTGATGATAAGGATGATAAATCCAGTCCTGTGCCTCTCACCTTCCCACATCACCACTACCGGCAACTCCTCCTAACTCTCTTTCCTGGTAATTCAGACAGTTTTCCCAGGCTAGATCAATTCCATGCTGGAAGAAAAGGGGCCTGTGGAGTAAGAGGCTACAAGAATAAATAATTTGTGGGGCTTTTCACACACACACACACACACACACACACACACACACACACACACACACACACACTTTCTGCGATTGCATCAATGTGGAAACTCCTGAAATGGAAATTCCTTTTCTTTCTTCAATGCAAATAGACATATGAACTGCAACTTATAGCTGCCAAAGTACACTGAAAAGTTAAGTAACTTCATCATGGTCACATACCTAATATCCCAGATGGAATTTTAAATCCAGGTTTTCCAGCCTTCATATTCACTGCACTGAGATGATTCTTGGGACAGGGTGTAGAGGAAGTAAAATTAAGGAAATCCGTAACCTTCACTTGCTGCAAGTAAATCATTGTGACCCAGTGGGAAAGAATTCCAAATAAGGTCCTTCCTTGTTTAAGCCACCCCATTCACTCAAACCAGGAATCATCTCCTTACATGAAAAAAGAAGACCTTCACTAAAGTTCTTTCCCATAACATCTAAGGGAACCTGTGGAGAACTCAGAATTCCTGGCTCCCAGATGACTCCCTGTCCAACTGTCTTCCCTTGCTCCAGCGATACTAGATTCCATATTCAATGAGTGATAAAGTGAGGTCTTGACTGAGCAGCTCCCTCTGCTGTCTACTGGCTGTCATTAGTCATGGAGAGAAACAAGGAACTTCATGAGATCATACTTACATAAGATATTTATATATCATTTACAGCTAGAAGTGAACTAGTCTAACAGTTTTATATTTACAGATACTAAAACAGAGGTTCAGACAGGTTGCCAAGGTCCACACAGGTACAAAGTAATAAAAATCAGAATTAAATTCAAGTTTTTAGTCTATTCAGTGCACAGCAAACAAAAATTCCCTTTCAGGAGACAGCAGAGAATCTTCATCCAAATCTTTGGTGTCCTTCTTAGTTGATGACCAGGAAAAAAATATTATGGACCCCCCAAAATTTTTTTAATTACAAATATTAGTCTATATTTCTGTACAATTTGCTTATATGCGGTTTATAAGACCCACAGAATGTCAGAGCTTTCAGGGACTTTTGAGACCATAAAATTCTAAAAAGCACACTAAAAAGTACACTGACATTGGGGAGAATTTAGTGGGCATTTAATGGGTGTCCCCCGAGTGACATTTGGATGCTTCGGTAGCAATAATAGCCTATACTTGGCCCATGTCCTGCTTTTTTGTGAATTTACAGAGGGAATGTGGGACAATGGCAAAATGAATAGGTATGGAGTCCAAGGACCCACTTCAGTTCAAATCCCACTTTGGTGGATTTGACTTTTGTTCAAACATCTAACCTCACTAAACCTCAGTTTCTTCATCTGTAAAATGAACAGGGTTTTGAGCTAGATTATTTCCAAGATTCCTTCCAGCTCTAAATCTGTGTTTTTATGAATTAACTAACAAGAGTAGAATATGTAATTTAGCCATCAGCAAGTGCTCTAAACAACTTGCCACTCAAGTGGTTCCCTCAGAGTGTGTCCAACCAGTCACCTGTGGGGGCTTTCCCAAAGGCTAGAGTATCCCCTACAATATTCCTGCAATATTCCTATTGCAATATTCCTACCGTACAGTGTATAGCCTACCTTTCTCTTCCATTGCCTGATACTTACTTAGCTTCTCATAAGGAAACCAGGTATTGGTCCTGATCAGAGAATGTGCTGGTAAAATGTTTAATAACCAGCTCTCCAAAATGCACAATACATTTTAAAGTTTGATTTGCATTATTAATATTTTCTTCATCACTTTCTTAAGTGTAGACAATAAAATAATAAATCAAAGTCTGAATTTTGCATTTGGTGATTTCCAGGGTATAAATGCTCACACATATTTGCACAATTAGCACTCATAAGCTGGTCTGAATTGGCTCCAGCATAGCTCTGGTCTTGATTCAATATTATCTAGAGGTTATGAAAAATAAATCTTTATAACTTGCTGTTACCTCATATCTAGGAAATTTATATTTATATTATACAGGCAATCAACACTATGGCTACAAATATTATGTGGTGCAAGTAAATAAATAAAGAGAATTGTAGAAATCTTATTGGGATACTTCTACAACCTGTACTCTCATTTGAAATTTGAGGCCCCACCAGACAGCTGCTACCTACGATTTTAGGAGATAACACCATGGGTTTGCATGCCTAATATCACAAGCCTCCTTTAGTGTACTTCCCATGAACAATGAGTCAATAGACATGATTTGCTTTTACCAAAGGCATTTACTAAGATGGCATAGTAAAAAAACAGTGGCTACAAAGCATTCTCCCCACAAACCTGGGATGTATCCTCCCACAATTCCATATAGATACCATCCATGGGAGGAGTGGGCTCAAAATTTTAATACAATAATAGTGAGGTACACTTACAAGATAAAGGTATGGCAAAGCCACCTCATAACTCCTGGTACTGAAGGACCTAGAAGTCCTTTTTCTCTTTGCAGATTCCCCATAGAATTCCCCTTGGGTACATCATGCCTTCTGGGTATTTGCTTTCCTAGATTGCCTGAGTCTGTTTTTCTCCATCGCTAATCCTCTTTTCTCCTGCCAGAATGGGGGTGAACAGTGGGGCAGGAGCAGAGTTCCCATTCCACAAAGTTACTGCTTTCCTTGATTGACTGCTTTTCTGCATCTATGACTATCTGCTCCCTCAATTGCACTTCAAACCCAATGAACACTCAAATTGCTAAATGGAATGTCTTCTGCTCTGCTTCTAGACCCTATGGTCTTTGGGGCAAGGTGGTAAGTGGGGTGGGAGAGTAGAGGTGCGTGTGGCAGATCTTCCCATCTTTTTGTATGCCCTCTACAGTGCTCTATTTGCTATAGTGAATTCCTACTTTTCTTCAAAGCACAGTTCTGGTACTATCTTCTATACCCGTCTTCCCTGATTCTTATCCTCTTCTTTAAAGAATCCGCACTCTTCCTCTTGCAATTACTTTGTATGCATTGGAAACCATGGCCCATCCTATTGGAATTAGGCCTACGTTTTAGGAGCAACATATTCATCTCCACATTCCAAAATCCCACAGGATCTTAACCGTAGACACCTGCTACAGATAGGGGTACACTCTGGCATAAGATTTATATTCTCTCTCCTGGGTTTTCAGGGGCTGGCAATAACTCACCAAATGCCACTAGAATCTTGATGCTTTCTATTCCTTCCAAGAAAGGGGCCTCCTTGTGAGAGTGATCCCATTCCAGATTGGTCCTGGTTTTCACAAAGAAAAGATACCTCTCACTGGGGCTCCCACCAGCTTCTTCAGGATTTGTTACAGTTATCTTAACAGGTTCTTTCCCAGCATGTTTCCCTTTCTCTCTTCCCTTTTTCTCTTCATGGGAATACCTGGGAGAAGAGGCAAAGCCCCAAAGTGAACTGTTCCTCTTCTGCTAAGGAGACCTATCTACCTGGCTCAAGGTAATCCCATTATAAAGATGAAAGTGCCAACCAAGAGTTGCTAGGTTACATATATCCTTTAGCAAGGGCACATTCCCACAGAAAGGGGCCAATACATATCTCTATTCCCCTGAACCCAGGACATTTTCCAGGCTCCATAAGATCGGGTCCACACAAATACACACACACACACACACACACACACGCACACACTTCATATTTGTTGTACCAAAGAACTCAGTGATTAGGTCCAGGAATGGGAAGACTCAAGATGTTCAGCATTCCCACTCCAGCCTCCCAAGAGTGGATGATGCTGGTGAATTGTCTTTAAGAAATGCCAGAAAGTTACTGAGGTCTCTATGAGTCAAGATACCTAGTTATAGTCAAGATCCTGCTTCTGTGTGACCTTGGGCGTGTCACCTCAGTTTTCTGAGCCTCAGTTTTTTTGTCTGCAGAATGAAGGAGTTAAAGCAGATTTTACTACTAGGCATATGCCCAAGGATCAGTGACCAAAAAAGGACCCATATACACCAAATGATAGAAGCTATTTTTTTGTAATAGGAAAGATGCAGATGCAAATAGTGAAAACATCACCCTCATTTTTGCAGAGGAAGATGTAGAGGCTCTGAGAGGTTAAGGGATGTGCTTATGAACACAGCTAGTAAGAGGAATTCACATCCAGATCTTTAGCCTTCAAGTCCAAGCTCATTGGCCTCTGTAGGTTCCATCTCCATTCTTTCTCTGCTATTTATACCATTGCTTAGGCTGAATTAGCAGCAAATATGGGGCACGCTGAGGGAAACTGAGGTTTATTGTGTGGGGCTGAGAGCCATTCAAATTGTCCCCTCCTTTCTTCCCTTCTGACTAACTCAGGAGCAAGATGGATTGAGGAAAAACCAAGAAAAAAGATTCGGTGAAGGCAGAAGAAGGAGACAACTCTCACCTCTATCAAAGGGAAATATAAATATGGGGGAGGAAAGTAGAGGGAAGTCCTCAGTGATAGAAAAGGTCACTGGAGAGTGAAAGGGAAGGCAAGGCTTTGTTGCCGGGAGCCTCCCACAGGGACCCTGCTGTTCCAGCCTCAGGTGCTTGTCCCAGGCATCTGGGACCCAGAGATACACACACTGGCTCCAGTATGGCATATGGGGAGCTGATGTTCAGGGCCCTCTCCTCATTTGAGGAAGATTAGCATCACAAGATAAAAACCCACAAAGGAAGGAGAGGGAGAATATGAACTTAAAATCAGTTGATTGACAGATTGTAGTTATTAAGTGTCTACTAAATGCTAAAAAGGAAGGAAGGAAGGAAGGAAGGCAGGGAGAGAGGGAGGGAACAGTCCCTGGCCTTAAGAAGCTTACATTCTAACTTCTAAAACCATGAAAAGATCCCTTATGTCTCTCTTAGCTCATTATGACATCATTATTATAATTATCATTTGCTGCAGCGGCTGTAATTTGTGGTAGAGTAGGAAAAACATTAAGACACCTGGATTTTAGAACCGGTTTTGCTATCCACCTGTTGCATGACTTTGGACAAATCTCATCTCTGGGCCTAAGTTTCCTCCTTCATAAAGAAAGATGTTCAGAAGATTCCTTCTAGTTCTGTTCTCATTATGGTGTGTTGTAGTGGAGAGAGTCAAGAGTAAGGCTTAAATTGTGATTCAAATGCTTCTTACTGGCTGGGTGATATTCGGCTAGTGATTTGACCTTTCTAAGTCACAGTGTCCACAACTGTAAAATGAAGGGATCTGTGCATTCTAACAAATGTATTAGTGCATTTTGTTTGGACACAACAGATGATTTCCAGCAAATGAGGGCAGAGATATTTTCAGTACCTGCTTTATAGGGTTGTAATAAAGAAAAAGCTTTACAAACCTTAAAATGCTGTTTAGCTATGTTATTATTATTGCCATGATCCCTGGTTCCAGAAGTAATTCCAACCTTTCCCCAACCCCACCCCATCCCCATCTATCTCCAAATTTAGAGGAGGGAAGAGGCAAGAGTAGCTTGCCTGAGGCCACAACCTGGCTGTGCATCAAGCCTGATACAATTCCTGCCACAAGGCTCAGTAGAGCATAGGTGTGGGAAGGGGGGGGCACCAGCTCCCCCACGGTTGCTATGGCTCCCCTTCCCGGATTTGCCCATCTCTCCTAATGGAGCAAAAGAGCGGGAGGGAGGGAGGGAGGGAGAGAGGGAGACAGAGAGGAAAGGAGGAAGGAAGGAGGGAGAAGGGAAAGAGAGAGAAAAAGAAAGAGAGAGAGAGAGAGAGAATTCCAGACAATTCTCCTTCCATCTCTTTTCCCTTCCATCCCATCTGTGTCTATCTGTATTTGGAGCAGATGTTGGGATAGGGGGGTAGGCTGAATTGGTGGGGATGATGTTATGTCAGGATTAAGTCTATCTGAGTTGGGGGGGGGGGTTGCTTGGAGAGCGAGAAGAGGCAGGGCCCCTTTGCCTACGTCCAGGAATCAGCCTGTGACGTTAGTTAAAGAGAAA
This sequence comes from Notamacropus eugenii, assembly GCF_028372415.1. Taxonomy (NCBI): domain Eukaryota; kingdom Metazoa; phylum Chordata; class Mammalia; order Diprotodontia; family Macropodidae; genus Notamacropus; species Notamacropus eugenii. Next base: position 353,869,914 of record NC_092873.1, on the reverse strand, counting down.
GGAATAACAGCTGAGATAGATCGAGCCTGAGAGAGATAGAGACAGGGAGAGCAAGAGGGAAAGGCATATTTTCAGTACGCATGAAGACAATAATCTCTCTAGGTTGCAGCCAGCCTCTTCCCAGAGTTTCCTGAACTGTCCACCTCCTCAGGTGGTCTGGATACTGAAGTCTCTCAGAGGTTGGGCAATCCATTGCAGTTGGCATGAGGGTAAGCATCAGAGCACAGGTGATGGCCCCTGGCATTTGGGGACTACTGAGCTGGTGTTTCTTCTGTGACTGGGCCCTGGGTGGTCCCCGAGACTCTAGATCTCTGCCCCTCCTGACTTCCCAAGACAAACTAGGAGCTGTGCCCACTCGGACACCTCCAGAAGGGGCAGAGGCAGCTTTAGCTTTCCTTTACTCTGGGGATGCCCAGAAACTGGCTGGAACCAACTGCAGCAGGCGCTATGAGGCACAAGGAGCCGGGGGCAGCCTGGGACTCCCCCAAATCCTGCAGGGAGCTGCAGGTACCTTGACACAGGCAGCAAATTTCCTTAACATGTTGCTCCAGGCCAATGACATCCGAGAGTCCAGCGTGGAAGAGGATATAGAATGGTACCAAGCATTGGTACGAAGTGTGGCTGAGGGTGACCCAAAGGCATACCGGGCATCATTGACTTTCAATCCTGCCCCTGGTGCGACCTTGCCTCAGCTGGTACTTCGAGCCACCAGGACAGGGGAGGAGACTCTCTTGCAGGATTTATCCATGGCCAGAGTCCAGGATGCAAAACCAGCTAGTGTTGGGGTCACAATGGGTCTAAGAAAGCGAGTACTAAGCAACGACCTGGGCAGCCTAAACAGCCCCAAATGGCCACGGGGTGATGGGTACGTAGGAGACACAAGTCACGTTCGTCTCTCACCCCCCTTTCTGGAATGTCAAGGGGGTCAGCTCCGACCTGGATGGCTAGTTGAGCTTTCAACCACCTTCTATGGGCTCAAGCCCGATCTCAGTCCTGAGGTCAGGTGAGTATGTTTTCACTTGTTCATTTGTGTATAAATAACATGCATATATGTATATGCACATGCATGCTATTTCTATAAGTAAAATGTATACATATATGTAAAGTATATATGCACATATAGGTGTGCGTAATGGTGTGTACATGGATATACTTTGGAAATCTATGTGGGTGTAGATATAGGACTAGAGGACACATTTTTGTCTCTGTGTAACTTGTCTACCTACTCATGCTGGCCTATGTATTTGCATAGCAATCCACAAATATTTATGTGCATATGTATTCATGCTTGGATTTGTACACCAACATAGCTATGTTTGCACAGGTTTGGTTGCAGGCATGTACAGGTATGTGCAGTTGTCCATATGTTTATGTGTATATAAGTGTGTATATACAGATGTGTGTCCACTTGTCTTTAGTGTAAGATGTGTGCAATCAGGTGAGCACTTTTGTATTGTAGGGAAGATGAGAGGAAAGGAGGAAAATGATGACAGCCCTAACTTCCAAGCCACATGGGGAGTTAGGGCAGAAGTTGTCTCTTGACCACTAACAACTCTGAGAGAGGACCTTCCTAAGGCCAATCAAGTTCTAGGAGGCCCATTCTTTCTGGAAGCTGCCTCAGCTTCCAAATCCTTTTGGTTCCCAATGTTATTGCACAGATCAGATCTGCTCTACCTTTACCAATGGAGCACTTGATACCCCTTAAAAACTGACCCACCCCATCCTTCTCCAGCTCTGTCACAACCCCTAAGTAGGTTCAACAAATCAAGCAGAGAGCCTGAAACATCTAAGCACTCAAACAGCAGCTGGATAAGCAAGGCAAAGATTTCATGGTCACAGCCTTGCATAGGGCAGGGAGATTGTTTCAGGTGTTCATTTCCTTTCTGGTTGTTAGCTCTCCCACTTCCCCCCCTCCCCCAAGCAGGATGCCTCTCCACCTAATAGGCACCCGACTCCTTTATGCCAAGCCCTCTCCTATTTGTCCACAGCAAAGAGCTGGGGTGTGAACAGCTCAGCAGGACCTGGGGGTGCTCTAATTCATGCTCACTTCTTTGTGACAATTCGTGACTTGGGGAGTGGTGGAAGGTAATATGGTGTGTGTGTGTGTGTGTGTGTGTGTGTGTGTGTGTGTTTGAATAAATGTGTAAATACTTTCTTGACAGAATTCCAGTTCTCCAGACTGAGCCCCTCCCATTGGTGGTGCCCAATTCCACCAGACTTAGATTCCTCCTTTTCCCTAGACATGGCCTGGGAAAAGGAGCTTACAGCTCATTTCTATCTGTCACAGTCAAAATTCTCCTTCCATCTCCAAACTCATCAGAGACCTTAGAGAGCCATCAAAGCAGCAGAAAAGCTGAGGGAGGGGTAGGGTTAGGGGGTATAGAGCTTTATTGGGGAGAGTTATGTCCCTGCTAGGGAAAGGACTCTCTCTCAGAAGCATGGCCAGGAGGAAGGTGTCCCATTCCACACCCTTTCTGCTTCAGGGGGTTGGTGCAGATGGATGTGGATCTTCAGAGTGTGGATATTGATCAATGTGCCACTGGCCCTGGCTGGTTTTCCAATACACACCAGTGTGACCTCAATAGCACCCAGGTATGGACAGATTGGGGTTGGGGTGGATGGATATGTGTGTGTATGGGGGGGGGGGAACTCCTTATCCCAGGATTTCAGTTCATGTCCCATTTCCTTTTCCCATCACCTACACCACCAGAAGCAGCAGAAACAAGCTGAAATCTCTGCTCCCACGGTTTGAACTGAGACCATAGTGATGGGACCAGAGTGTCCAGTGGGGAACGGGGGAGAGGATTTCAAGGGAGCCCATTTGTGCTCTGTCCCCACATATTTCCCCTAAAGCTGCCCATGTGTTTGATGCATACTCTCTCTCTCTCTCTCCATGCTTCAGGGTCTGTTCCTTACCAGGGACACTCCTGGTGGCTGGGGGACAAAAAACAGACTATAGAGAGAGATGCAGAGAAAAGGATAAAAGAACAGATTGGCAACTACAGACATCAATACTGAGGCATTATGAGTAATGGAGTGGAGCTGAGAAGAGGTGATGATTGATGATCACCACTGCAGCTCCAGAGAGGAAGTCCAGGAATTCCAAAGATCTACCTCATATTTATTCTGAATAAACATGATATAGAGGAAGAGTATTGATTCCAAGAAGGGGTGGATTGTCTTCATATCCTTTGCAATCAGAACAGTGCCCAGAACAGAGTTGGTACTTAATAAATGCTTGTTGATTAATTGATTTTGAGTCAGGAGACCTGGGCTCAAATCCCAGCTTTGCCATTTTCTGTCTTTGTGACTCTCAAACCAATTGTTTAACCTCTTTGGGCCTCAGTTTCCTCATCTATAAAATGTAGGGTTCAGATTAAGTTCTCTCCCGGTTCAAAATCTATGATCCGTGATTCTAGGAAATCTCACATCTGCCTTGGACAGAAGTCAACTCAAGGTCTTCATTCCAATGGAGATGTCTCTACAATGCAATAGAGATAAGGGTGTGTACTCACATACAGTGTGTCCTCCCAAGAGTGAGTGCCCCAAAATACATACACACTTTATTTTCTGGAAAAGCAAAGACATTACAGAGTTCTGTGCTAACTAGAGTGGGTATACATTTGGTGGGGATGCTTGGAATTACCTTTCCTTTACAAAGATGATCTGACTCACCTGTAGGGTGTGTGATTCAAGTGGTTTCTTCAAGAAAGGGGATGGACTGATTCTGAATCATCCATATTTGGGGGACATCTGTAGTCTCCAATGTGTGAGACGACTGGATAACTCTCCTTAGCAATAGATAACAGCCAAATTCTATGGAAAGCAAGTGGCTAAGACAAGGACACAGTTTTTACTATGATCTCGATTTCTTTACCCAATGAGTCAATGAGAATACAATTTCTTCCCTTTCTTTTCTCTTTTTCTCTCCTATCATTTATTTCTCTTTTGGGATAATGTCAGAAGTTGGGCAAAGACTCTCCCAGTTCTATCCTGCTGCATTATTTCACCAACTTCAATTTAAAAGATACCTATTATATGCAATGTACTCTCAAGTGGTTTCCAATCTAATGGAGGGAAAGACACAAATAATGACAATACAGAATATGCAAGTGAAAAATAGAAGTCAAGACAGAATGAGAATATTGATATGAAAAAGACTGTTTTCTTTTGGGGAAATCAGGGGGGCTTTCATTAAGGAGATTGACAGAACCGATCCTTGAGGAAAAGAAGTGATTTCAAGGCAAGGGAAAAGGTACATTCCAGACAAGGTCATTATGAACAAGATCATAGAAAACATAGAGGTAAGATGAGAAGGCGAAATGGTGAGCAGTTCTGTTTGACTACGACAGAAACAAGGAGAGTAATGTAAGCTACAACTGGAAAAGTGATTTGGAGTCAACTCCCCATATGGATGTCTGTAAGGGATCTAAGAATCAAAATGCTCCTGATTTTTCTATTTCTTCTGGTCCCCCAGGTTCACAAGCTCAGGACTCTTCTTCCTCCTGTACTCTAGTTACCTGCCCAAATCTTATAGATGCTGCTTCCACTATAGCTCTCAAATTTGTCCCCTTTTCTGGACTCACATGAGCATACACACCCTCCTATCCCATGGAAGGTCCCCATTACCTTTCATCTGGGTTATCATAATAATTTTCTAATTTTTCCTTTCTGCTTTTTAGTCTTCCTGTCTCTAATCCATCTCCTACACAACTGCCAAAATAATCTTCCTAAAGTGTAGTTCTGAGTGCTTCACTCCCCTTCTCAAAAATCTTCAGTGGCTTGCCCTTTTGCCTCTAGGATAAAATAGAAACTTTTCAACCTGGTATTTAAAGCCCCTTAAAAAATTGCTTCCAGTATACCTTTCCTGCCTTACTTCATATTACTTTCACACATGTACATCATAACATGCAAATGAATAATAAATGCAGGATAATGTAATAACATATACTAATAATAAGTGCAAGAAGAGGGTATTAACCAATTCTGGCAATCAAAAAAGTCTTCCCCTTAAGAAGTGGCAAATGGGCTCACTCTAGAAGGAAGCTGAAAATTCTAAGAGCTGGAGGTAAGGAGGGAAGACATTGCAGCCATGGAGGAACAGGCTGTACAAAGATACAGTGGTAGGACGATGCTAGATTAATAATCATTAGCTAACATGATAGTAGCTAACAGTGCCTTAAAGTTCACAAAGCACTTAACACGTATTTTTTTATTTGATCTTCATAATAGTCTTGGGAGGTAGGTGCTAGTATTACTCCATACGTTACAGAGGAGGAAACTGAGGCACAGAGAGGATAAGTAACTTGACTAGGGTCAGATGGCTAATAAGACTCTTCAGCAGGATCTGAACTCAGGCTTTCCTGATTCCATGTTCAAGGTTCTATTTACTATGATACACTATTATTATCATCATCTTTATATTATTATAATAATAAAATCTATGCTTAAGAAAAATTGTCCTACTAAACTGTTCTCTGAACTTGCATTCTCCTATTGTAATGCCATACACAAGCTGTTTCATCATATCTAGAATATACTCCATTCTCCGTCTACCTCCTAGAAGACTTAGCTTCCTTCAAGGCTCATTTGCCAGTTGCCATGGGAAGCCTTTCCCAATCCCCTGGTTGTCAGTGTTTACTTCCTCTTCACATGGCCTCATATTTATTATCTGATTACATGTTTTATCCCCTAGCAGAAAATTCTAAATGCCTTCTATGCAGCTGGGTGAGAACATTTCCTCATTCAAGGACTCCTAATTCCTGTCCAGCCTCCCAAAGCTACCCTTTCAATTCCTCCATTTAAATTCAATTTAATAATAAATTGAATTTAAATTAAAAAAAAAAATTCCAGTACCTTGCACATAGTAGGCCCTTCACAAGCATTTACTGAATTGAATTGAATTAGAAGGGGATAAACTGGTGAAAGGAAGCAGGCAGATTATTTCTGTTGCTTAGAAAAAACAAAATGATGAGTCTGAATTAGGGCAGAGTGAGGAGAGAGATGATAGTGTGATAATAGAATACAGAGGACTTGGCAACAGAATGATTATAGGAGATAAGAAAGAGGGAAGAGTCAAAGATGAGCAAGGGTTAGAGAGAGGGACAGGTAAGCATTTTGAGAAAGGAGAAGTCAACATTTATTCCTTGACTTTTGTAAGGTGGAAAATGAAAGTAAAACTCTAGACAGAGGTTGGAGATGAAGATTTAGATTTGGGGATAACTTTGATCATCTATCAGACTTGATCTTAGTCCTTCCTTATCTTGGACAGACTGAGGAATGGAGGCAAAATAAAAGTCTGGCCTTGACCTCTCACTCTCCTGGCATCACTTCTGATGGGGTGTGCAGTCTTTCACTGAAGCCATATGGCTCCAGAAAGGGGAAGTTATTTACCCCTGCGGGTCCCAGGGAGTGGGAAGTGGAGGAGAGTACCCTAGGTCCCTGCCTAGGGCACTAGAGTGCCAAGGGGGTTGGATTTGGGGGGAAAGAACAAAAGGGACCCACTGAAATGAGAGAGAGGCTTCCTTTATAAGGAAGACAAATGACTGCCCCTGATTCCTAATCTTCAGGTCACAGGCAGGGACAGAAGATATACAGGGGAGGAAAGGGGAAATATGACTGGGGAAGAAAGGATTCCCTACACAGCAGTTGGATCTTGATGGTACTCCTCTGTGTGTGTGTGTGGTGGTGGTGGTGGTGGTGGTGGTGGTGAGGCAGTGGAAGGGAGAAGGGGAGTTATCTAGAGAAAAAAAGACTCCACCAGGAAATTTCCACTTCCCATACCAATGCAGAGTTTTACTCTCTTTGCAGTGTGTTCCCCTGAAGAGTCATGGCTTCATCCTTGGCCTCTACCTCTGCCGCTGCCGACCAGGCTTCTATGGACCAAATCTCCTCATGGGTAGGTACCTCAGATCTTGCCAATAGTGTCTTTTTTTCCCAGGTTGGAGCCACCTAATCTCAACCATGCTTGGAACACTTTCCCTCCTCAGTTTTGCCTACTGACGACCATTCTGACTTCCAAAAAGTCCCAACTAAACTCCTCCACTTCTCCCCCTGCTTTTTTTCATTGGAAGCTTCAATTCTAGTACTTCCTTCTGTTAACTATTTCTTATTTATCCTGCCTATGACTTTCTTTGTATAGATTTGTTTTCATGTTGTCTCCCATGTTGGACTTAAGCTCTTTGAGGGTAGGGATTGTCTTTTACCTCTTTTTGTATACCTGGAGTTTGGCTGGTGTAGGCATTTAATAAATGTTTATTGACTGAGAAAGCACTGTGGGGGAGAAAGGAGTAGAAGCTGGGATCACATCCTGGGTGAAGGAAAAAGGGGAAGAGCCTGAAGTTCCTGTGGGAACCAAAGGAGGGGTTGGGAAAGGGCAAAAAGGCCGGATAAGAAAACGTGTGTATCTTTGGAGGTCAAATCACATACGGATCAGCAGGGATCTAGGGCACTCTCCTCCACTTCTGTTGTCTAAAATAGCTCCATGGAAATTTTTATAACAATTTTATTAAATTAAAAAATTAAATTAAAAAAATTCCAGTGCCTTGCACATAGTAGGCCCTTTACAAACATTTACTGAATTGAATTGACCACTGCCTGCCGAAAGGAAGGGGAAATAGGGTGGCCCCATGATAGTGGGTAGGGGGAGGTGCCCCTGAAGGTGGGGGACTCATGCCCAGCACCTCTCCTTCACATTCTTGGAGCCTTTCTTACAGGGGAAGGTGAGAGCAATGCAGAGCCCATGGGGCAGTACAGGGCTCTCCGAGGCAGTTCCAGCCAATTGCTTCGATGCCATCCATGCCCAGAAGGCTGTGCCAACTGTGTGGATGCCACGCCGTGCTTGGTGGAGGAGACACAGGTGCTCAGAGCAGCTGTGTTGGTTTGCCAAGCCTGCTGCATGTTGGCCGTCTTTCTCAGCATGCTGATTTCCTACCACTGCCGCAGGAGCAAGGCAAGCCTGAGTTCTTCCTTATCAAAATCCCCTTTTCCAACATCATACTCCCAACAAGCCACATTTTCTCTGGGTCTCCCTAGCAGTGAGTCATGCTGTTTGAATAAGCCCATGTCCAGATGAGATCAGTGTTGTCCAATCTGGGAAGAGTAGGGAGTTAGAGGCCAAGCTATCAGTGCTGTGACTTGGTGGGACTGGGTCTAGAGGTGGAAAAAATGGAATTATGGGGAGAGGACTGCTGATGACAATAAGGATGGACCAGAAGTGTGACTGGGAAGTAAGAGGGTAGGGAAGGGAAGAGTACAAGCATTAAGCACCTATTACATGTCAAGTGCTTTACAAATATTTCATTCACAACTCTGTGAAGTAGATGTGATTATTATCCCTATTTTATACAGTCAAGGAAACTGAGGCAGGCATCAGTTAAGTCACACAGCCCAGGGTCACACAGCTAGAAGTGTCTGGGGCAGGATTTAAAATCAGGTCTCCTTAACTTTAGGCCAGTGCTCAAACTGCTCATCACCTCACTGGAGTTAATGACAGGAGCAGAGCCATGGGTGTAGGCTGAGGATATTTTGGTGGGAGGATACTACTGAATGAAGTAAAAGTGAGAGCCCCAATCCATCCTTACCCAGTGCCATGCCTGCTCACAGAAACTTTCTTCTTTTCTGGGGCTTGCAGACGATCCGAGCATCTGGGGTCATATTACTGGAGACCATCCTCTTCGGATCTCTGTTGCTCTACTTCCCTGTGAGTTTATGGTCAGGGCCTGGGTACTCTAGCCCCCTAGGTTCTTCCCTCACTTCTCCCTGACTGCTTAGGTATTCATGTCCCTTCCCTTTTCCTACAGTCTTTACCACCTCCTTAGGATTCTGCTTCTCCCTGTGTTCCTTGTTCTAAACAATCTCCCCATCTCCAGGCAGCTAAAAACGATCATGGGGGGGATTCCTTTAGACTATCGCAAACTGTGAAGGGATGGAACTGCCAACAGTGGGACAAAGAGAAAAAAACCCTCAAACTAGAGGTTAACAATAGCTGTCACTGATCCTGACTCTCCACCCTGTCTGCCTCAGGTCTTTATCCTCTACTTTAAGCCAAGCATATTCCGATGCATAGTTCTTCGGTGGGTGCGCCTACTTGGCTTCGTCACTGTCTATGGAACCATCACTCTTAAGCTATACAGGTAGTGCCAGAGGGCAAAGACCACCCCAGCTCCAGCTCCAGCTCCCCCAACCTAGTCTTCCGGTGCCTATACTCATCAGAAAGCACAACCCCAGGTCCCAACTCATTTCTTGCACTTCTCATTTGTTGAGCATTTTCTCATATGTTGACCCCAGGACTATCATCCTGTTTTACTGACTCCATCACTACGCTTTATCACTACATAATCCACCCCTTGGTCCTCAAGCCCCTCCCCATTACCCTATAATCTACCCCTCTGCCCTCAGACCTCTCCCATCACTGTTAACTCTACCTCCTCCTTCCCCTACAGAGTACTCCAACTGTTCCTGTCCAGAACAGCCCAGCGGGGGCCTCACCTGAGCAGTAGCCGGCTGCTGAGGCGTCTTGGGCTTCTTTTACTCCTGGTTCTGTGTTTCCTGGCAGCCTGGACCGTGGGCACTCTGGAAAGGGGGCCCCAGCATGCACCCCTGGTTATTCGTGGTCACACATCTGCTGGCCGTCACTTTTATCTCTGCCACTATGATCGCTGGGACTATATCATGGTTGTGGGTGAGATGCTCTCTTCCTGTTCCCAGCATGAACCCCTCTCCAAATCCTTCAACCTCCCCTTCTTCCCTCAGTGTCAGTCTCATCTCAGCCTTTTTCCTCCTTAATGTCCCCCATCTTATCCTCCTCAGTGTTGCTCCCCTCCCCATTTCCCCCTCCCACCATACACACACCTCTGTAGAAGGGGACTAGATACTTTGATCACAGTTGTTGACAAATGTGTCCCAGCCTCTGACTCTTTTTCCCTCCAAGCTGAGATGCTCCTCCTCTGTTGGGGCAGTTTCCTCTGTTATGCCACTCGGGCAGTGCCCTCTGCCTTTCATGAGCCACGCTACATGGGTATCGCTCTACACAATGAGCTTCTGGTCTCTGCTGCCTTCCATGCAGCCAGGTGAGAATACTTCCTCAATTCTATTTGAGGTGAGGAGATACGTAAAATAATGATGATCAACACAAGAACATACAATTAAGTACTGTATCAAATAGCACAAACTAAATGTAATTCAAAGGGAAAGTCAAATTAGGAGGGCTGGGTCATTTATTCCAGTCTTCTGGAATAGTCTAGAAGGCTTCATAGACATGGAACTTAAGTTAAGTCTTGAAGGAAAGTTTCTAGTAAGATATGCAAAATATGGGGCACTCCCATGCCCAATATGTTGCTTCCCAGCTTTCAGAGTTGGAGGACAAGAAAACAATGCAACACTGGGGGTGGGTTGGGAGGGGAGGGGAGGGGAGATATAGAGTCTGTTTATCTCTATAGCTCCAAGTTCTCACTCCATTCACAGGTTTATCTTGGTCCCCTCCTTACATCCAGACTGGACCCTACTTCTCTTCTTTATCCACACCCATGGTACAGTCACAACGACTCTGGCTCTGCTCTTTGTCCCTAAGGTATTGTGCCAGCTGGCTTACCTCCCTCCTCGCATTCTCTTATTTTTTCTCCCTGGGGGATTTGAGAGAATGAAGTCACCCCAACCTCAGAGTTGATATATTTGTCCTGTTGAAGCCACTAGGCTCCCACCCACCTTCTGGCCCCTGCCCCATCCTAGTACAGGGTAAAGATAAAATAAGGAAGGTGGTATAAAGACAAGGAGCATCTGATGGAAGGGGAAAACAATCCCTACCCCTATGTCCTTCTAATACTTGGGGGAAAAAAGTTATGAAGTCTTGAAGACCCTTGGGTCAAGTGTGATGGTGATATTTCAGGTAGGATCTGAAAAAACAAGGCTGTTCCTAATGGAGAGACTGCTCTTAAGAAGGTCCCAACTCAAGCCTATAGCTTGATTCTTCCTAGAGTCATCTGAAGATCAAAGGAAAATGGGGCAAAGGGAACATAGGGGAGGAGGGAAGACACTAGAACAGGGAAGGAAAGCTTCTTCTCTCTATTCTATCAACTATAGTTCCTGACCCCAGGGGTCCCTCCCCGGGAGGAGATTGCAGCTGAGGTCTATGAGGATGAGCTGGACCTGCAAAGATCAGGCTCCTGCCTCAACAGCAGCATTGCTTCTGGCTGGAGTGAATGCAGCCTTGACCCTGGAGACATTCGGGTGTGTACAGCTCTCCTTATCTCCCTTTGATGTTAGCTATTCAGAACTGGCATAGTAAGCAACTGAGTCACCCAGGTTCCCTTTCCCTGTTGCTCTACACTCAAATACCTTATCCCTCCAAGCGCTTCCTACTCTCCTGATTTCTTCTCAATGCAAAGTCATTAGTGGCTAGGCTTCACCCCAACGCCCCCAGCAAAAGTACCAACCACGTATGCCTCACATTGAAGTTAAGTCTGGCTGCTGGATGATTCCTCCATCACTCCCTCCTATATCCAACAGCCAAGTTCTTCTCAAGATCTCACTTCTTATCCTTTCTATTGCTATACTAGTTCGTTTAAACCAGTTCTTTGCTCAAAGAACACAGGTCATTGTTATTGAAGTTAGGGTGTCATTAAAATGGGGACCATTTGATAGCAATATAAGAGTCCATTAAATCTTGTTCGAAGTATTTTCACATCTATTATGCCATTCTCACAATAACTCAGGTAATTCCCTAAGGCTAAAGGCTACCAATCTGCAATGAAATTAATTACCCTGACTCCTAACCTACCCAAGAAGGTAGTTATTATTCTTTTTGAAGAGGGAGGAATTGAGATCTAGGAGTAAAGTGCCTGAGGCCACAGTCATCGCCACTAAACCTGGGGCTAGGACTCATCTTTCCAGACTCCTGGGTCAAGAGCTCCTTCTGCTATGTTACAAGCTCGGTGAATGATGATTGTATGAGCTGAGTTCAAACTGGGATGGACCTTCTGTCAAACAGCTATCAGAAGTTAGTGGCGGTTAGCCAGGGAAGGCTTTATAGAAGAAATTTCAAGCAAAAATTGGAAGAAATTTGGCTTAGTGGAGGGAGGATTTTGCCATTTAAGCGCTTATATGAAGGCAGGTGCTGAATGGAGTTCTGATTTAGAGAGAGGAGAAAAGGGACAGGGTACACCTGTGTGTTGTATTTCATCTTTAACTAAATTATCCTACCTGCTTATACAGGATGAATTAAAGAAGCTCTATGCCCAGCTGGAGGTTCATAAAACCAAGAAGATGGCAGTAAACAACCCACACCTGCCCAAGAAGAAAGGCAGCTCCCGCCGGGGATTGGGCCGCTCTTTTATGAGGTGCCTGGCTGAGTTCCCTGAGGCTGTGGCCCGTCGGGACTCTAGCTCCCTGGGTCGGGGTAGCTTTCCTCGTTCTTCTCGGCGGCGTCTCCTCAGTTCTGGGGTTCAGACACCTGAGAGACCATCACCAACTTTGCGCAAATCTCATAGCACCTATGACCATCGAAGGGAGCAGGACCCACCACTCCTTGATTCTCTTCTCCGGAGGAAGCTGGCAAAGAAGGCTTCAAGGGGAGGAAGCCGGGACTCCATGGAAGTGCCTTCTCTGCTTGGCTTCAGGTCAGCCAGTGCCCACAACCTGGCAGTGGGAGAGAGGCTTCCCCGGGCACAGCCTCCCTCTCTGCAGAAATCACTCAGTGTAGTAGCTGGCTCTAGGGAGAAGGCACTGCTCTTGGCCAGCCAAGCCTACCTGGAAGAGAGCTATAGGCTGGCACTCGAGCGGGAGGAAAGACGAAAAGCAAGGGCAGGGAGCCCAGCGAGAAGGCCATCAGCCAGGCGACTAGAGCGGACTCGAGGAGATTCCTTGTCACCTCCTCCATCACCTGCCAAGAGCAGCAGTGTTGATAGTTCCCATGCCTCTGGGAAGCTTCATGAGACAGGGGGAAGGTGGCCACCACCTTCGCCTATTAGGCATCAGATCTCCACGCCCATCCTGGCTTTAGGTGGGGCATGCTTAGGAGATTCACAGACACTATCCCCCACATCAACTTTGGCTCCAGCTCCTGCCCTACCCCCAATGCCAGCCCCAGCTCGAGACCCCACCTTACTGACCTATATTTGTCCCTGGGAAAATGCAGAACTACCAGTCAGGGCAGAAAATACAACCCAGGAGCCTGCTCCTGGGACAGATAGAGGGGAGAATCGTCTCCCAGCCCGAGCCCGGCTGTTTAGAGCCCTTTCTGTGGCAGTGGCAGTGGAGAAGCAAGAGGTTACAGAAGGTGACGGGGCTGGAATAGAGCATCCAGAGGGAGATGTTAATGAGACTGATGATGAAAGACATAGGATCTTTCCCAAATCCCAAAGCCTCAAGACTCCCATTCAACAGGGTTCCATGCGGAGCCTAGGACTAGCCATCAAGGCTCTAACTAAGTCCCGGAGCAGCTACAAGGAGAAAGAAAATGGCAGTCTTGAAAGGGTAGGGAAGAATAAGGCTTTTGAAGAGGGTACTGGGTCAGCCAATAGAACTGCAAGAGCAGGCCGGCCCAAACCTGTGAGCAAACAAGCAGCTTTGGCCCCTTGTGATGATGAGGAATTGATCCAGAACCAGCAGAACACTCACACCAGTAGAATGCTGGCTGGCTGTTCCCAGGAGGGGAGCAAGGAACAAGAGGGCAAGCCTAGGGGGTCTTCCCATGGGTCTGAGAAAGCAAAGTGGAAGGAGGTTGCCACTCTAAGGCAGACTAGACAGGATCCTTTCAGCAAGAGCAGAGATGGTGAGACAATTGAGATAACCCCTGGGAGAGAAAGAGAACTAAGAGGAAGATATGAGAATCCAGTTAAAACTTGTCCTCAGCTGCCTAACGGCACAGATAGCAGGACAGCTGAAATATGTCCATGGGAGGCCCCTGAGCTAGAAACTGATAAACCAGACAGCCTAAAGGCAGAGGCCTCACCCTGGCACATGAGTAAAGGAACTTTTGGACAAGATCAAGAACGGAGGTCCCAAGAGGAAAAGAGAACTCCTGAAAAGTCAGGACCCAAAGGAATGATGGTCACTGATCAGAAAAAGCCTGAGCAGCAGCTGCAGGACCGAGAGGCAGTCTGTCCTTGGGAAAGCACAGACCTAGGAGGCCCTGCAACCCAACCAGGTACTCAACACAATAGCCGCCTCACAGACAGCCACCAGGTACTGGGCAGCATAGGAAGAAGAGCAGCAGAGGTATGTCCATGGGAAGTGACTGAGGTGGAAGGTCATGAACAAGATAGTACCAAGGCAGAGATTTGTCCCTGGGAGGTGAGTAATGGAACAAAACATGAAGAAAACTTGCCCCAGGAGATGTATAGGCACTCACTGGAAGAAAAACAGATCTTTAGGAAAGCAATGCTTCGGAAAGATGAAAAGAAACTGGGTGAATGGGAATCTCTCTGTCCATGGGAGAGTACAGATTTTAGGGGTCCCTCAGCCAGCCCAACTCAGACTCCAGTGACTTCAGAGTTCTCAGAGAGTGTGGGAAACAAGGTAGCTGAAGTATGTCCATGGGAAATGGAAGAGGATTTGTCTAGCAGAAAAGCTGAGATCTGTCCCTGGGAGATGAATAAAACGGTTGAAAAAGGGACACCAGGCCAGGAAGCAGGTGAATTGGTACAAGAAAAGGAACGAGTCTCTGGAAAAGAGAGCTATGGAGAGGCTGGACATTCTGTCTGGAAAGAAGCTGAGAAACAACAAAGGGAGGCAGCCTGTCCTTGGGAAGGCAAAGCCCCAGAGGCCCTTCCTCCACAATCAGAACTTGCTAAAGTGCCTGGCTTTATGGGGAATAGGACAGCAGATATATGTCCATGGGAAGCCCTTGAACCAAGTATAAGTAAGACAGGGTCTACCAAAGAGAACACCTATCCCTTGGAGATGAGGGAAGGTGAAGCAGAGAAAAGGGCAGAGGAACAGAATAAAGGGGAATGCCTAGAGAACAAGGGGGAATCCAAAGAATCAACTACTATAGCTTCAAAAAAGTTAGATGAGCTGACTGAAACACAGGAAGTAGTCTGCCCCTGGGAGATAGCTTCTCTCAAGACAGATGCTCAGAAAACAGGCCAAGCTACAGTCAGGTCCCAGGTATCAGGGAGTACAGGGAGCAGAGCAGCTGAGGTCTGTCCATGGGAAGTGCAGACTACGTCTACTGACACTGTAGATATGACCTGGAAGCCAAAAGATGTAGGAGGAGAGAAAATTGATTTGGAAATTGAGGTAGCTAAGGATTCCCATGGGGATACAGAAGAAGGGTTAAGAAAATCAGGACTCAAAGAAACAGCTGTTCCTGCTCAGGAAAAGACAGAGAGGCTAATCCCGGAGAGAGAGGCCACTTGTCCCCGGGAGAACTCAGATGGAGGGGACTCCTCCTTACAAATAGGCAGTCAAGTCACTGGTCAACTCAAAGCTGGTTTCCAGGTATTAAGTGCTTCAGGGAGCAGAACAGCTGATGTGTGTCCATGGGAAGTGGAGGCAGCTTTATCCAGTGCAAAGGCAGAGATCTGTCCCTGGGAGGTAAAAGAAGAGGCAACTCAGAAAAGGGAACTAGGAAAGGAAACAGATGGGGAATCCAAGGATAGAGGGAAAACTACAGAAAAGGGCAGCTCTGGAGAGTTGGGAGGTAAAACATCCAAACAAGTAGCAAAACAGGAATCTGTTTGTCCTTGGGATGATAGCATGCACTCAGTTCAGGCCCCAGTGACCTGTCAGTCATCTGACAGCAAAGTAGCTGAGGTATGTCCCTGGGAAGTGGAAGAGGATGCTTCCAACAAGAAAGCAGAGATCTGTCCCTGGGAAGTGAGTGACAAAACAACAGAGAAAGGGAGACTGGGACAGGAAATAGATGAAGAATACCTGAAGAAAGATCATGCAATGCTTGAGAAAGAGGGAATATTTGCAGAGACTCAACATCACCCTTCTAGAGAAGGAATCACACTCAGTGCAGCAAGGGAATCCATCTGTCCATGGGAGGATTCGGATTCAGAGGGTCTGTCCATCCAAGCAGACACTCAGGGCACTGTGAGCTCCCAAAACCTTGGTGGTGTTGGGAGTAGGGTGATTCAGGTGCATCCATGGGAAGCCACTGAGCCACAAGTTGATGTACCAGGATGCAATGTGGCAGAAATCTGTTCTTGGGAAGTGAGTAAAGAACCAACTGAGAAAGTGACAGAGAGGCAGGATCATGGCAGAGAATCTCAAGAGGAAAAAAGAAAACCCTCTAAAAAATCAGACACCCAAGCTGTGACTGTCACTACACATAAAAAGCAAGGGAAGCTAATCCGCCAGCAAGAGACAGTCTATCTGTGGGAGAGCACAGACCTGGGGGATGATCCTCATGACACTGCTGAACCCAAAGTTGGTTCTCAGGTATATGAAGGTATAGAGGGCAAGATGAGTCCAAGCAAAGTAGAGGATCCTCAACCCATTGGGAAAACAGAGATCTGTCCCTGGGAGAAAAGCAAAGGGGCAGAAGGTACAGATGTAGAGTTTCAAGGACTGAAGGGAAAAATATGTAGAAAAGGGAGCTCCAGAGAGACTGGAGAACACATTTCAGAAACAGAGAAACTTAGCCAAGAAGTCTGCCCTTGGGAGAGGACAGACCCAGGGGGTGATTTCCTACAGCCAGAGAAAACCAAAGTCCCTTGCCAGGGCAGTATGGGGAGCATAACAGCAGAGGTACGCCCTTGGGAAGGCATGGAACTAGGAGGAAATAAACAGGAGGGTGTCCTGGCAGAAATCTATCCCAGGGAAGGGACAGGAGCCCTGCCTATGAATCCTGCCCCTCAGGCTTCAGAAGAAACTGAAGCAGAAATCCCCCTATCAGTCCAAGAGAAGCAATCTAGCCTTTCAGTTCCCAGACCTCTTCTTCCAGAAAGCAAAATTTCTATCCCTGAGGTCACTGTCAGTTCTTTTGAAAGTGAACCCCAAAATGTTCCAGAGGAAAAGCCTGAGGCTGCCCCAATCTCAAAGACCAGTATCCAAGAGGTTAAAGGTCAGCCATCTAGCCTTTCAGTTCCCAGACCTCTGGGCTTTTTTCCAGAAAGCAAAGTTTCTGTTCCCAAGGTTACTGTTAGTTCTTTCGAAGGTGATAGCGGATCCCAAAATGTTCTAGAGGGAAAGCCAGAGGCTGGCCCAACCTCAGAAACCAGTATCCAAGAAGTCAAAGATCAACAGCTTTTCTCCTCATCAGAGGGCCAAGGTACAGTTTCTCCTGAGGGTCAAATTAGTGACTCCACCTCACCAACTGTCTCTCCCTAGGATCAGGCTTCCTCAAATTGGCCAAGTGGGTTACATGAAGTACAAAGATTTTTTTTTTTTTTTAAGAATAAGTGTCCTGAAGTGGGAAATGATTGTCAAAAGACAGAAGGTATCAATAAGTTTTTTAAAAAGAATAAACACCCTATTCAAACCCTGGGCTCTCTGTTCCTAGAGTTGTGAGTTGGTATCTTCCCCCTCTAAATGGGTCAGAAGCAAACTGATTTTATTTATTCATTTTGGGGAGGAAGCAATTGGAGTTAAGTGACTTGCCTACAGTCACACAGCTACTAAATATCTGAGGCTGGACTTGAACTCAGGTCCTCCTTACTTTGGGGCTCTACCCACTGTGCCATCTGATTGCCTCAAAGAAATTGACTTTAAAGGAATTACTATAAGCCAGACCTGAATTCTCCAGTGGTTTTGATTCTCCAGCTATATAAACCACTCCTTTTCCACCTCAATTTTAGTCTCCCACTTACCCCTTCCTACCAAAAGGACTCTGGACCTCTGGAGAATCCTCCAAGTCAACTAGACTATGCTGTACCTTCTGCGTTTGTCATCAGTCTTAGAGTTTTGATTCCTCATTTAAGTCAGTGATGTGATCTGGGAAGGAGTCGACAGTTCCTGCCCTACCTATTTTCAATAGGGCTCCCAGGTCTGCTGAAGTATACAAATGGCATAATTCAAATGTCTGTATGAATACATGCACACAAAAACCAAATCATACCAAGAATTTGTAACCCTTAGGTCAGCCACATCTGCCCTAGAATTTCTGCCCTATTACACTGACAGAGCTGTCCCATAGCCAGGACAGAAACATGGTCTCTACCGTCAGGAAGACTACAATGGGTGGGTTAGCACGTAGTTAAGTCAAGTTCCCACCTGATACATAATTAGGTATAAGACTGAAACCAGTTTGGAGTGCCTTACTAATCTTGTCATACTGACTTTTGATTATTTTTTCCCTATCTGCTTTCTGATTTATTGTCACTAGGGAAAACAATGGATTTTCTTTATAAAATTACTGAAGTTGGTTCACCACCCAGGCATTCACAATAATGCTTGGGAATCCCTCCCCCAAGGGAAGGGTCAAGAAAAAACAAAGTCCTTCTCTTCAGTATAGATTTCTCTTCAATAGATTTCTTTCTAAAATATCTTATCCCTAGCCTTACCTTTTGGAGACCCTAACCCAACATTGTTGGCTTGAAGGTATTTTCTCTACTAAAGCTCATTTAGAAGGGAAATTGCTTGCTTCATCACAATTTTCTTTCCTTTCCTTCTCCTCAATCCTTATCATTCATTGATCAGTTACCTCCTTCATAGTTCTACCAGGAAGGAGACCAAATGACACTTCTTGCTTCAATGCTGGAACTCTTCCAAGTCAATTGCCCAAGACCAGCAAACTGACTGTATTCTTGTGTTCATACCATCATTCCCAAAGAAGGAAAAGGGCACACAAAAGCAGGGCAGTCCAGTCTACAGTTAGCAGCTACTGTCACTAAATATTGCTCTTCTAATTTTCAGAAGTACCTAGGTGGGACAGGTTAAGTACTTCATGTATGTAAAAACAAAGAATCCTAATCTTAAGAATGCAAAAGAGACTTCTCATGATTTGTCCTATATACCCGTCAGGCTATTTTCAGAAACACGCTTGCCTAAAATGTATGAGATAAGAGAATTCCAAGACTAGCAGATACAGCAGAGAAGAAAGGGGGAGGCAGGGGAGAGGTAAAACACAGAAGCCCATTCCAGCAAGGGTACTAACACAGCAAGCTATAGAGACCACAATCCTGGGTATAGCATATCCTCAACCTACATATGCACAGGTGTGGGAGTCACCTTTGGTAAGGAAAGAATCCCATAGGATGATACCTAACACATAGAAAGCAGAGAAGGAAAAGCTTCCAGCTCTCCCTAGGACTGACTTGGGCAGCTACATGGTATAGCCGATAGAAAGCCAGGCCTTATATCATAAAGATCTGAATTCAAATGACATTGGGCAAGTCACTTTACCCTGTTTTCCCTCAGTTTTCTTACTTGTAAAATGAGCTGGAGAAGGAAATGTCAAACTACTCCAGCATCTTTGCCAAGAAACTCCAAACAGAGTCACAAGGAGTCAGATAGGACTAACCTCGGCCAAGTGAGTTACAAGATGGACAAAGGTGCTCTTTTCAGGAATAAATGCCCTGAAGGGGGAAATGATTGTGATGTAAGGACAAAAAGGTATCAATATGTCTTTAAAAAAAAAAATACCCTTTTCAAACCTTGAGCTTTCTATAGTGACAGTCAAGTACTTTCTCTCCAAAAGTGAGGAAAATGAAGAGAGAAAAGTTAGTAATACCTTGCATCCACTTTCAGGGACTGGGTGACCTCATTTCCATTGAAGTTCTCTTCAATACTTCTGAAATGCTCCTACCCACCCTGTGCAAACCCTTGTCCTGAACTTAAATAATAAAAACTGCAGGTTGCTTTAGATACTGGCTAGGGTCCAGACTGTAGATATTGGGCCAGTCTGTACTTGCTATGCTGACTCATTCCATAAATCATACTACAATATGGTCTGTCTCTGAATAGCAAAGTTGGCTACTGTCTCTTCTATGATAAAGTGTATAGCACCAAAAATGAAGAACATATTGTCTTGACCATCACAACTGATTTCAGCTTACTGATGTCAATTTCTGTCCCAAAGGTAAATGGGATCACAGTTAGTAGGACAAAGAACATTTGCCAGAGGGGAATGGGGGAGCCCCAAGGTGAGTCTGGCTGCTCCTCTGACAACATACCCTTTCCTGATGCACTGACAGATGGCTTCCTGCTTGGCCCTTTAAGCACTGCCTTAACATCTGGAGCCATCTACTCACTGGCAGATTTGGTATCAAAGGGAAATGAAATTATATTTATCCCCTGCTCCCTGATGGTAAGCAAGTAGATGGATACTTAGGAATCTCCCAATGTCCTAGCTCAGTAATACAGGTCTAGGGGAATGAGACAAGGACATTTTCCCTCCCTGAAAAAATACATGTGATAGATTTCCTCACATGTAGACAGAACTAATTCCTTGACTCTTCATTTAAAGGATGCTTTTTTGTTTCTCTAATCTCTGCCTCCCAAGATTATCTTCTATTGTCTCCTATTTCCTAGGTCTATCCTTTGTACTTTCTTTTTGTTTCATCAAGTAAATCAGGTGTTACCATCCCCTATCGATGCCATATGTACGTTAACACTACAAAACTGTAACTATCAAGACAAAATGGCTAAGGACTCAGTTAAAAGAAAGCTGTACCAGGAAACTGGTAGCGATTGGCCTCAAATGACCAAACACTATTCTTTTCATAAGGCGGGTGGGATTGGGCCTTTGTTTCTGCAGCCAGAGATTTTCCTTCACAGCTGTCTGAGAGTCAAACTTCTGCTTCCATGAGACCAGGCTGATGTGGTGGTTTTAGAAGGTTTGGATATTTAAACTCTGCTACTAGACTAACTCCCACCCCTGCCTGAATTTTCCAAACTAGGTCAATGCCAGTTGAAAATCAGTCTCCTGTCTATCCATGGCAAATTCCTCTATACCCTCATCCCTTCACCATGGAATGACAGACTTGAGTCTTTTCCTGGAAAAATGAATCCATTTTTGAATAGAAAATAAATAAAAGAGTCAGCCTTAAGTTTCCTCAAAGGGTCATGTGTGGGTCAAGGATGATGCTTTCAGATAGCACACTGATAGTTCAAGAACATAGCAGAATGGGAAATCCTGAAAGTTTCTTTTGGTACTAATGGGTTTGGGGATAGAGGATTAAATTAGCCACTGCAAAAGTCTACTGGCTCCTTATGTGGGTTCAATTCTTCTCTTTTTCTTATACCTGAGACAGGAAGGGGAAAACTAGAACATGTTACTATTTTCTGGTGATCACTATGGCCAAGAGGTATTGATATGTGTAATGAAGTCTTGTAGACTGATTTCCCAGTTAAGACCAGTCTACCCTATACCCCCTTCCCCTCCAGGTTTACATGCTAGGTTCATGCTGGGGTGTAAATGACCTTTAGGAACCTGATGAAGAATACTGAAGGGAATACAAGTCTTTCTCACAGGTTTATACTGTCTTAGTTGATGTCACATCACTCATATCCCACTCTCTCTCCGATTCCTGTGGCTGCTACATCTGCCATTTTAAATTCCATTTCCAATCCAGTACGGATGACTACAAACTATAAAACCCATTAAAACTAGTTTGAAACCCTGAGAGGGTTTTATTTCAAAAAATTGCCCCTCTTTCTTGAACTGAAAGATGGCTGAGGGTGGCTTCCTTCTTGCTCTCAGGATCCATAACATTTGGAAGACCTGGTTTCATATGCTCTGTGAAACGCTCCAACATTCGACCTTTCTACTTGTGCCACTGAACTGGCTGAGGCTTTTGAACTTCTACATTCACCTCTTCATATTCTTCCCATGGTTTGAGTTTGGGACCGGGGATCATCACCGTCTGAAAGAACAGAAAGCAGAGTCATCCTTTACCCTACCCAAGGCAAATACAAGATGGTATATCTGGTACCTCTAGCAATTCTACTTTTGGTCCTTACATTGCCACTTCTCCCCACTAGGTGGAGCCTCACATTGTGACCTGAGAAGTCAAAGTACCGGAAACAGTCAACCCTATTAGGTACACAGTTAGTTATGTTACCTTGGGGATGGGTTCCTTAGAAGGGGCCCAGGCAGGGACAATTTTGCCATGCATTCTCCATGCCCCATACGGGTTTGTTAAATGTCTCTCAAAAACCACATACTCCAACACATCCTTGGGCACATCTTCTTGTCCATACATCAGCCGCCCAAACCGGTCATAGATAGCCAGCGTCTGTAGAAATTTAAAAAAATTGGTCTGATAGTCCATGGAAAGCTTTTGAAGAAAGTCAGGAGAAATGAGAAGGGAAAGCATGTAGGTCTCGCTTGGGACAATCTTCTTATAATGTACAAATTCCATCAACTAACCCAGGGTGTCACAAATCAATAGAGGGGGAGGTTTCCTACCAGTTCTGTCCTATGATGGTGGTGATAAAAGGGGAAGGCACTAAATACAGGGCTGAGTCCACTCTAGAACCTTCAAAACCTGCTGCCATGGGAAGCTGTACAACCTATACAATGAGGTGGCGTGGGAGAAGTGGTGCCCTTACCTGCCGAGTGTGCATACGGACGGTGACCTGGCCATATATGTTGCCCTCGCTCACCATATTTGGGCAACGAACATGAACTACCCTGGGTGGTTCCAGAGATTCTACAAAACTCCAACGTACTGTCTTAAGTTGGATGTCCCAGACCATTTCCTGTTTTTATAGAAAATTAAATGAGTTGTTTCTCCTTCTGAAGCAGCTGAAATTGACATACTGCCTCACATATCCTACAACCTGAACCCAATACCATCCTTTTCAGCCAAATTTCCTCTTGACTGTCCCATCTTCTTCAGTTTTTCCTTTTCCCACTTCTGAGTCTTTGCTTAAGTTCTGGAATGGCCTCCTGCCACATCTTTCCTCTCACAGTAATAAAAGTTCAGTCTACCTCTTCCAGGAAACCTCTCCAGATTGACCTAACCCATTCTCCAAACTGTCAACATACTCGACCCAGACTTTTCTCTCCATGTTCTTTCAGAATTTGCTCATTACTGCCTGTATTTCTATTGATTTGACAGTTGCTCTCTTTGTTTCCCCAACTAGCACTCTTAGGCAAAGATTACAACTTTCCTTGATATGCCCCAAGAGTATTTGATTGGCACATTGAGCATTTATGTAAGTGTAAGTAGTTCTAGAGAAGAAAACATATCTATTCTATTATATACTCCAACTACCCTGTGCACTCAGTTGACTTGGGTCTGACTATAGCCCAAGATAACATAATATAGTGTGCAGAGGACAAGCATACTAGTCAGGAAGACCTGAATTCAAATCCTGCCTTGGGCATTGACTAGATGTATGACCCTAGAAAAGTCATTTATTGCCTCATCTGTAAAATATATAATAATAGCATCTATATCATAGAGCTGTTCTGACTATTAAATGAAGTAGGAAAAGTATTTTGCAATATAACATGCTGTATATATGTGCTATATAAATGTGCACTATTAAGGCAAGCCTTAACGAAGCTGTAAGCACTATATAAATATACAACGTAATTGTGTTTTATCATTTAAGTCATCAACGTCTAAACAAAAATTACAAAACGAAAACTGGTATGCTAATTTCCATGTACTCTCAAAAAAGATCTTTTCTAAAAACAACCAACAAACAAAAACACAGGGGATGCCTGAAGCCCAAACAAGGGAAGGGACCTACCGGGAAGCATCGCTCAGTCACCAGGGCATGAAGTCGGTCATGGTCTGAGCTAAAGAAGAAAAGAAACATGTCACTGGTTTCTGCTTTCTGTGCTATGGGTTTAGAGCTTTGCAGTGATAAGGATCTGAAGCCAACTGAGCTACACAACAAAATATCCTTTAAAAATCTGAGACCCAAGGGAAGAATAAAAGAACTCTGAAATTTGAGGAGCAGAGAAAATTATTTGGCATCATTTTAAACTGTGAGGTTGACTGAAATGTGGGAGGTGGGGGTGGGGTTTGTAGCTTATTTCTTCCCAAGAAACCTGGCCTGGCACAGCCAATGACATTAAAAGAAATTCATAGCTCTCTAGTATGGCTTGGCCATCCCCTTTAAAGATCTTAAGTTTACTTTCATCAATATTCCCAATAGCAAATAATATAGGACAAACCTTTAAATATATTTCAAGAGTATTAATTCTATCTCTATGTTCTTTGGAAATGAATATTATCTTGTTTTCAGAATCACTACTCTGCCAACTTCCACATCAGGTCAATGACTGAGCCAGATTCCAAAGTTTCTTGGAAGGTTAATCAGCAGCTGACTGTGCCCTAGGAGAGTCCAGGAATTCCAAAAACCAGTATTCCCCAAACTAGACAGAATAATCTGTGATATACAGAAAATGATACAACAAAAGATACAAGATGAAGAGCCCCCCTCACTCACGTGTTGAGGCACTCGTGAGCTTCAACAAAGATCTGCTGAGCTTTTTCTGGGAAGGTCTTGATTCGGAAATCAGCATCATATTCTGCCACTTTCCGAATTCTGGGGAGGAAAGCATGAAAACAATTTCAAAATATACCATGCAAAATGCAGGAAAAAACGTTTTTAATACCTGTATAGCACTTTGAAGTTTGCAAAGCACTTTACACACATGATCTCATTTAAGCTTCACGAAACAGGTCACTATACAGGTATAATTACTCCTATTTTCCAGGCAAGAAAACAGAGACTAAGAAATTTCAAGTGATTTGCTCAGGATCACACAAGTAGCAAGTGTCTGAGGTAGGACTGAGCTCTTAATTCTTCCTGATTCCAACAGCAATTCTCTATCCACCATGCAACCCTGCCTCTAAAAGATAGACAAGTAGGTGGGAACCAAGGATCTCCATTATCACAAGCCTACTCAAACCTAAGACAACCTGTGCTCTAGGTATAATCTGCATGATGGTAAAGCTAATTCAGTCCTATCACAGTAATCCAGCCTTTACTGCAGAGGTCTTTTTTTTTTTTTAAGTAAATGTGGTTCTCAAGCTTTTCCTCAGTGGTAAAAGCCTTCAGTTTAAACAAATCTGTGATAGAACTCTTGTAGCCAAATTCTCTTAACTGTTATTTTAACGACCATTAGCAAACAAAATAAAGTTTATTTAAAACAACTTAAGAGTGTTTCAGGATTCCTTGCAGTAGTTTGAGAAATATTGACTTAGTAGAAAAGATCACTAGTCTGGGAATTAGCAGACCCGGGTTCTGGTCCCAGGCCTGCCACTAACTATGCAAACCCTAACATGTAACACCAGCTCCATGAGCCTCAATTTCCTTTTCTACCAAATGAGTGTTGAACTAGGCAGTCATTAAAATCTAGTTCTAATTCTCTGTGTTTCTACCCCCTAAAATGTAAGATTTAAGAGGATGATCCCAAGTATAGAATAAGAAATGCTAAGAAAGCTGAGATACCAAGAATAAGAGCACATGACATTGCCTTGCTATTAACTTCCTAAACTGAACCAAGTGGCTCTGTTAGACTATGAAGGGTTTGGCTAATCCAAATAATAAGGAATTAAGGGTGCCCCCTTTGGGAATAAAATACCTGACTGCTAAGGCAGGAAGCTGTGTCCAGGTTAAACCCCAAGAGCTCACACACTTACGCCAACTGTGAGGCCACACTCTGCTTTAGCTTCTCTGTCTTCTGCTTCAGGCCAGCCTTAGAGAGGGATGTGAGGCGAGCGTCCCCCTCAGGAGGAATGTAAGCATCAAAAATCCCAGCTGTGAAGGGAAGGAAAAAAGAGGATGTGACGGTGAAGAGATAGGAGGAAAGTGCCAAGAGGTCATAAAAATCAGGAATCCTGGGTATACTATGTTAAAGAGAATAATGAAAGGAAGTGAATTTAAGTTAGGTTCTGTGCACTCCAAAGAGTCAGTAAAGTCAACAGTTAGTATGCTCTTGGGGGAAAGAGCTTCAGGTTGGGTATAAGGAGGACTGAGTTGAAGTCTCAGTTCTTGCACTGTGACCTTGGGCATATCACTTCACTTTTCTAGGCCTCAGTTTCCTCTTCTGGAAAAAGGTGAGTTTTATTCCCACTTCTGTCTGCTACCCAGTGATGGAGTGAAAATAATCAAGGTAAAAGAAAGAAAAGTGCTTAGGAAACAGGGTTCTATGTAAATGCTGTAATTCTTAAGGCTGAACTGATCTCAGCCTTACTCCTCCTAACTGAAGAGTCTCCACTTCCAAGGACATCAGTGAGGTCAGATGTGGTCAATGGTCTGAGTCCTGGATCCTGGATCCCCACCTGTGCAGGCCAAATGAATGGGACGCTCAAGACGTTCTTTGGGAATGACAATCCCTGCTGCACGAGCATGTTCCTGAAACTCCTTCTCAGTTTTGTATTTAGGCTCATAAACAGGGGGTGTAAAGCGCTTCTTGGTCCTCACTGGGATCACAGTGATAGGCTGGATTACTCGGGCTGGACAGAATGGGACTTCTAAAGTCTAGGAGTAGAAAAAAAAAAAAAGACACGCTTTATCCCCTTGGAAAAAACTCTGCCTCTTCAACACCTATGATTTATTAAAGAAACATTCCCTGAGTTTCTACCATGGACAGATATCATGGTGCCAAACAAAGAGAAGAAGGAAGCTTTACTATAGGGAAATGGCAGTATCACAGTACATGCCCTCATCTGTTTCATTTCAGACTAGCACAACTATGCATTCTGTCATCGAGGCATCGGTGTGACCATGCCATTCTCCTGCTCAAACACCCTGAGAGCTCCCTATTTCTTAAAGAATAAAATATATCCTCTTTAGCCTAGAATTAAAGTTCTTCAAAGTCTGGCTCCAACCTGTATTATTTTACACTATTCCCCTTTACTTCTTCTCAAGTCTAGCTTCTCCAATTTATCCTCTACATAGCTGCCCAAATGAGATTCCTAAAAGCACAAGTCTGACCATGTCACTCTCCTGCTAAAGAAGCAACAGAGGCTCCTCAAAGCCCCTAGGATAAAATACAGAACCTCAGTTTGTGAATTTAAAGCCTGACTCTAGCCTACTTTTCTGGGCTGATTACATATTACCCTTCTGTCTTCCATCTTCTTACCATTAACTTTGCTACCAGATGTCCACTCTCAGCTCTAAGATTACCACCCTCTTTCCAGTTCTAGAACCATAATCAAACTGACACCGCCATTCAGATGGGAAAGAAAAATATGTCAATCTACTTTCTATATAGATCCATTTACCTACTCTGTAACTTGCTGAAGAAAAATATCCCTCTCTGCCCACCTCTTTATAAGGAGTAATTCCACCAGGAAAGAGACTGTCTTTGACACTAGCTGCCTGGCCATTCCATAAACAAGACGCTCCATCTCTCAGCTTTGAGAATTTTCTCTGGTTGTCCCCCATGCCTGGAATGCTCTCCCTCTTCCACTTTACCTACTAAACCCTACTCACCTTTCTAGCTTCCTTTAACTCGTAACTAAAATACAATCTTTTACTAGAAGCCTTCCCTCTGTTAATTTCTTCCTATTTACTGTCTGTTTTGCGTACATTTGTTTGCATGTTGTCTCTCCCATTAGACTTTAAGCTCTTGAAGGGGAGGGACGGCCTCTTGTCTCTGCATCCCCAGTATTTAGCCAGTGCCTGACACACAAAAAGTGCTTGCTTTATAGACATGTATTGATTGTATTGTATTGCCAAGACTTAGCACAGTACTCAATATTAATAAGTGCTTAATAATTTTTAAAATCCATTCATTCACTCACACACTGTATATTTCAGCAAAACTGACCTTGCTTTTCCCTATACATGATAACTCTGCAATCCTTATCACCTTAGCCTATTGGAACCCCTAGTTTTTGTCAGGGTTAAGTTTGAGAACCACTTCTTTCAATGGCCTTTGGTAAGCAACAGGTATTGATTAAGTGTCTGCCATGGGCCAGCATTGTGCAAGCCTGAGGACCCAAATGCAAAAGAAGAAAAAAAAAAGCTGTTAGAAGGCAGGGTCTGTCTCATTTTATTATTTGGGTCCCCAGGCTTAGCATAATGCTTGGCCCATGACAAACACTTAATAAATGCTTGTTGCTTACCAAATTGGGCTACTAGTTTTTAAAAATCATCCAGTTCTACTGCTTCAGCATATCTGTCCAGTTCGTTTATTATGCCTGGTGTGCACTCCCACATTCTTACCTTTTAAAAATCCTTCAAGATCCAGTTCAAGTATTGCTTCCTCCACAAAGTCATACCTAATCTCTCCAAATGAAAACTCAAATTTTCCTAGAGCATTCTGTCTGTATCTTCCTTAAGGCAGATTTCCACTTTGCATGGTTTTCTTTTTTCCCCTTTTAATATCTTACCTTCTATCATATTTAGTTGTGTACATCCTCTTGGATTGTAAACTCCTTAGGCCAGGGAAAAGGATATGCTATTTTTCATCCTTGTACTGGGAGGATTTAGTACAGTGAAGAAGCAGACACTTAATTGCTGTTTGTGTAGCTTATCTGAATACTTTCAGCTGAGAAACCTTTCTCTATTGAGTGCCTCCTCAAAAAGAACAAGCAAGCATGTTCTGCTTCTTTGCTTTTGTCAACAGTCTCTGCAAAGGTTTTCATGTGTTACTGATCAAGGCTGGAAGAGATCTTATAAGACACCTAGACAGTTGTTCCACATTATCTGATGAAGCCTACCCCAGCCTATCTGCCTGTTTAAGGTGATATGGGGACCAAATCAAAAATGATACAGCTCTTTTCCTTAAGGAGCCTCAATTCTAACAAAAGTATACACTCATACAAAATATATACAAAGTCAGACAGAAGGTAATTTAGATGTGGAGGGTGGTGGGATCCAAAAAGGCAACAGGGAGGAGGTGGCCCTTGACCCTTGATCTTGACTCTGAGAGAAGTCAGGCTCTCTAAGAACCTCATAAGTAAGCAAGTAGTAAAGAGAGGGCATTACAGGCATGAAGAACAGCTTGTGCAAAGGCAGAGATGGGAGATGGAGTGCAACATGTAAGGAACAGCAAGGACAGTTTGGCTGGATCACATAAAGTGTGAGAGAGAGTCATGCTTGCATTCCAATCATGGAAAGGTAGGTTGTAGTCAGGTTGTTAAGGTCTTTAATGGAGGCGTTTGTAGTCCCACCCCCTTATTTTATAAAGGAAGAAGGTGAGACCCCAAAAGATTACATAATTTGACTTTTGGTTCTGCAGGGTAGGAATTATAAGCATCCCATTAGCTTGGGAATCTAAAAGGGGTGTGGGATTACATTCGAATTATAGGGTCTGCTCAAACCACAGCCCCTAGAGACTCTGGTTTCCTTCCTTCCCTCTACTTGGAAGGGAAGAATTTGGGAAGACAGGGAGAAGAGGGCAAAAGTTCAAATGCTACCAGACAATCCAGCCTAGCTAAGAGTGGCAGCAGGGCCCAAATGGAGAGAGAGAGAAGGTAGCACATATCTCAGGGTCAACCTCCTGCTCTCCAACCATCACTTCTGCTCACACCCTGGTTACAGACACTTCAGCCCACAATGAGCCCAAAAGCCTGGGGAATAGTAATCCTCCTATCTGTACACCCTGTCTCCTGACCAATCCCAGCAGCCTTCATTGATGGAGGTTACCAACAAAAACAGAGAAACAGAATATACAATTTGTATATGTTTACTGAGGGGATACCAAACAGAGAGATTTTTTACTATCTTGTCACCAACTACCACATTAAGCAGGTAAATCTAAGAGTCCCAGAAATAGCAGTCTCCCCCAATCATTCAAGGGAGTAACTTGGGGAAACGAATGCCTCTGAATTCACGCAGGGGCTTCAGCCCCTGCCTCCTCAATAACCACAACCACTGGAAAAAAAGACCCAGCACATTAAGTTCTCGTCCCCAAATCCTCGCACTATCAAATGGTTCAACATGGTCTCATCCATGGAACGTCTGAAAAGCAGCACAGGTCTGATCACATTCAACCAACTCCAGAATCAAGCACAAGATCTCTTTGGCTTTCCAAGCCCTTCATAACCGACCTTTCCAACCTTCTCACACCCTACTGCCCTCCACTTACTCCGGCCTCCCGGCAGCTCCTCGAATAAGACGCTGCATCTCCCAGCTCTCTGCACCTTCAGTGCCTGCCTCCCAAGCCTGGCACTCTCTCCGTCTTCATCTCCACCTCTGGCTTCCTTCAAGTCTCTGCTAAGATCCCACCTTCTGCCTTTCGCTATGCCCCAGCACACGAGAGCACCTCCCGTTCACCTCGTACACCCAGCAGTCGGCACGCAGACTGCGAGCTCCTGGAGGAGGCTGCTGGCCTTCCTTTATAGCCGACCCACCCGCGGCACTCACTGAGCGCTGGCGGCCCACAAACGGAAGATGACCAACTGCTCTGCCGAAGCAGCTCGGGGACCACCGGACTTGCGGCTAGACCCTCTCCCAAGTGTGTAGACCCTGGAAAGCAGGCAATGTCTCGCT
This sequence comes from Notamacropus eugenii, assembly GCF_028372415.1. Lineage (NCBI taxonomy): Eukaryota > Metazoa > Chordata > Mammalia > Diprotodontia > Macropodidae > Notamacropus > Notamacropus eugenii. The sequence goes on along the minus strand of NC_092873.1, from coordinate 353,839,614 downwards.
TCTGGACGCGTATCCCCGGCGCTTACAACGGCGTAAGCGTCTAATAAATAAATGCTCATTCCTCCGTTCCACGGGTCGGCCTCGGAGCCTCGGGCTGACCCAGACACCCCGCGGCTTCTCCTCAGCTGGGCCTCGCCTGGATATCGCCGCAGGGGTCGACACCACCCCGTCTCTCCCTGCTCCTCGTCCCCGGTGCCCGCGGCTACCCACCTGGCGAGAATACCTGCCCAAAGCCCGGGGCAGGGTGACCATCCCCTGCCTCACGGGGGCCGCCATGTTGCAAGCGCGGGGGCCGCCGGGAAGGTGGGAGAGCGCAGGGAGGGCGGGGGGGAGCGGGAGCGAGCGAGTGCGTGCGAGGACGACGGGGTGGGGCCTAGCCGGGGAGTGGAATTTTCCAGGGCGCGCGGCCAGTGTCTCCTCTCCCTTTCCCCGCTTCCCTCCCTAGCTAGGGGCAGAAAATCCTCGGGCTCGCGCTCGGGAGCGTACGGAGGTTGCCACGCGCCTGGGACCAGGCCGAGAGCTGGGCAGGGGGGAGGCGAGCCTGCGCTTGCGCCTGCGCGCTACCCTCGCTCTGAGTAGTCCCCGTCCTTGGCACCTGGGAGGGGGCGGCTGCACCCCGGTCCTTCTCCTCGCTCGGGTGTGCAGGGAGCGTCCCCGAGCCCTGGCAGAGACTACATCCCCACCCTCGCCTTGCCAGTGATCTTAGGGTGTACACAGGGCACCATGACCCCTAGAAGGACAGAGAGGCCGGGGAGGGGGCGGGGCGGCAGAAGGGGCCAGGTTTCTTGGGTTCTGAGGCCTAGCCCCGACCCTGACACATAGGGGGACCTGGACCCCGGCCACTTGTCTTCCCTGGGATTCAGGTTCCTCACCTGTAACCAGTCAAGGGGAAGAAACTGCCTTCTCCTCTACCATCATCAAATGTTGGGGATGAGAGAGGTCATGTTTCTTACAGGTAAGTGCTTTGAGGTCCTTTAAAAAGAGAAGAGAGAGTTAGGGAAAGAAGCGCTATTTGGGATATTTATTCAAAGATCGTCTATTGAGCCTGGGCTGGCTCTTGGGAGTGGTTAGTGAGATGGGTAGGAGACATAAAAGCTCCCATGAATGAGCCTCCAACTGGCAGAATCGATGTCCCTCCTATAGAACCCCAACATCAAACTCCCTAGCCTCATGTGCTCAGTGCTGCCCATTCTTCATCCCCCCATCTACATGTGTTAAGGCCTGCATTGATTGACTCTCCCCCCTTTAAGCTGCCTCCCCTTTGATACTGTTGGGTGAATGAAGACTCATTTTAAGCATAAACCTAGATAAAACAGAATTAGGAAAATCTGTTTATGAAATCCAAATATTTATTTAAAAAACCTGCTATGGATAACGCATTTTACTAGGCTCTGGGGATACGGAGATTAAAAAGGAGGCCATGCATTTCCCTCAGGGACCTTTTTTTTTTTTTTTAAATCTAAACCACAGGGAAATGGTGCAGTAGAAGGAGCACCCACTCTTGTGCCAGAAGGATCTGAGTTCAGATTTGAATGCAGACACTTAGTAGCTGTGTGATTCAGGGCAAGTCACTTAACCTTGTTTGCTTTAATTTCTTCTGTAAAATGAACTGGAGAAGGAAATGGCAAACCACTCCGGTATCTTTGCCAAGAAAACCCCAACTGGGGTCATGAGGAGTCAGGACTGAACAATAATATCTTCTAAAATCTTTTAGAAGTAAATCTTGAATAATCCTTGTTGTACAACCCTTCTTGGTTATCCATGTGGGAAATAGAAGGTTGTTAATGATAAGTGATTCTATTGAGGAACTATCACTTTTGAGGATGTTTTCTAAAATAAAAGTTTCAGCTGTTCACATTTCGGGGAAGTTTTTAGGCAAGAGGATTCTTGGTGGTGTGAGTAAGAGGAAAAGGGAGGAAGGAAGGCTAGTTGTGTAACTTAGTGAAGAAAGAAAGATATAGCAGGAACAGCCTTGAAATATGAAGCCTACCACATACTAGGTGCGTAATAAACATTTCTTCAACAGACTGGAAAGACTGAAGCAGAGTGTCAGACATGAGTTGTCTGTTCGGAGACACAAGGAGAAGAAATATGTAGTATCCTCTGTTGAGGCTGTCACTGAGCTTCAACTTAGATGATTCTTTCTACAAGGAGCAGCAGGGGATATCTGTATCTTCATCCCCTTTTAGTGGGGAAGTATCTTACAGTGACTTGAACCATTGGATACTTTACTTCCTGGCCTTGCATTGTGATGATGTGTGCCCAGTTGAATTTGGGGAGGGAATCCTTAAAAATCAGGAGGCTTTGATATTAAATGACATGTAGTTTGAAAATAATAGATTTGCCTTGTGTTTATACTATATATCTCCTTTCTTGGGCACTTAAGGCTGATGTGATCTCGAAGAAATAGAGGAAAATGGAGGGTAGGTGATTTTTCCAAGGGTTATTCAGAGGACTTAAGAAATTTATTTTCTAGGCAATATTCTCTACTGATCTTTAGCTGTTCTTCTATGGTAAATCTTGTTAGCATCATCATCCCATTCATTAGCATAGCTTTACCTGCCCACCAGTTCTCAAGGTATTACCTTCCCTACCCTCAGAGACTCGGTGCCTTTGTCAGGTAATTTGCTACCACCAAGCAGTGCTTGCTAGCCATCTGGAAGTACTGAAAGGAGTGGGTTATATCTGGCATAATCAAGGAATATGCTTTTGTCCTCTGGGCTAGACATAGGTGGTTATCTACCTCTTAACCAATGTAAAGTTGTTGGCAGCTCCTATCCTGGGAGTGATCTGGAAATCATTCTGAAGTCCTTTAACTCCCTTTCTCCTGAGGTCTCAAGTGGGGGGATGGGGTGGGGGACGACTGATACTACCTCTAGGATTGTTTGCCTAAACTCTTTTGAGTCTGAAAGTGAAAGTGAAGTATCTTCTTGCCTCTATCCCCTTCGCTGCTCTTAGAGCCTTGGGGCGGACTTTTCCTCCCCTTCAAGGATGGTAAAGATTTTCCAGGAGCATGTTCAGAATTAGACTAAACTCTGTAAGGACAGGGAGAATGTTTTACCTAAATTTTGTAGCTTCTTTAATGATTAATATGCTGTAACACAACAATCAATCAAGCTATTTAGGTACCTACTATGTTTCTGGCACTGTTAATAGCTGGGCACACAAAAACATTGGGACAAAAACACTGCCTTTATGTTTGTGGAATGCATACACGAGGGGATACCTTCCATCCCTTTCTCACCAGATGGGCCCCAGGTGTCCAGGGTTAATCCTTTCCTTGTCTCCAGCTTTATGCCCCCCTCCTCTCTCTCCACTTTCACCCCAACTAGTAAATCTAACAGTAATCCTAAAAGGGAATTTCAGGCTATTTGTGACTCCCCCCCATGATAAGAGAGAGGGGGGCAAAGCTTACAGATCAGAGTAATCTGCTTGCAACCCATTTCCATTCTTGGAGATTACCACTGCAAGGGGAGGGAGGACTAGAATAAATCTGACACCTTCTGGTTAAGAGAGAAAGGACAGCCAAGAGTTTTTGGACTCTGGAATGTGGAGTTCTCACAGACCCTAGGGACTATATTTTCTCATGCCAGAATTCTCTATTCACTAAATAGGAAGGACTAAGCTTGACTAGGATACGACTGTGACCCTTGGTAAACTAGATGCAGCGGTGTTAAAGTCAAATAGAAACAAATACCAGTGGGCTGCATATTGACTTAGAAAACCACAAATACACATTTTCTATGCTGTATTGTATTTTTATTTATTTTTTAAACATTTTCCAATTACATTTAAACTGGTTGGATAGCACTCTGCCAGTAGGTTTCTGTTTCACCCCTCTGAACTAGAGCATGGAGAGTAGCTAAAGGCCTTTACCCTATGATGAGTTGTAGTTCTCTCTTTTTCTTTCATTACATTTTAAGTTCCAAACTGTCTCCCTACCTTTCTCCCCACCCTACGCTAGAGAAAGTCGCCATTTCACACACACATATAAAAAAAGCATACCATGCATACTTCTACTTATCAGCTCTTTCTCTGGAGATGGATAGCATGTTTCTTCATAGGTCCTTTGCAGTTGATTTAAATATTTATAATACTCAAAATAGCTTAGTCATTCAGTTACTCTTCAAACAGTTTTATTATTACCATATACATTGTTCTCTTGCCTCATCTCATTTCCTTCTTCATTATTTCATACAAGTCTTTCATGTTTTTCTAAAATCAACCAGCTTATCATTTCTTAGAGCACAGTAGTATTCCATCACAATCACATGCCACAACTTGATTAGCCATTCCCCATTTGATGGGCCACCCTTCAATTTCCAGTTCTTTGCCACCACACAAAATTAGTTATCCTTAAAGTTGTTTTATACTCTTCTGGACAGTACCTTCCCAGGGTCTTATAAGTTACCCTTGGTACTAAGCCCAATTAGCTCTTCTGTCAGTCGGTAAGCATTTATTAAGAGTTTACTATGGGCCAGGTTATTGTTTGTCCTTTGTTTTGAAGAGGACCAATGACATGGTGGTGATGTCTTGACTTTTGAGTGAGTTGGATTTAAGTGAGTTGCACAGAGTCATTAGTCTCACTCTCTCTTCCAGAATCATTAAAGTCCAGCGACAAGACAAAAATCAACACTGCTGGTGATAGTCTGGGATACAGTGGATGACCTTGACATCTTCCATGTCTGCCCAAACTCTTAAGCTCTCCACAGTGCCTGCTTCAGCTACCTTCATGGCCATTGGAATAAATTCTTCTCATGTGCCCATTCTGCCAGGGGAAATCTTCACATGCTTGGAATAGACACCTCCCTAATTCACCAGTGGGTTTGAGACTTGCTGGTTACTCTCAACCTGATTTAGCTTATGTTTTATGGACATGTTGCTGCAACTTCTTGGATCCGCAGGTGAGTTCAGTGAAAACTGCACACCAAAGGTGGATAAGCAGTCCTGAAAAGGGTTCAGTAAGCCCTCAAACAGGAGGTGTTAGTTGTCCCTGAACACCCCTTGCACCCCTATATTCCAGGTACTGTGTTAAGGCCTAGGGATACAGAGAAAGGCAAAAGGAAATCCCTGCCTTCAAGGAACTCACAGTCTAAAGGGGGAGACAACAAGTAAACAACTATGTACAAACAAGCTGTCTACATACAAGACAAGTAGGAAATGATCACCAGAGGGGAGGCCCTAGAATTTAGAGGGATTGGGGAAGGCTTTGTGTAGAAAGTGGGGTTTTAGTTGGGACTTGAAGGAAGCTAAAGAAAACAGGAGGGAGACGGTTCCAGATAGGGAACAAACAGAGAAAATGTCAGAAGCCAAGGGATAGAATATCTTGTTCATGGAACAACAAGGAGGCCACTGGATTAAAGAGTATATGGGATCTGTAAGATGTAAGAAGAATGGAAAGGGGGATGGGGCACAGGAGAAGTAGGATATGAAGAGCTTTGAATGCCAGACAGAGGATTTTGTGTTTGATTCTGGAGGTGATAGGAAGCTACTAGAATTGATTGAGGAGATGGTGGACCAGTGCTTTAGGAAAATCACTGTCAGCTGAATGGATCAGACTTGGAGAATGGACTAAAGTGGAGATTGATTTATGGCAGGCAAACCAGCCAGTGGGCTAGTGTAATAGTTAGGCATGAGGTAATAAGGACCAATGTCAGGATTGTGGCAGTATGAGAGGAGAGAAGGGAATGTATTGGAGAGATGTTGCAAAGCTGAAATGGACCAGCCTTATCAACACATTGGATATAGCGGGGGAGAGATAGTGAAGATTAGAAGATGATGTCTAGGTTGTGAACCTGGAGGACTGGGAATTGCAAATCAAGACACACTTGTAGCTGAATTTGGGTATATATAGGTTCCACCAGGAGTAGGTAAGGTAGAAAGCCACCTAACACACAATGGGTGACATTCTCTAAAATGTCCTTATAAATTTAATTTTACTGTCTCCAAATTCTGTTCTCCCAGGCACACGCTATCATGTCAAGTCACACGTTACAGCCAAGGCTCAGAGTTTTTAGTGAATAGTAAAGGACACAGCTTTCAAATTTGGGGTTCCCAAAGGCCTAAGTTAGCATCCACCTCCCCACTAGAACAGTGAGCATTTGTTAAGTGTCTGTTATAGACCAGGCATCATGGTGGGCATTGGAATTGCAAAAACAAAACAGTCCTTGCCCTCAAGAAGGGGGTAAAGATACCTAATTTCAGAAGGAAGAGAATAATAATAACTAGTAGAATGTAAGTTTCTTATAGAATGTAAGTCTAGCACAAGCCTGGCATAAAGTAGGTGCTTAAAAATGCTTTTTTATTGATTGAAGGAGGGGGAAGTCAGGAAAGGTTTCCCATAGCAGGTGGCTCCTAAGTTATTTTAAAGGAAGCTAAGGATTGTAAGAGGTAGAGGTAAGGAAGGAGTTCAGTTCAGGTGTGCTGAACAATTGGTAACAAAGGCATTGGAGGTAGGAGATGAAATGTTAAGTAATAACCAAAAATCATAGGCTTTAAATACCATATATGTATCCTTTGTACATAGCATAGAGAGACTGAGAGAAAGACACAGAGAGATACTGTTGATGCATCCATGATCTTACTCATGTGGGTTCTTCCATTATTGGCACAGATTGCAATTTTTAAAGAAATAAAAACTGTTTATTGATGTATTTTGTGTTTATATCACTTTCATTTCCAAATATACCATTGTCTCTTCCCTATCCAGAGAACTATCCCCTATAATAAAGAATAAAAAAAAGAGGAAAAAGTATTTCAGCAAGAATAACCAAGTCTGAAAGTATATGTTATATCATATTCTCATGGTCCCCTGTCTCTCCGAAGAAGGGAGAAAGGTGCATTTCCTCATCTTTTCTTCTGGGCTAACCTTGCTCATTTCAATTATATAGAATAGTTACATAGTATTCAGTTTTAGTTTCATTTCATTTTTTGTTGTTGAATTTCCAGTTACATTGTGTTCATAGTGTATACTTTATGTTCATGGTTCATCTTACTTCACTTTGCATCAATTCATTTAAATCTTCTCATGCTTCATTATTTTTCACATTTGCTGTTCCTTATAGCATGATAATTTTCCATTACATTCATGTACTACAGTTTGATCTTTTCTCAGTTGATGGGCGTTACCAGTTCTTTGGCATATATAACCATTTTTTTTTTTACAGATTACAATTTATTCATATCTTCTCTTGTGTAATTCTTATTTGTGACCTTTTATAAATTGTCCATTTATGAAGGATCCATCACATGCTCTAAAGGCTTTCTCTAGTTCTTAATATTTCATGGATTCTGCTGTTTACTTTCAGGCTTTTCAACTGTTATCTCTCAGTCTCACTCTGTGACTGATCCATCTCCTTTTTCTGTTTGTAAATGCCTCTAATAATGCCTTTTCTAACATTTTATGCATCGAAGTCATGTTTTTACAACCCACCTGGCATTTTCTTATTGTCCTTTGGGTTACCCACAATTTTGACTCCTCAGATATTGCAGTGATTCTCAGCAAGAATTCATCACCAGAAGAATGTTGGTTTTGAAAAGGCAAGCTTTTGTATCAGATAGCATTTGGTGATCTTGGCAAGTTATGTACAAAAGAAATGGAAAAGATCAAGTACAGTATTTGGTTTTATTACTAAATTAATGTAGCTAAGAGAGGCAGCCCAGACGTAGTGGACAGGGACCTAGCCTCATCCAAAAGAACTGGCCTGAAGTCATACCTCTTGACAGACACAAGATAGGATATATGACTCTGGTCAACTCATTTAATCTTTTGGGGTCCCATGCAACTCCCTAGGAATATAAATTGCTGAACAGTTACCTACCTGAATTGGTAGAGGGAATTTTCTCATTGGGAACCTCCCTGTGTGGATGGAATGAAATAACAGGTATGGATAAAGAAAATAGTCTAAGAATATTATCTTTATCCTGGGAAAGAACTGAATTTCTGAGTTTCCCAACTTTACCATCACCACTTCATTCCTCTTAATCTTATCTTAATCAAGTCCTTGCAACTCTAGCATTTATTCCCCCTCCTACCCCAGGTCCTTATATATCCCACCCCATGAAATGGGGCTATTTAAACTACTTATTTTGAGCAACTTCATTTTTGAATAAATTTTGCCCCTAGTCTCAGAACGTTCTAGTTCTCAGAATATGGATGGTTTGCTATCCATTTTCACTGTACACACTAAGAATTTAACTAGGGTGATAAATCTAAGAGCAGCAGTCTAAGGTACAGCGTGGAATGGAGCAGATAGCTCTTCTCTTAACTCCTCACCTGCTTCTGCTATTGCCGATGCTTCACCTTGCTAACTCTGTTCTGATCAAGAGACAGATCTTCACATGGCTGTTTCCTGTCCTACACACTTTCTCTCACAACCCCTTTTGTGCTTTCTTTCCCTAACAGGGGTACAAGAAGGTTAGCAGCTAGAGCCTGAAGGTGAGGAAATCAGCCCTTGTATTGGTCAAGCCAAAAAGGCATGTGTACATAGGCTGCCTGGTCCCTCTTCATAGAATTCATTCTCTCTTTTACTCTACCTTTTAGAATTCTTAACTTCAAGCCCAGTCTCAAACCTTTGCTGAGCACAGAACCACATAGGAGGGAACAATTGATTAGTGCTTTCTCTACCTCTACAAATTATCTTGTATTTATGGATCCCCTGCTAGAATGTGAATTCCTTGAGATCAGGGATCAATTTTTTCTTACATTTTTTTGTTTTTTCTATACAGCATAGGACTTTATACACAGAAACTCTTTTCTAAATGTTTGTTAAACAGTTAGGCATGGGACAGGGAAGAAGGGTGCAATTCTTAGATGTTATCACTTAACTTTCCCCCTTTCTCTTCTCTCCCTAAGAATTGCTAATTATATGGGTGCTTGCCAGAACAGTTCAATCTTTCTACCAGCTCCCTCAATTAACAAATGGGGTAGAACAGAGCAAAGAAGACGGTATTAAGAATTAAAAGACCGGTTCTAGTTTGAGATCTGCCACAAACTCCCTCTGTCTTCAAGTCATTTTACTTCTTTGGGCCTTCTCTGGATTATGTCTAAGGCCCTTTCTGTCTCTGACATTCGGTGGTTTTGTGAAATACTTACTTAACATGGTGTAATGGAAAGACAGTTGAACTTGATGTCAGGAGAGTCCTTTCTAAGTACCTATTTCCTCATCTACAAAATGAGGATAAAACTTGTAGTGCTTGCCTCACAGGATTATTGTAAAGATTATAGTACAGAATGTATATAAAATACTTCATAAACCTTGAAGGTAATTTTAGTACTGTGTACAAGGTACACTCTTGGTTTTGCCCTTAAAATCCAGTCATTCATGTGACTCTAGGGTCAATTTAGGGCTGCATGGGCCTGACTGAAGACAACAGTCTTAGAAGGCCTGTCATCTTTTCGGAGTCAAGCCAGAGCAGTCTTATGAATATGGGAAAATTCCCACTAGAGGGCACTAAAACTGCATTGGAATTGGAACTTTGGGGAACCCAAGTAATCTGTGATTACTTTGAGATCTTATGATCCCCATTCTTGAGCAGGACTTACTTTGCCTATCTCTATAGGCTTCTTGCTGAATTTGAAATTCTCTGTCACACTGAATTTTTTTTTTAAGTTCAGAGTTGGAGGAAAATGAGGGAGAGAGGAGACTTCTAGAAGTTCAGTCTGTATACCCAAAAGTCTACTTTTTTGACAACACAGTTGCCAACTCTGTATTTTTGTTGATTTATTGGTTGGAAGGTCTGCTTCCAGGTTGGAAAATTCCTAGTCACAGTACCTAGTACTACTTATTGGATTAAGAACCTGCCTCTGCCATTATCCCAGCGTGATTTGGGGCAAATCACTTAGCTTTTTTGAGTCCCAATTTCCTCATCTCTAAATGAAAGGATTGAACAAGGTGGCCTCTTAAATTTCTTCTGCCCTCCTCCCCCTTTCAGCTTCCCCAACTCCAGCTCTAACTTTATAGCCCTTGCTTCTGCCCAGTTCCGCTGTAGGTTAGTACATTCCTCCTCTTATTCATTCCTGGGGTTGAGAGTCTACTCTTGCATTTTACCTCAGGTCTTCTGAAGTGCTTCCCCTCTATCCAGCTCTGGACTTTCCTTTTTCACTCATCACATCTCCCTGATGTATGCCCATTTCTTGGAATGTGCCAGTTCTTTCTCCTTGACATTGGGTAAAGTTGTGGGATTGGAAGAGGGAAGACTGGACACTACAGCTAGGATGGGTGTGGCACTGAATATTACTGCTGCTGGGAAAACTAGGGTGAAACCACTGGGAAGGAGCCCCAGGGGGAAGGTGTTGGTAAAGAAAGGCCGGTCTTGTCTTACTGTCTGTTACTGGAGAGGTTTCCCAGAAGGGTGACAGAGGTCCACACTGACTCACTGTTCCTGACTTGTCAGGGATTACTCAAGTATCACCCAAATCTCTCTAGATATTATGGCTCCATATCAGTAGCATCAGCATCCCTGGATCAGAACCAACGGGAAAATCAGACTACCTGTTTCTTTAATCGGTTTCTAAGAATCTCAGACATTTAAACAAGTATGTGAAGTTTCCCAGTCCAGCCACTTGATTTTACAAATACCAGTCCTGGAGATTATAGTGTTAGTAAAAATGAATGAAATCAGTCTACATTTACTCTACTGTCAGACAGTCAGTAAGTATTTATTAAGTGTCTGCTATGAGCCCACCCAGTGCTAAAGCACGGGGGATACAAAGAAAGACAAAAATACTTCCTGATGCGAGGAGTTCACAGCTTAATGGGACAGACAACATTGAACAACTATATACATACACGCTATATATATGGGATAAGTAGGAAATGATCAACAGAGGGAAGGCACTAGAACTGAAAGGGATTGGGAAAAGGGTTCCTGTAGAAAATTAGATTTTAGCTGGGACTTGAAAGAAGCCAGGGAAGCCAAGAGGCAGAGATTAGGAAGGAGAGAGTTCCAAGGTTGGGGGAGAGCCATGGAAAATGCCTGGAGGTGGAATATGGAGTGTGCTGTTTAAGCAACAAGGAGACAAGAAGGCCAGTATCACAGCAACATAGAATACATGGAGGGGTGTAAGATGTAAGAAGACTGGAAAGCTAGAAGGGGTGGTGATAGTGGTATAGGTTAAGAAGAGCTTTGAACACCAAAGGATTTTTTATTTGTTCCTGGAGATAATAGCAAGCCACTGGAGTTGATTAAGTAGAGGGATGACATGGCTGGACTGGTATTTTAGAAAAATCACTTTGACAGCTGAATGGAGGATGAACTGGAATAGGAAGAGACTGGTAGCAGGCAGACTAATTAGCAGGCTGTTGCAATAGTCCAGGCATGAGATGATGAAGACCTGCACCAGGAAGGAAGCTGTGTGAGAGGAGAGAAGGAGGTGAAATCTAGAGATGTTGCAAAGGAGAAATGGTCAGGCTTTGTCAACAGATTGGATAATCGGGGGTGAGAGATGGGGAGGAGTTGAGGACATCTAGGTTGGGAGCCTGGGGACCTGGGAGAATGGTAGTGCCCTTGACAGCAATAATAGAAATTTTGGAAGTGGGAAGGACTTAGGGGAAAAGATAATGAAGAAATACATTTAACATGACTGCATATTTATAATCTATATTAGATTGCTTGCTTTCTTGGGGAAGGGAGAGGGAAAGGAGTGGAAAAAATCTTATAAAATGAATGTTTAAAATATCTTTACATGTTGTTGGAAAAAATACTATTTATAAAAAAAGATAACGTGTTCAGTTTGGGGCATTTTGAGTTTAAGACGTCTGTAGGACATCCAGTATGAGATATCCAATAGGTTGTCAGTGATGCAAGACTGGAGGGCAGCAGGGAAGGCAAGATAATCAGATTTGAGAATCATTAGCACAGAGATGATAAGAAATGCATTATTCTTGAAACTGCTTTACAGAAATAGCTAAGATTTACATTGACCACATTTCTAGTAAAGGGTAAAAATTAGACTCTTTTCAAAGTTGAGGCAAACAATCAAGCAACATTTATTTGTTGCCTCCTCCATGCAGGGCACTGCTCTAGGCATTGGGAACCTGATAAGGACAAAATGTCTCCTGCCTTCAAGAAATTTACATTCTTTCTGGGGAAATAGTAGTATATACAAATATAAATAAATAATTTGGGGAGAAAGGTCACTTAGCCAAGGCCTTATTAGGGAGCTGGCACTTGAGTTGTGGTATGAAGAAAATTATGGATGCTGTTCAGTAGAAGATAAAGCTAGAGGGTCCTCTGAATCCATTAGAAAATTCCCATTGACATAGTTTGCCCTGATCATAGAGATAGGAGGCAAACTGAGACTCAGCAGTGCCATGAAAATTGAGGGAGGAGAATATCTAGCAAAACGTGGTCCACAGTGTCAAATGCTTGTGATAGTCACCTGGTAGTCACCATGGCCATTATGAGTTCCTTCTACCATCCCTCTGATCATTCATCTCAGTCTGCTTTGCTGACTACTAACTGTGAGCATAGTCCAAGGGTCTGTCCTGGGCATTCTTCTCTATAGTTTATCATTAGGTAACATCATCAGCTTTCACTGTTTCAATTATTATTTCTATATAGATGACTACTCAGATCTATATAGCCAGCCCTAGTCTCTCTCCTGAGCACCAGTCCCATATTACCAATTGCTTATTGGATATTTTCAGTTAGATGTTCCATAGGCATTTCAGAGTCAGCATGTCTAAAACAGAACTCATCTTTGCCCAAAAGACTCACCCCTTTTCTAAATTTCCCTTTTACTATTTAGGGCACCACCATCCTTCCAGTCACTCTGGTTTGCAACCTCCGTCACATGAGAACACAATAAAAAAATTCCCTTTTAGTTCAAATGAAAATATTAAGAAACAAATATTTATCTAGGTGATACAGTGGATAGAGTGCTGGGCCTGGAGTCAGGAAGGCTCATCTTCCTGAATTCAAGTCTGGCCCCAGACACTTGGTAGCAGTGTAACTTTGGGAAAGTCACTTAAACCTATTTGCCTTAGTTTCTTCCTTTGTAATAAGCGCTGGAGAAAGAGAACCCCAAATGGGATCATGAAGAGTTGGACTGAACAATAACAAATTTATCTAGTTGTGATTAATCCTATCTATACTTTTCTTTTTAGAAAAATGTGTAGAAGGTCAAGAACAAAAAACTAAGGGAATAAAGGCAAAATAGATTTAAGGGTGGTACCCAAACTTAGAACAAAAAGTCTGGTTAAGATCTTTGCCTCTCTGTCACAAGAATGCGTGGTCCTATAATCCAACTAAAGCCATTCAGAAAGGATTAGGGCATTGATCTCAGAGAAGAAGCCCTTTCAGTCCTTGGAAAGAGCTGTTTTAGGAAGGAATCTACTAGTTTTAGCTGACCATTAAATGAGACTTGTGCTAGAATAGGAGTCCCCAAACAAACCTGTGGCCTGTGTATTTTTTTCCTCAGAGTTTATGAAGGATAGTATTTACATTTTAAAATGCAATGAATTGTATTTAAAAATGTAAAAGTCATTTAGGCAGTAGTTAATCAACATTTATTTTAGTCACTGTGCTGAGGTGGGGATAAAAATTTTTTTTTAAAAAGAGAAAAAAACCCTAGAGATAACACTGTTAAAAGAAAAAAAAGTTTTAATTTTGTACTATTAGGCACAAGTCTCCCCTACCCAAACAGGCCACAGTAGGATTGGTTGCCTACCCCTGTCCTAGAATGTTGAAGCATATTTGTAATATGCTTATTCAAGTTTGTTTTTTTTTATTTGTTTGTTTTGTTTTCCTTGTTCAAGATTCTGAGAAAGTTATTTCAAACCTTTCTAGAGAGATGTCTGAGGTGATGGGAAAACTTTGCCAGCTCGGATGTTTATCTAAACTGGAAATGCTTAGATTTAGAATAATGTTAAATTAATAAAATGGTTTCTGGCAGATTTGGGCCTAAAATGCAGAATACAATATTTCATTTTTTTTTAAACAGTTTCATCCTTGACCCTGCACTACCTACTGTTCTCACACAAAGTACTCCATCTTGATGTCTTGTCACTGGTTGTGTACTCCACACCAGAAATACTTTCCTCTTTCCACTCCCCTCCCCCCAACTGCTAATTCTTGGAATTCCTAGGCTCCTTCAAGTTATCCTCTCAACTGCTAGTTCCTTTTTCTCCAAGGTTAACTCATATTTGCTTTGTATATGTTTTATATACATCTCTGTTTGTACATGTCTCCCCATCTTATAACGTAAGCTCCTTCAGGGCAAGGAGTATTCTACTTTTGTCTTTGTATCTTTCCCCAGTGGCTAATTCAGTGCCTAGAACATAACAGGTACTTTAAAAAATTCATGATTCCTTGATAATACTCATATTTGACACATACACACACACACACACACATACACACATACAGATATTAAGGATATATACATATACAGATATTAAGGAGGTGGGCCCAACAATTTTTCAATGATAGGGATGTATATCAAACAAGTTTAGAAATCATTGCTTTAAGGCATGATCATATCAGATTGTGGCAACTAAGTGGTTGAGTGGATTATGTGGCACTTGGAGTCATGAAGACCCGAGTTCGGACACTATGTCATGTGGGTGCCTATTAGCACCTGTTTCACAGGGTTGTAAGGATCAAATGAGTCAACATTATGTAAAACATCTTTAAAATCTTAAAGCACTACATAAATGCTAGCTATTAATTATGACTTCATTCCAGCCAAATTGCATTATTCTCCACCCCTCATTTTCATTCTGTCTTTTCCTTATTCCCTCTTCTCCTTTCCTTTTCCTACTCCCTTCCTCTACCAAAAGAGAGTTGGTCATTGGTTGGTTGTTGTCCTTTCTTCTTGAATGACATCACTATGTTATAGTCAAGTTTCAGTGTGTGTGACTAAGGCTGATCAGACCAATATCAGCTTGGAATGCCCTACCATAGGTCAGGCACTATAATCTGTGTGAACATTTGGGGTGGATACTCTAAATTTGGGCATCTTGTGTTTCCTTTGAGAATTTGAGCAATTCTGCTTTGCTCATAGAGCACAGCACCTTCTCTGATGTGAGCACACCAAGCTGAGCAGTTCCCTATCAGTGTCTCCCATGTCACACAACCAATTCCAAAGTTCTTAAGAGAGACCTTGAAAGTATCCTTTTATTGCTTCTTCTGATCACCACAATGTGAATACTTGCCCTATGTGAGTTCTCCGTAAAATAGTCTTTTTGGCAAGCGTACATTTTATATTCAAACAACATAGCTGGCCCATTAAAGTTGTGCTCTCTCAAGCAGAGTTTGAATGCTTGTAGTTTATTTCAAGTAAGGACCTCAGTGTCTGCTACCTTATCCTGCCAGGTGATCTTCAGAATCTTCCTAAGACAGTTCAAATGAAAACAATTCAGTTTCCTGGCATGGCACTGGTGGACTGTCCAGGATTCACAGGTACAACAATGAGGTCAGCACAATGGCTCTATAGACCTTCAGTTTGGTAATCAGTCTAATACCTCTTCTCTCCTTTACTTTCCTTTGGAGCCTTCCAAACACTGAGCTAGCTCTGACAATGCAAGCATCAACCTCATTATTAACGTGTACATTTCTATAAAGGACTCTACCAAGGTAAGTGAACTTATCTACAGCATTCAAAACTTCTCTGTTTGCTGTAACTGATGGTTCTACATATGAATGGTGTGGTGGTGACTGATGGAGCACCTGTGTTTTCTTGGTGTTGTTAGGCCAAAATTAGCACAAGAGAATATAAATCTTTCAAAGTCCTTCAGATTTTTCCTTTTCTTCCAGCCCCAACTCACAATACCTTTCCTACTCAGAAGCTTCCCAACATCCTTTTTTTGTCCACCCTGTAGTTGTAGGTGAACTTAAGATTTCTGGTGGTACATTGCTTGGACTTTTGCTTTGCATTTAGTAGTCTTCCTCATATCAGAGTTGTTTGATGTCTTCTTCCTTCCCTTCTTCCCCCTCTGAACAGAATGTAAGCTTTTTGAGACCAATGACTGTGTCACCTCTGTTTCTTCAATCTTACCACCTAGGGTGTCACCTTGCAATAAAAAGTACTTGTAAATTTTTTAAAATTTAACTTTAATTTTGTTCCTCAGTCAATTGAAGAGAGGTGTTTGACAGAGCTTTCAAGATTGGCTGTTGGAAAATATACTTGTGTCAGGTAGAATTCTGAAGATACCATATGGAATAAGTAACTTGAGGAGCAGAGTAACTGAGATGACTTTTACTTCCAGTTGTACTCAAATGTTGTACTCAAAACTTTGAATATCTTTCTAGGGACTCACTACTTAAATGAATCCTAGAAATATCTGTTCTTACTTTCTTATTACCAAAGAGTTTCTGTCTTTCCCTAGCCATTATCATGCCTCCTAATAACAAAAGCTGGTTTCCAAGAAAGCAAACCTCAGCTCTATCCCATGACTGAGAAGGAGTCATTTTATCCTGGCCAAAACATTCCCTCTGCCAGAGCTCTCCATCTGGAAGGAAGGAAAGAATTTCAAAGTTTCCATAAGAGCTGCCTAAAAGGGAGGGAAAGGGGAAGCAGCAAAGCTGGAATCCCAAGCCTATTGGGCTGGAAGAAGTATTAGAAGCTGTAGACTAGAAACTTTGCCCAGTAGTATTCCGTGGTTGCTTTCCTCTCTTTTATAACACAGAGTTTGTTTACCTCTATGTGGAGCCACCCTTCCCTTCTTCCAGATATGCATGTACCCTACCTCTTCATCAGGGTATTACTTCTATTCTCTGTGCCTAATTCACCTTCCTTCCATTTTAGTCATCTCATAACTAAAAAATAAAAAATAGTTTTACCCAACTGTCCATATAATATAAAAATCTTTCCTATGCTATATCTGGCAGAAAGGCATGTTATTTTCTGTTTGACAACTTCCAAAGACAAGGATTTTGACACTTAGGATTTTAGCACTGAAAGAACTACAATCCAATCCTCTCATTTTATTATTTTTATTTTTATAATGGCCTCATAATTTATTGAACATAGCAAAAATGAAAGGAAAAATATTAAGTACTTCTCCATGGAGTCTCCTACTTTCCTTTATCTCCACAAACTCCTCCTATTTATCTTTTTCATTCTTTTGATATAATCAGGAAATTTTTGAACTATATTTATCCGTAGATTTTGAAAAGTAAACAAAGGAAGGGTGTGTGTGTGTGTGTGTGTGTGTGTTTGTGTGTGTGTGTACGTGTGCGCATGCACGTGATTACCAGGTCCAGCTCCAAGTCAGGGAGCATAAATAAGGGAAGGCAGGGGAGCATTGGAGGGAACATTGGTTTCCCTGTTCTTGGCTCACCAGTCTAGTAATATTCACTATAGACTTGTGCACTGTGCACTGTTCACACTCCAGTTCATGCCTCTGCTCCATGGTCTATGTTGCTTTTGTAAGGAAGGCTTCATCATTTCTGTTTCCAGCCATGGTCATCACAGATAGAATCTTGGGTCCAGGTAACCTGAGGCTACGATCACATAGGAGTCAGACCCAAAGTCACCATCTCATTATATTGGTTCACCTGTATCTCCAGTCTCTGTCTGAAAGGCCATGAGAGAAAACCCAGGCTCCTGCATGCAAACTGTGTCACTTCCCTGTCCTTTCACATGGCTTCATGCCTTTTGTGAATCTAAGCTTCCCAGAGAGAAGGTCATGGTGGCTACCTGAAATGACTTACCAGCTTGTCTCATTGACCCTTTTACATCAGCATCCCCTGTAGGGAAAATAAGTAATTCAAATAGATAAGAGAACAATGAGTACACAAAAGCTACAGAAATTATATATGAAGAGCTTTGTATATTATAAAAAGAGATAATATTAGGATAGTTGAGAGAGAACTAGATTTAGAGTCAGAAAAACCTGGGTTTAAGACCTGCCTCTGATACACAGTGGCTGAGTATCCCTGGACAATTCACTCTCAGTACCTTGAGCATATACACACACACACACACATACACACATACATATATATATGTAAGATGACAAGTGGCAGAGCAGGTACCTGGATACATTGACAGGAGATGACACCAGTGAAATCATAGGTCTGTTTAAAAAAAAAGCTTTGTACATTTTAAAGCACTGTATGAATATCATTTATTTGATCTTGATATCACTAATTTTTCGTAGTCTCTTTGGTCCTTTTTAAACTTAATTTCCTTAAAACTATATAAAATCAGCATTTTCACATCCAAAGTAGAACAGAAGAAGATCATACATGAAATGAGAAATCTCAATTACATATGATTTACTTTTCCTTTTAAGTATATAATAAATTCAACACGTAACTTTTGAAGCTGCCCTGTTTGTTCCTTCTGGCCTTCCTTCTATACTCTTCTATGCATTTAAAGAATGCCTCAGTGGAAACTCTTTATCTTTTAACACAAGCTCCTCCTTTGAGAAAAAAATAAAACCCTTCTAACAAATTTGCATAGTCAAAAAAAAATTCCTACATCCTTTGTGGCTGAAAATGTCTCACTTAGCACACTGGATCCATTACCTTTTTACCTTTTTGTCAGGATATAGGTAGCATAATTCATCATCAGTCCTCTGGAATGGTGGTTCATTATTGCATTGTTCAGAGTAGTTATGACTTTCAAAGTTGTTTTTCTTTACAATGTGGTTGTTATTGTATAAATTATTCTTCTGGTTTTGCTTATTTCACTTTGCCTCAGTTCAGATAAATCTTCTCAGGTTTCTCTGAAACTATTCCTTTAATCGTTTCATACTACAAAGTAATATTCATTACATTAACATACCATAATTTGTTCAGTCATTCTCCAATTAATAGGCACCCTTCTTAGTTTCCAGTTCTCTTAGTATAATTAAAAAAAAACTATTATAAATATTTTTGTACAATGTCATTTTCCTTTTTTCTTTGATCTATATGTGCCTTAACCTTAGAAGTGATAATATATTCCAGGTCAAAGGTTATGCACAGTTTAATGACTTTAGGGGCATAGTTCCAAATTGCTTTACAGAATTGCTGGACTATATCTCAAATCCAGTGCCCTTTCCTTTATACCATACTGCTTTCATTATTGTGAATCAACTTGTTGTATTATTGAATAATCCTTATCGTTATCAAGTTATTTCTTTGTAATGAGGTGATATTTGTCACCTTGTAACTTTCACTGATTGATCTTCACTGTGCCTTACTGGTCTATAAAGGATCAATCTAAATATTCTACATGATACCCCTTCCTCACATATTATAACATAGCTCTTCTATTGCTCTTTAGTACTCTCTTCTACAAGCTAAACATTCTATTTTACTCCTATAATGTGGTTTCTAGACCCTTTGCTGTTTTGGTCTGTCTTTCTGGAGCACATTCTACGTAGCTGGTCAATGTACCTCTTAAAATGTAGCACCCATTTGCTGTGGCTAGTGCTGGGTGCCATGGGATTATCACCTCTGTTGATGTTGTTGTGAGATTTGTTTTCTTTTAAAGCTACTATGACTGCATTAGCTGTTTTTAAAAGCAGTCACTGTTATATTGTTGGCTCACCTTGAGGTTGTGGTCATGAACTGTCAGTTTTAGCGTCCTGTTCGTCCTGAACTGAGTTTTTGAACATACATGCAGGATTTTGTTTATCCCTGTTAAAATTAATCCTTCTGAATTGGGAATGTAATTTGAAATTTTGATTCTGTCTTCCATATTATTAGTTATCCTTTTCAGCTTGTGTCATCTGCAAATTTAATTAACATGGCAGGTCAGAGTTTGGCCAGGCTTCCATTTCCCCCAACCATATTTCTATTTCTGATCTCTAAATTCTGCTCCAATTTTTGTTTTTTTGCTGTGGCCCCTGCTTACTCCTCTAGTCATGCCCCTGTGGAAAAGGGGATTTGTTGTTGCCCAAGCCCTAGGAAAAACAAGTTCCAGACCCAAGTTGAGCTGATGTCATTGCTGTGTGTATGTGAGGATGGAGAGGGAAAAATAGATAGGAAGAAGGAAAGCAGTAGAGTGGTGGCTAGAAAGTGGAGTGTGAAAATCATCACTCAAACCTACTACTTCTTCAGTGAAGGTCTGGTTTTCCATCCTGGAAACCTTGGTAGAACCTTCTTAACAGAAAAGTAGCAACAGGTTAAATTGCTCTTCTCTGAATCTCAGTTCAGCCAAGATTTATGAGGTGTCTGGGGGAGATTTGGGCAACTAGGTAGCCAAATGATCCATTTGAGGTGGGGAATAACAAGAGGAAACAGGCAGACAGTGAGAGTTGGGGAAGGTGCTTTACTTTTCAATTTAATTTCAGAGAAAAAGTGCCTGGGAGAAAAAGGGTTTTCTTGCAGAAGCTTGTACAAAATCAGAAACAGTATGTTCTGTAATAATGTCAGATACCTTGTACTATTTTGGGGGGATGGGTAAAGGAGAATGGGAGAGCAAGAATGAGGGGCAGGTGAAAAAGATTCCAGGATCCCTAAGAGGAATCTTTTGCAAACCATTCTGTCAATGTTTTTGGTAGTGTGATCTCAGACTACTCAGAGCTTGAAAACTTGCATGGTATTTGGTGATAGAAGAAAAGAAGCACAGGAATCTCCAGAGGTCATCTCACTCATCCTCCTACCTTCAGTAAGATTGTACCTGAGCCTTTCCAGATAATAGTCTACCTTACAAATCTCCAGGGGAGATAACCACTTCTCTGAGTGATATGTCCCAACAGTTTAGGGCTTTAGGCTCATTGATTTAGTGCAGGAGAGAACATTAGAGGTCATCTGGTTCATCTTCCTTATTTTGCAGGGAAGAAAACCAAGCCTTAGAGAGGTGAAGCAGCTTGCTTGACATCCCAGGAAGTTGAGAGTTAAACCCTGGTCCTCTGATTCCAAATCCCAGTCTCTTCTCCACATTTAGGTGGCAGCAGGCTTTACTCTTCATAAAAGATGCCACATCATTTTTTCAGAGGGGAGTAGCATGTGGAGGAGTGCAGTAGAACAAGTCCTGGGGCTGGATACCTATGATCTGGGTTTACATCTCAGCTCTTTCACTTATTCCCTGTATGACCTAAGGCCAGTCATTTATCTTCCCTTGGTTTCAGTTTCCTCATCTACAAAATGATCTTTAAGTTTATGATCTTCTGATGACTCTGTGATTCTATGAACATCTCAGCTGTGTGAACCAAAATGACAAGTGATAAAGGCGGGGTCGGGGGGTGGGGGTGAGGGGGAGAGGAGACAGACAGACCACTGGGGTTTATCCAGAATTGCAGAGTTCTATCAAGAAAAATTTGAGTTCATTTTCCAAGCATAATTGGAATGAAATAAATAAGTAAATATTTCAGCATCTTAAGCATTTATAGGGTAAGGTAGTTTGGCAGAAAGAGCCCCAGGCTAAGAATCAGAAGACCCACATTCTACACTCATATCTGCCTCTAGTTCACTGCATGACCTTTGGAAGGTCACTCTATACTTCCATTTTCTTATCTAAACCAAGAGGATAGCATCCCTACCTTCCAATGTTCTTTTGGGAATGAATAAAGAGGCAGATAAAAGGTGACACTAATATAATGCTTTATACAGGACTTTATATACATTATCTCATTTGATGCACACAATAGCCCAGTGAGGCAGGTATTACATACATTATCATTCCTCTTTAACATTTGAGGAAACTGAGGATCTAAAAGCAGAAGGGACTTGTCTGGTATCTCACAGCTGGTAAGTATCAGAGGCTTCCTGACTTTTTAATTGCCTCTTTCTCAAATAAATATTTAGAACTCTTAGAAGAAAAATACCAGAGAGACAAATGAGGTCATTCAGATCATTTCTCAGACAGCCTCAAAAAAATAATAAGGAAGCATTAGCCAGCAAACACACGTCCTGACCTGGATAAAGCTAAGGGCCTCAGCCTGAACAACATTACCCTGTTAACTGGACAAGAAACTTTGGCTGCTGACCAAAGGATAGAAGGGCCAAGTCTTAAGCCAGTGGATATTTACAGTTTTCTGGCCCTCTACCTACTTCACCAGGTAAGTCATTAAAGTCTAGGCCAGCACTCCCAATGAAGCACTTTATCCCTGAAGTATATAGCTAACACAAAGGGAAAGAAAAAGAATGCCAAGGGGTAGCCAGGGTGGAGTTGAACTGGATTCCAAAGGGAGAGAGTAGAGAGGGGGACAAAAAGGGAAAGGGGTGGGGCAGGATGGCAAAAACAAAAACAAAAACAAAAAACCTGAGAAAGAAATATTGAGGGGTAGACAGAGACAGAGAGAAAGATGACTGAAAAGAATGAGATGAAGGAAACAAATGAAAAGGATATAAGAGAACTAGGGGGACATGAGAGGTACTGTGGTATAATGGAAAGAAGGCTGAATTTGGTGTCAGAGAACCTGGGTTAAAATCTCAGTTCTGCCACTTATTGTGTAACCTCTCTGGTCTTCAGTTTCCTCATTTGTAAAATGGGGTGGGATTGTACTAGATAACTTTTAAGGTGAATTCCAGCTTGATAACTCAGAATTATTCAACAAATATTTATAAGGACCTGCTGCGTGCCAGGTTCTGTGCTAGGTAAGGGGATTCAAAGAAAAAAAAACAATTCCTGCTTTCAGGAGACATGTACATGTATGAGTATAGCAAAATAAATCTATAGAGAATCATGAAAAATAAGCAAAAAGTTGTTAAGAAGGAGAGGCTGCTCGAAGTTGGGGGATTGGGAAAGACTTTGGGTTGAAGGTGGTACAAGAGCTTTATCTTGATTTTATGTAAAGTAGAAGGGAGGAGGGATTGTGTAACAGGCCTGAGGGGACTTGCCAATGCAAATTAACAGAGACTAGAGTTAGAGTTAGGTATGAAGAACAGAGAGGCCAATTTGGCTAGACCATAAAAGCACGGGAGGGCAGGAATATATGATGAAGCAGAACAGGTTGTGAAAAGCTTGGATACTGCTGATGAAGAGTCTTTAGGAAACAGGAAGAGTATGTCAAATGGAAATGCAGAAAGACAGATAGAAAGGAGTAAGTAAGCAACTAGAGCCCACAGCTCAGAACCCCATCACCTCTAGCTGACTGGGCTGAACAATATATGATGTAGAACATTTCCTCATAAAAGAGGATAACAGAAGTCAAAAGCTAGAACAGACCTTAGAATAATTTAGTTTGTCCTTTTCATTTTACAGAGGAAAAAACTCAAACACTGAAAAGTTAATTGCTTAAAAAACACAGTGGTGAACAAAATATATTTTAATAATAAAACCAACTTTTTCTTCCTGAATTATTACCATTTTCTTCTAAGTATGTCGTCTCCCAATTTGGAGTGAAGAAACTTGCAGCAATAATAGTATTAGCAGAACTATAAAGTCATAGTACTTTATAGTTTACAAAGCATTACACGTACATTATTTCATATGATTTTACAATATCTCTATGTAGATATAGAAAGTCCAGGTATTATCTCCATGTTACAGATGAGGAAACCAAAGCTCAGAAATTAAGTGATTTGGCCAAGGTCACTAGTAAGTGGTAGTCCTGGGCCTTGAATCCTGGTCTTCAAACTCTAGGAATCAGGGAATATATAAAAGTAAGCCAAACAAACTGACAGATGACCTCAAAGATGCCTATTCCTACTACATGTGGCAAAGATGTTAAGGATGACACTGAGGTTTCGGGTCTGGGTGACTTGGAGGATGGTAGTACCCCTAACAGTAATGGGAACATTAGGGACAAGAAAGGATTTTGAGGGAAAATAATGAGTCTTTTTTGGTTATGTTGATTTGAAATACCTATGAGACATCCAGTTCAAGATGTTTTAGAATGATGAATACAGTATGTACCTTTGATTGTGGGTTTGGGCATTTTCAAAAAATTTCTTAACTGTGACTATGAAATTTGTTAATAGCCTATACTTCTGTTGAAAAATTGAGGGGGAAATGTCATGTAATTTTTGTTTGTAGAACAGGTCACAATTATGTCAGATCATTAAGCCATCTTAGAAGCCTTTTTCTCTAGTTGGAATCCATTCCTTGGTATTCTTTCTAGAAGGTGGGCTAGAAAACTTCAGTGTTATTGAGTATTTCTTAGACAGTGTTTAAAGGGGAGTATTATTTTCACTCACAGCTGATGCTCAGAAATGGGATTTGATTTTTTAGTGTGTTGCGTCACCACCTCCAAAATTCCATTAAAGAGCTGGCTCTCCCAACTCAGACATCTCATTTCTCTCCTGGTTATACTATGCTAGCACTATGTTGAACTTCTCATTCTGGAATATCTCCTCAACCTTGGTACTCTACCTCATCACACATTCTGCCTTTCTGATTAGTGGGTGGGGCCACGACCTCCATGTCCCTGGTTGGGGGACCTTCCCAAGTGTCCTCTTCTTTCTCCTTTCCAGCTTCTTTTTGTGTTTTGTCTTCCCATTAGATTGTCAGCTCTGTGAGGGCAGGCCCTGTCTTGTTTTTGTGTTTGTATTCCATCAGTTAGCACAGTGCCTGTCACATGTTATTGTTTAGCTGTTCAGTCATGTCCTACTCTTCATGATCCCATGGACCATAATGTTTGGGATTTTCTTGGCAGATACTGAAGTGATTTGCTGTTTCCTTCTCCAGGGGATTAAGGCAAATTGCAGATAAATGACTTGCCCATGATCACATATACATGGCTAGTAAGTGTCTGAGGTCAAATCTGACCTTGGGTCTTCTTAACTTCAGCTCAGCACTGTATTTACTGTGTCACCTAGCTGCCTCCTAGGCAGAGGGTAAGTGACTTGCACAAGGTCACACAGCTAGTTCATGCCTGAGGTCACATTTGAATTCAGGTCTTCCTGACTCCAGGACCAGCTTGCTATCCACTGAGCCATGTAACTGCTTGCTTAGCACATAGTAGGTGCTTGATAAATATCTATGGACTGTCACATTATAGCCTTCCTTTCTGCTATTTGGCTTGGATACCAGCTCTTCTTGCTTTTTTGCGTGGCCCTTTGGCCCAAAGTGAGGAAGACTAAGATACAAACTGATAATTACCCTTTCATTTGTTTTAAATTTATTCCATGTGAACTATACTCACAGAGTCGCCCTATACCTCCCATTGTGAATTACTATGTATCTAGTAAGATTTAATCAACCTTGTATACAAGGACCATCACAACATGACCCAGTCTATCTCTTCAGCCTTTTCTTATGCTACAGCCCTATCTATGCATGTGCTTCAGCCCTGGTAGAATATGAACATACCCAATGCCTTCCTACTGGAATACCTTTGCTCATGCTGTTTTTTCTGCCTTACCCCACTTTCTGCCTGATGAACATCTACCCAGCTCCATCATAAATGATGCTTCCTTAATGATGCTTTACTTAATATAATGGGAAGTCATTCTTTCTTTTTCTGAACCACCCCAAGTGATTTTTAATCTCTTACAGCACTAAAGTCCAGTCTTGTACTATATTTTTGTTTTTTAATTTAAATGGTGCCATCTCTGCGGAAATTATAGCTGGATTGGTTCAAAGGTCCCCCAAGTCCATCAAAGCACTGTAACCTCTTAATAGGTAGGGTATATTAATTCATTTTGTGGAGCAGTGTCATCAAACTCAAATAGAAGAAAGGGAGCTAACCCTGTAGATAAGGATCCCTGCCAGCTGTATATTGACTTAGAAAACCACATATTAACATGATTAGCACAACAGTTGCTTGTTATAGGTGCTCAGTACTGGATACCATTAATTAGTTGTCTTTGGGTAATAGGAATTTGGACAGTGACCTAGGAAGGCAAGTATATTTCAATATGGAACAGAACTGGGAATTAGAAATCCAGTTGATTTCAAAGAACAATATTCTTTTTTAGACTTTAGGTAAATTCTCAGATGCCCCTCCACTTCATGAGGGTTAGGGTTCCATTTTTTTCCCAAAACTTATTTTTGCTATGTTTAGTATTTAAAAAAAAAACAACCCAACAACAAAACAAAAACTAAACAGATTTCAGCTTCTCTGACCTCTGGCTCAGCTTAAGTCCTGAACCTTAATGTTTCATAACATGACAGGCCTTCTTTGTGTCTCTTTCTTCTAGAAGAAAAAGAAAGATCAGTGAGGGGGACCAAAGGTATTATCAAGGAAAAAAAAAGATGCCGACCAGTTAAATTCCTATTTCGGATGATGCAAGCCTTCGCTTCCAGGATAGCAATTTGTGGAACTGAGTTTCTTCTCAACTTGGATAGAACTGTTTGTTCAGTTGTTTTTCAGTCATGTCCAACTCTTCATGACCCCATCTGGGGTTTTCTTGGCAAGGATACTGGAGTAGTTTGCCATTTTCTTCTCCAGCTCATTTTACAGATGAGGAAACTGAGGCAAACAGGAATAAGTGACTTGCCCAGGATCACATAGCTAATGTCTGAGGCTTGAATTTGAACTGAGGTCTTCCTAACTCCAGGTTCAGCACTCTATGCATTTCACCACCTAGCTTCCCCTTAGATAGAACTAATAGTCCTATTCTCCTGAAAAACAAAACAAAACAGAGAATAAGGATAGCAGGTACTATAGACTAATGAATCCCTCCTCTTCGTTCAACTATCTCAGACCTTTTTTTCTTTTTTTAATTACTAAAGCTTAAATACACAATAAGAAAGGAAAAAAGAAACATTTAAATTTAAATATTGAAACTTAAATACAAATTTTTAAAAGTATGTCATGTACACAGAACATAAAAGAGGATTCAAAATATATAAACAAGAAATTTCCATTTTCAAGAAAGCCTATGTAATAAATACTACACATTGTGTTGAGAGCTGTCCATCTTTTCCTTTGCTTCCTTATAAGTTTTCTTTCGTTCTCTACTCTCTCAGACCTTCTAATCCTTTACTCTCATATATTAGATAGATTTCCCTGTTTAGCATAAGATGGTAAGAGGAGCTCCTGAATCCTCTGAGATGTATAGAGTCCACTGAAGATGATGATGCTTTTGATAATGTAAAACATTTGAGAGCAGTGGGCTTCTCAATCTATCTTCTGTCCCTTAGAGCTTATTGTACCATTGGACAATTAGTGTACAATTAGTAAACCTTCCTTGAATGATTTGAATTAGGCCTCTTTGACTAAAAAAGCTTTATTTTTCTTTTGTGCACTGCCTTGACATGTGTTGTCAGACACCTAGGGTACCTGTGCTCTGGCCCATCCTATATAAATAAATCTGTATATATATGTATGTATATATATACATACATATATATAGTACATACATACATATATACATATATATGTATACACAAACACATACACATCCCACTTTGAACTAAAATAGACTATATCTAGAAACATGCTGTGGTTTCCCAGGGCCAAAGAAAATCAGTAACTATCAGAGCTCTTCTTTGAGCTCTCCTGAACTAATACAGCCATAATGTCTGCAGATGGGACACTATTTAAATTAATATTTTAAAATACACTAGTTTTTCTCCTTGACCTATGGCTGCAAGAGTTAAGAAAAAAAAAAGCAAAAAACCAAAAACCTGCATGTCTGAAAACTGAAGAGTCCCAGAGTTGGTTTTATTCAGTCAGTCAACATGCACTTATTAATTGCCTGCTAGGTACCAGGCAGGTACTGTGCTATTCACTGAAAATACACATACAAAAAATGAAATAATGCCTACTCTTTTAAGTGCTTCTTTTCTGTAGGGTAGACAGATGAATAAATACAACATAGTTAAATCTACCTCAGGGAAGGGAGGGCCCTAGCTGTTGGAAGCATCTGTCTTGAAGTAAAGGCTTTTGTGAGGTGGAGGTAAAGAGACAGTGCATAGTAGACATGTGACGATGGCCATTGCAAAAACTAGGAGATAAGAGATGGACATTTTGTGTGAGAAACAGAAAGAAGTCTCTTTTGGCTAGATTGTAGATTGTAGCAAGTGGAGTAATATCCAGTGAAGCAACAAAGATCAGTTAGAGCCATATTGTGAAGGGCTTTAAAAGCTAAGAGGAGTTTATATTTTATCCTAGAAGCAAAAGTAAGCCACTGATGTTGTTGGAGTAGGGGAATGACATAGTCAGATTTGTTCTTTAGAAAAATCACTTTGATAGCTGTGTAGAGGATAGATTGGGGTGGGGAGCGATCTGAGGCAAAGAGAGTAATTAGAAGATCATTATAATCTAGCCGGAGATTGAAATAGAAGGATGTGGCAACTGATTGGATATGTGAAGGATGAGGGATGAGGAATGGAGGATAAGTGAGGCTTACACCTAGGAGACTGAAAGAATGGTGAGGCCTTCAACAGAAATAGGGAAGTTTGGAAAAGGGGTAGGGAAAATAAGTTCTCTATTACTGGTTTTCTTTCTTTTTTATTATTATTATTTTATTTGTTTTCAGTGTGCTATAACCACTTCCATATATCTTAGATTTTTTTTCCCCTCTCTCCCCCCCTACCTCTCCACTCTCTCCCTGAGATGGCATACAGTTTTATATAGGTTCTACACATACATTCCTATTAAATACATTTTCACCTTAGTCATGTTGCATAGAAGAATTAAAATGAATGGGAGAAATCATAAACAAACCAAAACATAATACAAAAGAAAATGATCTGCTTCATTCTGCAATTGAATTCCACAGTTCTTTCTATGGATGTGGAAGGCATTTTGCCTTAGGAGAACATTGGGAATTTTTTAACTCCGTGCATTGAAATGAAGTACTAAGTCTGCCAGAAAAATTCCTCGCACATTGTGGTTGTTGCTGTGTACAAAGTTCTCCTGGTTCTGCTCCTTTCATTCAGCATCAGATCATATAAGTCTTTCCAGGCCTCCCTGAAGTCCTCCTGTTCATCATTTCTTATAGCACAGTAGTATTCCATTACATTCATATGCTACAGTTTACTCAGCCATTCCCCAATTGATGGGCACCCCCTTGATTTCCAGTTTTTGGCCACCACAAAGAGAGCTACTATAAATATTTTTGTACGTGTGGGATCCTTTCCCATTTTTATGATCTCTTGGGGACACAGTCCTAGAAGTGGTATTGCTGAGTCAAAGGGTATGCACATTTTTGTAGCTCTTTGGGCACAGTTCCAAATTGCTCTCCAGAATGGTTGGATCAGCTCACAGCTCTACCAACAATGAATTAGTCCTCCCAAATTCTTTTTATGATACAAATATGGTTTTGATACCTAAACCAGGAAGAGCCAAAACAGAGAAAATTATAGACCAATTTTTTTAATGAATATAGATGCAAAAATTTTCAATAAGATTTTAGCAAAAAGAATACAGCAGCTTATCATGAGAATAATACATTAACGGTCAGGTAGGATTTATTCCAGGAATATAGGGGTGGTTCAGTATTAGGAAAACTATTAGCATTATTGATCATATCAATAACAAAACTAACAGAAACAGATTTTCTCAATAGATACAGAAAAAGCTTTTGACAAAATACAACACCCATTCCTATTGAAAACACTGGAGAGCATAGGAATAAATGGAACTTTCCATAAGATAGTAAGCAGTATCTACCTAAAACCTTCAGCAAGCATTATATGCAATGGGGATAAACTAGATGCATTTCCAGGAAGATCAAGAGTGAAATAAGTATGTCCATTATCACCACTATTATTCAATATGGTACTAGAAATGTTAGCTGTAGCAATAAGAGAAGAAAAAGAAATTGAAGGATTAAGAATAGGCAAAGAAGAAACTAAGTTATCATTCTTTGCAGATGATATGATGATATACTTAGAGAATCCCAGAGAATCAAGTAAAAAACTACTTGAAATAATAAACAACTTTGGCAAAGTTGCAAGTTACAAAATAAACCCACACAAATCTTCTGCATTTCTGTATATTACTAACAAAGCCCAACAGCAAGAGATAGAAAGAGAAATCCCATTTAAAGCTACAGTAGACACCATAAAATATTTGGGAGTCTATCTGCCAAAACAAATCCAGGGACTATATGAATACAATTACAAAACACTTTTTGCACAAATAAAGTCAGATCTAAGTAAGTGGAAAAACATCAGTTGCTCATGGGTAGGCCGAGTCAATACAATAAAAATGACAGTTCTACCTAGATTAATTTACTTATTCAGTGCCATACCAATCAGACTATCAGATAACTATTTTCTAGAGCTAGAAAAAATAATATCACAATTCACTGGGAAGAACAAAAGGTCCAGAACATCAAGGGAACTAATGAAAAGAAATGCTAGTGAAGGTGGTCTAGCTCTACCAGATGTCAGATTGTATTATAAAGCAGCAAATATCTTTTTTTTTTTAAACAATAATTTTATTACTATTTGTGGCAGGCAGTTAGCTAGTGTGCTGTGTGCCCCGCAGTACATTAAGCTGTGGGGATACAAAGAAAAACAAAAACAAGCTTTCTGATCTCAAGAAGTTCACATTCTAATGGCAGAGACAACATGAAAACAATTTTGTATAATGATAAATTGTGGGTAGATTAAGGAGGATTCAGAAAGTCCTCTTGAAGAAGTTGGGAATTTAGCTGAGACTTGAAGGAAGCCAGAGAAGCTAGGAAATGAAGAAAAGGGAGAGTGTTCTAGGCATGGGGACAACCAGTAAAAAAAAAAGGTCAGAGGTGTGTACGGAGACGGGCACAGCAACATTTTAGTTAGTATAAATAATACGTCTGCCAGAAAAAATTATCATCCTACATGAATCAAGTTCTAGCTTTCTTAGGCTCTTGAAGGATTTATTACACCCATATGCAGTACAGATTCTTCAGGGTCATATTATATTAGCAGATAGCATACTATCCCAAATACTGAATTGCTTATGGTATGAGACAAAAGCCCCCAGGGCAAACACCTGCCCTTATAAAAACAGACCCCATGAGACCTGCATATCTTTGAGTCTACTAAACTCTTGCTTTAAAAATCTGCTCACCTCAAACCTAACATTAGACAAAGACTGGGAATGCTTTCTGTGAGGTGAAAGGGTCAACATAAACTTGTTTTTAATCCATAAAATGGCAGATTAGAGATAAAATTAAAGGGAGGAGAAATTGAGGCCACTTGGATGCTAAGATTTCCAGGATTTTGTGATTTTTAAGTCTCCTCTCTTTTAGTTAACTCCATTGGAGTGGTTCAGTTCTGATCCATTTTTCCCCCTTGTTTTCCCCTTAAAAAAAAAAAACCCAACCAGACAGCCAAAGGAACTAATTACTATTAATACTAACATGTCAGCTACAGAACTGTAACCTTTACAGCCTTGGGATTCTTCGAGAAATGTTGGAGTAGCATTCCAGAGACCCACGCCTCATACACCCACAGATGCATTTTTGTCAGCAATGGAGGGTGTGAGCTGTACTGAAGTGGTGGATGTACACTTTGCAAAGCCTTTGTGGCAAACCCGCCAGGAGAGGTTTTAGCCAGACTGGCTCATCTTGATTTGAGGATTAGTGGCAAGGGGCTGGGTTTGGTCATGTTGCTTCAGTCATCAGGGGCTGGCAAACAGCTAGTGCTAGACTTGGGGTCAAGTATGGTGAAGAAGGAAGAGGTGAGTTAAGAAAAAGAAGTTAGAAAGGAAGTAAGAGTACTAGTTTATGACTCAATTTCAACTTCCTGATGGAAAGATACCAAGAGAATTAAAAGAATTTGAGGTATATAAAAAGCCTTCCTTCAACCACATTCACATGCATGAGGTACTCATGCTGTCAATCGCAAACAAAAAGAAAGCATTATCATACTCTATGTCAGGCCTATACAACCTGTGGCCCACCAAAGGATCTCCGGTGACCCCCCCAAAAATGTAGAGGAAAACAGCCTCTACCTTTATTTTGGGCCGCTTGAGATCCTTTGGCGAAGCAGCCCTTGGGCCACAGGTTGTGCAGTTCTGCTCTATATAATCACTTTAGTGTACTTTAATTTCATCAGTTCTGGTGGTGGTCCTTCCATCAAAGTATACTTTTGTGACTTAGATGGTCTTGGAAAATTGCTAGGGCCAAAAAAATTCATCCAACTGTGATTAAAATTTCTAGACTGCTTCTCAAAAAATAGAAATAAAGTCTATCACCAGGTCTATATGGGCATTTGTGTGTTTAACATCATTCAGGGATTAAGGGGAGGCAGCTGTTGGCATAGTGGATGAAGTAACAGATGGGTAAGTGGGAAATTCAAACTGTGCCTCTGGCATCAACTAACTGATCATGCACAGGCTACTTAACTTCTTAGTGCCCTGCACAACTCTCTAAGATAGAAGAGTTACTGATCACTATTTCGAGGAAGAAGTTTGCATACCCAAGAGTTCTTCCTACTGATGAAGTCACTTGGTCAGCATAAAAAAAGTCAATAATTAAAGCAACAGACTACACATATCTGTAGACATACATATATACACATGCACATATTTCTATGTAACACATATCAACATATCTATACACACTTCTATTTTAATACTATTTATATGTTTACATATGGCGTATTATTAAAGCAAGCATGGCCTACAGAGCTAGCCTAACCTACAGGGTGGACAGGCAACATTCCATCTGTACTTTTCATTTTCAACGGTCATCCCAACAGCCATTTTGAATTCCAGAAAGGAGTCAAGATTAGGTCTACATGACATCAGTGTCTAATAGCTTGCTATCAAACTTTTTTTTGTGGACTTCTGCCTTCATGTTGGAACTCCGCATATTCAACACATTCTGTAGGTAAGAAACACGTTATTGAGATGTTTACAGTTTCCACACCTGAAGATGGCAGGCATGTTAAAATTTATGGGAACAGTTAGTTAGGCCATGATATTTACAGCAATTTTTTTTTCAAGAAATCTACATAATGCATCATATGCTTAGATGGTATCAATGAAAATGTAATGATTTAGCAAGCATTTATTAAGTGCTTACTATGTGCCAGGCACTATGGTGACAAAAAACCAGATCTTTCTCTCAGTGGGAGAAATTTTTTTTTTTTTGGGGGGGTGAAGGATGGGGAAGAACAATGTGAATATAGAAAATTAAATATAAAATATATTATACAAAGCAATTTGTGGGGAGAGTATTCATTCTAGTGTGAAGAACAGTTTGTCAAACGTAAGTAAGGGCTCAAGGCAGGAAGGTAGGGTAGAATGGGATGGGGACATTGGAGGGATAAGGCTGACATAGAAGGTATGAGGTAGAAAGAGTGGTGACCCATGAAAGGAGCTTTGGCCTAGGTAGCCTGTGACTTTAGAAGACTTAGAATTGTTGGGATTCTGAGCTTAACCATGGGGGAGAAGATTGTCACGTCCTTCACAGTGGTAATGGTAATGATTGATTTGATTACCAGTCCTTGAGTAAGAGGTGGAAATTGATGGGGAGGGGAATGTGTAGGTTGATTTTTTGCTGACCATTTTCTATAGCAGACAATCTTTTTATGGTCCTACAATTGATTAAAGTGTAGAAGATAAAAAATACTGTTTATTGTTTGTTAATTTAAAAAAACCCCAAAACTTCCAACTTAGAAGAAAATTATAGCCTTGAAGGTTCTCATCCAATAAGATATCTATCATTAATAGGGAAAAATTATACAGATTTTTGTGAAAGATATAATTATGAAAATAATAACTTTGTTCAGCAATATCAGTCCAGGCATAAAACAAAGAGACATATGCTCACCTAAGGTATATATTTGCTAAGGCTATAGAGTATATCCTGCAGAATCTATGCAAAAGGATTCCCTATGCTAGATAAGAAGTATAGATTGACTACCAAACTGAAGGTCTACAGAGCCATTGTGTGGTCTGCTTGTGAAACCTGGACAGTCCACCAATGCCATGCCAGGAAACTGAATCAGTTTCATTTGACTTGTCTTAGGAAGATTCTGAAGATCACCTGGCAGGATAAGGTAGCAGACACTGAGATCTTTACTTGAACTAAACTGCCAAGCATTCAAATTCTGTTTCAGAGAGCACTCCAATGAGTTGGCCATGTTGTTTGAATGCAAAACGTACGCTTGCCAAAAAGACTATTTTATGGAGAACTCACACAGGGCAAGTATTCACATTGTGGTCAGAAGAAGCAATAAAAGGACACTTTCAAGGTCTCTCTTAAGAACTTTGGAATTGGTTGTGTGACATGGGAGGTGACAGGGGACTGGTGTGCCCACATCGCAGAAGGTGCTATGTTCTGTGAGCAAAACAGAACTGAAACAGCTCAAAGGAAACACAAGATGCTCAAATTTAGAGTATCCACCCCAAATGTTCACATGGACTATTTGTGCCCGACCTGTGGTAGAGCATTCCAGGCTCATATTGGTCTGATCAACCACAGTCAGACACATTGAAATTTGACTCTAGCATAGTGATGTCATCAACGAAGGACCAGAGCCATTTACAGATGACAGTGTATTAATTGAATGACAACTTGGAATGCTACAGAACCTCTTCAGTGAAATTTGAAGCAATGCAGAAAGAGCTAACTATCTACACTATATAAAAGCAAAGTGAATGAAAACCATTTTGGCCCATAAAATTGGATTGGGTAGCCTATTGAATTAATCTATCAATATATGTATCTCGGATAAGGCAGGGCAGATAGACAATGAGCTGGACCTAGAACTTTGTAGTAGTAGGTTTCTGTCTAGTGCATTTTAAAAATTGCCCTCTTTTCAATGATTCTAAACTATTTGCTATTGTGAAAGCCCATCTTTTAAATACTAATATTCCATAGGGTGCAAAATTATCTTGGAATAAAAATTATAAGTCAAAATACAATGAAAAGATGGCTGGTGATATAAGAAGGCTACAAAATGTTACCAGTGATCATTTATTGCTTCCATGAAATGATGGAAAAGACATTGTCAGAGATGTCAGAGATGACCAGAGGAGGTAAACTGATAGTGTAGTTGAGAATTTGAGACACCAGATGCACTCTGTTGGTGTCTCCAAAATGTTAAAATAACCAAAGGAAAGCTCCAGAGTAGTAGGTGTGTCCCTTGTAGAAGACTTACCAAAAAATACAGATAAGAATCACAGGATGAGAGGGTGTGGAAAGAGTAGCATTGTTGGCGAGATGTTAGATCCATGGATGTATCTTAATGAGTTCTCAGCATTCTCCTTAGCTTTTTCCATTTTAAGATTATACAACCAGTGATGCTTTATTTTTATTCTCTTTCTCCCTCACTCTTTCCCATTATCCATCTCTTAAGTTTTTTTTAGGCTTTACTTTAAAAATGTCCCTTCCAGTGCTTCCTTTTATGTCTTTTACTCCAATCTTTCATCTGCTATCCCTAGTGCTTAAATGTATTGAATTAGAAAAGTTCCTTAGGCCAGCCCAAATCACATTTGAAGAAGCACCTTTTAGTAAGAACATGGCTTATGCAGGTATCATTTCTCATCTGTTTTGCAGGTAAAGGGCTGACGTACAAAGCTATTCAATATAACATTTGTTGAACACCTGTTCTACACAAGTCCTTCTGGAATGGTGCCCCTAGGTGACAGAGCCAGTCATTGGTGGACCTGACACACACAAGTTGACATATCTCCAAACTGCCAAGGTTGGTAATGTAAGATAGAGGTAAAACCGATCTTTTCCTAATGTTTTTTATCTGAAAAATCTTAAGTGCTTCCGGGTAACCAAGAAAGTCCAGGAAATAGTTATTAGCCGTGAAGCAATACTTGTACTTCTAGACCTTCTAAAGCAATGTGGGGTGAGGTATGATTTCTTCCCCCCATCCTAGACCCTCATATATGCCTAGAATATACATAGACATTACACCATGTGCCTATCTCTGGTCCCACCCAACATTATAAGCAGAACATATGTCAAATCCTGAGTTTACCCTTGACTTCCTGCATTGCAGCTGCCCAGCTGTGAGGACTGGGGTCAAACAAGGTTCAACCTTTTATCTATTAGTGCTTTCATTTTTCACTATTAAGAAGTCCATAGCTACCTCTACATCTTGGAGCCTTTACAAAAGAAAGTCCTTTCTGAGATCTTGATCTCAATGCGTGAAGAATAGTAAGGTGAGGGGAAAATGAATAAAGTATGTAGGAAATTGTTCCTTTTCAGTACATTACAATAATTGGGATGAAAAATCCTATAGGAGGACCCTGTGGGGGTGAGTGGGTGGTGGAATGGGTATAAAATAATTAGAAGATGTGATATTTGTAGTTAGGAACACGTGAAACAAATGAAAAAGGCATTTAAGGAGCAAAGAAATAGAAAATCACATATCCACAACTGAGTACATAAGTGTTGAAAGATCACTGAGTAATAGTAAACAGAATATGGTGGAATTAATCAGAGGTAGCTTCTTAGATCAGGTGAGTTTTGTGGAAGAGAAAGGACATGGGATTGGCTGGCAGAAAGAGGAAATCAATCCAACAACACTGGCATGTGCACAGGCACGGAAAAAGGAATGAGCAGAAGTGCATTAGAGGACAACAAATTTAGTTCAGTAGGTATGAAGGGGGTGTGAAGTAAGAGGACATAAAATAGGCAAATAATGAAGGATGGTGGAGAGGCCTGTTTGTTAGCTGGGCTTATGAATTTATATCTATTGTAATAGTCAGCAGATGGTGTAAATAACTGAGGCAAATTGTATGATGTATTATCATCACAGTTTTAGACCTGGAGAGTCTTAGAAATCATCTAATTGAAACCTTTCATCTTACAAATGATGAAGCTGAGGTTGTCTGCTATGACTGTGGCTACTGGAGGAGGGGTCTCTGTAAGCAATGCTGTAGCCAAGTGCTGGCTTTCTTCAGACAGCAATGATGCTGGCCTGCAGTTAGTTGACAAAGAGCATTTCTGAATATATGAAGGATGAATTGGAATAGGAAGAGGTTGGAGGCAGGGAGAGCAGATAAAAGCTATAA
Source organism: Notamacropus eugenii (assembly GCF_028372415.1). Classification (NCBI taxonomy): domain Eukaryota; kingdom Metazoa; phylum Chordata; class Mammalia; order Diprotodontia; family Macropodidae; genus Notamacropus; species Notamacropus eugenii. The sequence goes on along the minus strand of NC_092873.1, from coordinate 353,802,925 downwards.
TAACGAAAGTATAAGGGAATGATAGCTCATTTGTCTGTGGGACAAATGAGTCAATTTGTTGTTCACTTGTACCCCACTCTTTGTGACCCCATTTGAGATTTTCATGGCAAAGATACTGGAGTTGTTTCCCATTTCCTTCAGCTCATTTTACAGATGAGGAAACTGAGGCAAAATGGGTTATTTGACCTGCCCAGGTCACACAGCTAGTGTCTGAGGCCAGATTTGAACTCAGGTGTTCCAGATTCCGGGCTCAGCTCTCTATCCACTTCATCATCTAGTTGCCAGTCAGTTATTTAGCAAATAAGTGCTTACTACATTCCAGGTAGTCTGCCAAGAGTCCGGTGTGTGTGTGTGTGTGTGTGTGTGTGTGTGTGTGTGTGTGTGTGTGTGTGTGTGTGTGTGTGTGTGTGTGTGTGTGTGTGTGTGTGTGTGTGTGTGTGTGTGTGTGTGTGTGTGTGTGTGTGTGTGTGTGTGTGTGTGTGTGTGTGTGTGTGTGTGTGTGTGTGTGTGTGTGTGTGTGTGTGTGTGTGTGTGTGTGTGTGTGTGTGTGTGTGTGTGTGTGTGTGTGTGTGTGTAGGGGCCAAGATGGAAAGACAGTGAAAAATAGCCATGCTTACCAAAGACCTGACATTCTAATTCCAATGAGGGAGACCAAGTACGTAAATGGGTATGTAAAACATAAATTCAGAGCAGATGCAGGTAACCTTTGAGGACAGGTACTAGCAGTTGGGGAGACTTGGAAAAGACTCCTGCACAAGGAGTTGCATCCCTCCTTTCTAATAAAATTTTAAAAAGACAGTAGAATTTTGAAGTCTGTCCCTCAAAACGGTGTACAGGATCCACTCAAGATGAAAGTAAGGTCGTCAGGCCAGTCAAAGCATGTTTGTGGAAAGCTTTTAAAAGTTAGGGAGTGAATTGTACCTTTTGAAACTTCTTTAGATTGAAATCTGCAGCCTGATCTCTTTCAGGACCTTCTTGTCCCTCGATTTACCACTTGCAACATTTTTTTTATCCCTATCTACAAAATATGTGGGGTGTGCGCATGTTTATATATGTCTATAAATTGATACCTAGCTTAGAAATAAATTTATCACTACATACATGCATTTTAAGACAATTGTAATAGAAATGCATTGTAGGGGCTCTATTTTAATTAGATGACTAAATATTTTTCTGCACTACATATCACAAAAAACTGATGAAGAGTATGTATCTACTATGTATATGTGTATTTAAATATTTAGTGTGATTTGTACAGCTAAAATCAGCCTGTTCTCTCAAAATGAGACATTTCCTTCTCTGTTCCCTTGTGTTGCTTCTGACGACCATAACTGGTAGAATGTCTTTCATTCAACAAAAGTTTATTACATTTTTACTATGTGCAAAGCAAAGATAATTCATTTTGTTTATTGAATTAAGCAAGACATTATGCTAGGGGTTAAAAAAGGAGATAGAGACCTTATTCTCAAAGGGCTTATTAATAGGGGGATAATATATGTATGCAAATAAGAATAAAATTTAGTCTAAGGACAGAAGAGAGACAAAATGCTACAAGAAATTTTAGTAGAGAAATAGCACTTTCATCTTGGGAATAATAAGAATAATCAGGAGGTATCTCAACTAAGGTGGACCTTGAAGAAATAGAAAGATTTCATCAGACAGAAATGTGGAAGGGAGTATGTTCTGGGTATAGAGGAAGAACAGGGTAAGATCAGGAGATATCTGAAGTTGTTCATTTTGGTTGAAACAGTGTATGAGGGCAGGTAAATGGAAATAAAGATGGAAAAGTAGATGAGAGCTAGATTGTAGAAGGCTATTCATATTTAATCTGATAGGAGGGAGGGAGCCATTGAAAATTTTTGAACTTATTTTGGCAGCTGTTTCAAGGATGGATTGGAAAGAGAAGCTGAATGTAAAGTAATTAAGAAGTTAGTAAGTAATCTAAGTAAAAATTTATTAGGGCTTGAAAACTAGAGTGTAGGCAACATGAAATGGAAGAGGCACACAGACTTGGTTGATAGTTTATTGAGCGAAACAATGATAGCAATTAGAAAAAATTTACAACCCTTCTTCTCAAGTGGTTTACTAATGGACTAATACGTGAACACAGACAAGAATGATAAGAAAGAGGCCTGGCCAAAGTGGTATAAGAAATTTTAGGAAAGAAATAGTTCTTTGATCTTGAGGTGAGGGGTAATTAAGGTAAGCTGGTCCTTGAAAAAAGGTTTCAACAGGCAGAAATGTGGAAGGAATGTAGGAAAAGGAGGGGCAGGCATTTAAAAATGTGGTACTGTGGGTCCAGGGACAGTCTGGGGCTAGATGTGCAGATGTTATAATCAGCTGCATAGAGATGTTGATAACAAGCCTTGGTAATAGTTATGATCACTAAGGGAGACACTGTAGTGAGAGGCAAGAAGGCTGAAGTGTGTAAAAAAGCTTCATTATTTTCCCCATTTACGTTCTGAGCAGTCCTGCCAGCAAAACCAAAGGCCATGCCTTAGAGAACTTAACCGTTTTTAGCTCCTATCCTGGGACTCCAAAATCCTGATTGGTGAGTCCCTGACTTGTCGTTCCATCCATGCTTTGCTTTACTTCCCTACCATCTTTCTCTTCCAATTTTGGAAATATATCCAAATCAATATCAATACTGTCACTGCTACTGGAAAAAGGAAAGGATTTGTTAATCTATCCCACTTTGGTTCCATGTACCATCTTGCATCTTTCCAAACCAAAATATCCCTTCCTGGCCACTACTCCTTTATGTGTTGCTTCCCTCTATTAGAATGTAAGCTCCTTGACAGATGGGACAATCTTCACTTTTGTGTTGGTATTCCTAGGGCTTAATATAGTGCTTGGCACATAGAAAACACTTAATACATTCTTTTTTCTTCCACTCATTTATAGGGAATACTTGCAGTTAGAGAGGAGGAAGATGACTCATAGAAGGAAATTAAGGAGTGGTCACAGGTAGGAGAAGGGAAGTTCATAGAAGATCAGCGAAGTAAAGTGTCAGGGAAAAAGAACTGGCCAATAAAAGTCAAAGAAAAGTGACGGAAAATGAGGACTGAGAAAAGTTCTTCAGTTTTGGTAATAAAGAGGTCATTGGTGATAGAGAAAGCAGTGGTAGGAATGAAGTCAATAGAGTTTAGGAATCTTAAGAAAACAGTGACTAGGGACAACAGTCTACTGGTGTAGACTATTCTTTCCAGAAGTTTAACAGTGGGGAAAAAAAAAAGATGGGATGATAACTTCAGATGCTAGTTGAATGGAGGGAAGTTTTTTTTTTAATTAAATTATTTTATTTGTTTTCAGTGTTCTACAATCACTTCCATATATTTTAGATTTTTTTCCCCTCTCTCCACTCCCTCCCTGAGATGGCATACAATTTTATATAGGTTCTACACATACATTCCTATTAAAAACATTTTCACCATAGTCATATTGCATAGAAGATTTAAAATGAAGGGGAGATATCATAAAACAAAACAAAACACAAAAGAAAATGGTTTGCTTCATTCTGTTATAGAATTCCATAATTCTTTCTCTGGATGTGAAGGCATTTTGCCTCAAGAGTCCATTGGGAATTTTTTAAGTCCTTGCACTGCAATGAAGTACTAAGTCTACCAGAAAAATTCCTCACACACTGTGGTTGTTGCTATGTAGAGTTCTCCTGGTTCTGCTCCTTTCACTCAGCATCAATTCATGTAAGACTTTCCAGGCCTCTCTGAAGTCTTCCTGTTCATCATTTCTTATAGCACAATAGTATTCCATTACATTCATATACTACAACTTGTTCAGCCATTCCTCAGTTGGGTATCCCCTTGATTTCCAGTTCTTGGCCACCACAGAGAGAGGTGCTATAAATATTTTTGTACATGTGAGACCCTTTCCCATTTTTATGATCTCTTGGGGATACAGTCCTAGAAGTGACATTGCTGGGTCAAAGGGTGTGCACATTTTTGTAGCCCTTTGGGCATAGTTCCAAATTGCTCTCCAGAATAGGTGAATCAGCTCACAGCTCCACTAACAATGAATTAGTGTTCCAACTCTTCCATATCTTCTCCAACATTTATCATCTTCCTGTTCTGTCATGTTTGCCAATCTGATAGGTGTGATATGGTACTTCAGAGCTGTTTTGATTTGCATCTCTCTAATAGTGATTTAGAGCATTTTTTCATATATTCATAGATAGCTTTAATTTCGGGAAGTTTTTTTTTTTTACAGAGAGGAAAATCAATGTTTGTAGGGAGAAGGGAAGAAGCAAATAAAGATAGATACAGCAAATATGACAAAGAAGGGATGAATAACAAACAAGATCCCTGGGAGAGGACAGGTTTAAATGGTGGGGTTAGCTTTGGCAAGTAGAAATTACTACCCAAGAAGCATATAGTCTTGTGGAGGTAATCTGCACGTAAGACAAAACAGAATAAGGGCAATAACAAAGGGTACTAAGAGGTAGCATGAGCATGCAGAAGAGTATTTCTAGCTGGGAGGTAGTTTAAGAGAAGAATAACTTTCATTTATAGATTGATATATAGTTTGCAAATTGCTTAGGGAAGACTTTTTGGAGGCACTAACAATTGCCCTTTGCCCAATCTATCTCCTACACAGCTGCCGAACTAATAGTCCTCCAGCACAGTTCTGACCATGTCACGCCCTTGCCCAAGAACCTCCAGGGGACTCTCTTTTGCCTCTCAGATAAAACAGACTCCCGTCTGGCTTTTAAAGACCTTGCTCTAAAGAACTGCGCACCAGCCTACCTTTCCATACTTCCTATTTTCCAGCCCCACTGGTCTACCTGTTGCCCTCTCCCCCCCTCCCCACGTCTGGGCCTTTGCACATGCCCAGAAGGCTCTGCCTCCTCCACGTGACTTAAGACTCTCTCCTGAGTGCGGCAATCGTCTCCAGGACGCCCTTCCAGAGTCCCACCCCCATTTACCAATCTCCCTCCGTTTTTAATGTAATCTAGCTCTAGTGGCTACGCTAATGGATTGGACCTTATGCTGATACTAGCTGCTCACAGTCAGTCACTTAAACTTAATGACCCCGTTAGCTCGTCTGTACAATACAAGGATGGGATGGGCCTACAGGACGTTAAGACGTTCCAGCTCCAGCTCTCCAATCCCACGTCGGTTTCGGTAGAATGCCAGCCTTCTGAGGGGCGGCGTGGTTTGTCCTGGTATCTCGGGGCTCCTGGCAGCGCGGCGCATGGCACAAACAGGCTCTTAATAGGTGCCTTTTAAATTAATTAACAAAAGACGGCTGTCGGACGAGGGAAAATTCGGTCCGGGATGGAGACCCCCGCCCCGGCCGCAGGGAAGGTTCCACGTCGCTTCCTCGGCTCTGCCCTGGGCTGCGGCGTCGCGAGCCGGAGCCACGGCAGAATTTTCCTCCCAGTTTTTCATCCCCTTAAGATTCCACGAGGTTGATGAAGCCAAGAGGGGATTTTCCTGGCCGAATTTTTCCGAGGCCCGGCCTTAGAGCCTTGGCCGAGCTTTCGCTTAGAGGAAAAAAAAAGTCCCGCTAAAACTTGGATCTTTTCTCTTCGCCGAAGTGACTAGGTCCCGGCCTTTCCGGGACGCGCTGTTCACGGGCACGGCGCCCCCCTCCCGACAGGTGCACCGCCTCCCCCTCCGCTCCCCTGGGCTGTGGCCCGCGCCCCAGCCCCCCCGTACGTCGCGTCACAGCCCTGGGCGTGCGCGCCGCGCTGGGGGCGCGCCCGACTGCGGGATCGCGCACGCATGCCTCCCGCCGCCTCCACCTCCCTTTCCCTCCCTCCTCCCATCCCTCCACCCCCTCCTCTCCCCTCCCCCTCCCCCTCCCCCCGTGTGCCGCCCGATCGCTCGCTCGCTCCCTCCTTCGGCCCCTCGCAGTCGCTCGAGCTGGGTCTCCCCCTCCCCCCGGCTCTCTCTCGGTCTCCTCAGGCGGTAGCCCGCGCTCTGTGGATGTGGCTGGCCGCCGCCGCCGCCGCCCCCCTTTCCCTAGCTCGCCGCCTGCCCCGTAGCCGCCGCCTGCGCTTCCTCGGCCCTCCTCCTCCTCCCCCCCTCGTCCTCCTCCTCCGCCGTCTCAGCCTCTGCCGCCGCCTCCACAGCCTGGGCCCCGCCGCCGCGATGCCGGAGAAGAGGCCCTTCGAGCGGCTGCCGGCCGACGTTTCCCCGATCAACTACAGTCTCTGTCTCAAGCCCGACCTACTGGACTTCACCTTCGAGGGCAAGCTGGAGGCCGCCGCCCAGGTAGCCCCCGAGCCCGGGGATCGGTCCCGGGGACCGCGCGCGGGACTGGGGGGGGGCGTGCGTGGGCGTGCGAGGGTATCCCGGGCAGTTAGGCCGCATAGCAGGGGGGGGGGAGGCGGCGAGGAGGGCAGGGGGCCGCGCCCCGCCCCGCTGGAAGGCCCGAGAGGAGAAGGAGGCCGGGCCCACCCTCTCCCTCTCCTTTTGACCTGCGCCGGGGGAAGGGGGGGCAAGGCCCTATGGGAGAGGAGCAGTGGCAAAAGACTGGGGGTAGGGGGGCCCCAGAAACCTTCCCGCGTCTCCTCTCCCTCCCCTAAAGAGAGCGTCGGAGCACACCTGTGTGGGTCTCCCCACTCCGCCCCTTCCGGGCTTTGCTGCATTATTCTTGCGAGGGTGACTGAGGTTGGCAGAGGGGTCGCTGGAGGGGTGCCTCTCCTTCCTCCACCTTCCAGCTTGTCCCTTCTCTGCCCCCCGAGGGCCGGGGCCGGGGCCGGGAGAGATTAGAGGCGGGGGAGGCGGGAGAAGGTTAATCTCAGTCCGGTTTGTTGGCACAGTCTCCCCGCCCTTGTTCTAAGGCCAGGAAGATGATCCTCCCCCTAGTGACAGTGCAGCAGTGACTTTGTTCCCCTCTCCCCCCACCCCCATTCGAAGCTGGGGCGCAACCCCCTTGCCTCTTTCTCTTCATTTCTCAGAGCCCCACCGCCCCTGCTTAGGGGACTGTGAAGCAGGTGGATTTATTGCTGCAGTGATAGTTACCAAGCCGGTGCCTCCCCCTGAGAAGAACAGTTTTTAGCATACCATGGGTGAAAATACTCTGTTCCTTGTAATTGTAGATATGCGTAAGTCACACTTTTTATCCGCGGCTGCATCATCTCAAACATGGGGTAAATTTCAAGCCTACACGAGTACCATTTAGAGAGGTTCAATTTTAGAAGAATGAAATGGAATTTTGGAATATGAAATGTTCAGTCTGGCTTGGGTCAGGCATATTCTTTAAAACACGTGCTATTTTAGAAGAAAAATGATTAAATAATGCACTTAATTACTTAAAATGATTTTAGGGCTCCCCCCACCCCATTTTTTTCTTTACTACAACCAAGGATAGAAAAAACCAATAGGCCTCCGTTCTAGAGGACAGGCTTTATCAGTGAAATTAAAGAGATATAAACTAGTCTTGGAATGTTTGTTAGAAGCTCATTCAGTGAAGTTGGCAGACTTCTATGACAGCCGAAAGGGCAAGGTAAACGGTGAAAATTCTTCCAAAATGGTTGTTAAACAGACGGAATATTTTTGATGTGCTACTGCGTCAAAAGGCAGAATTTAGCATTGTGAAAATAAGGTGACTTAAAATTTTTCCATTTATATAAATGAATGCAGAATGAGAAGATCGTGGTCTAAAATTAGGATTTGGGAGTCTGGGTCTAGTTATGATTTAAGTAGAGTGATTTTCTCCTGCTGTTTGATATAGATTAACAGGGGGTTGGGTGGGAGGGTTTGTAAACATTATTTTGTCTTGTGACTTGGCAAACCTGCTGGAAGACTGACCTTAGTGGTGAATGAATTTGTATGGTGGGAAAAGAGTAATGCTTAAAAAACTCTTTTTTTTTTCACCCTTTCTTTAAGCGGTAGAATTGCCATTTTTTCAAAATCAAAGAGCAGATTTATGAGAAGTACATAGAGATTTAGAAAATATGTACAAGCAAAGACAATTTCAAGCTTATTTCATCATTATAGTTTATTCAAGGAATGAAAGAAGGGTGTAGGGCTGGAGGTTTTCTTTGTGATGGAATACCTGGAGCAAATATAGGTTGTTTTTTTTCCAAAAGAGATGAACATTACATAAAAGCTTATTTTTGGACTGAGAGTATATATTAAAATATTGGAGTGTTTAATAAAAATACATTTTATATACATATAAAATATTGGAATATACAATAAAAGAAGAATATGTAGGTGTGAAAAGGTGGGCATAGTATGTAGATATGAGAGTTTAGCAAGGTTTGTTAATGATCATGTGAACTAAAACAAGAAGTTTCCTCTTCCTATCATTTGAGTATTAACAAAATTAGTACCTTTAAAAACCTAGGTTGTAATGCATATGGATTGAATTAACTCTACTGGCCTAGTATCTTAAAAAAGTATGCAAACTGTTCAGGTGCTTTAGTTGCAAAATCTTTTGATAAGCCTAGAGTATTTGTACAGGTTACATATTAGAAACTTAGTGGATTTTTAACTTTGTTTTGGGTGGGGACGAGTGGGGGAGGTGAAGAAATTAGTCCATGTGTTGGCCTTTTGCCTTTGAGTAAAATTAGTGTATGTGACTTGGATTTTGAAAACTTACTTCCTTATAACTAGGAAAACAAGCCATATTTTTTCTGTCTTATTATTTTTTGAGGCAAATGCACTTGGTAGGTATCTCAAGTAGTAAACTTAAAGTAGTTTACAAATTAGTCAATGTGGCTCTGTGCCCTGGTTATAAGCCTGTAATGATGACTGATAAAATACTTGGGCTTTCTCCTGTGATAAGACAGAAAATTACTCCACATTTTAAAGGCCAGGGATCAGGATATGCCAGCTAAAAAATATGTATTACATAGAGTGTAGTTACAACTAAAATAGTTAATTTGACTGAAAGGAAGTACCCCTGGCTCCTGAATGGATATTGTCAGCTCCATGTGGTGTGGTAGTCTTCAAAACATTTCTATATTCCACGAGCAATCATTTTGATATTCTTTATATCCCCACTTTTTGGGGAATGGTGGTATACTTGAACTTGCATTTTTCAGATCAGTAAATGCTTTGAAGGTGTTAATTGGACTTTGTTCTGACATATACTGACTTCAGTACTTGTCACTGTTTTTTCCTCTGAATAAGTCGTTTGGAGGAGGCCTATAGTACAGTAAACTGTTACGCAGTAATATACTCCTTTGGCTTGCGTTGTCAGGGAAGGAAGTCAGGTTTTCTAAATAACTGAAGTTTACTACTCACTTAGCTGCCAAAACTTTAAAAAATGTAAACTATTTTGAATGGAGATATTTCTGAATTGCATTACATACTTCTGTCACCTTAAAATTTATGAAATATAATATAACCTTTAATTAGTCAAAGTAATTGTAAACATCAGTTACTTTACTGTGCCATAATACAATTCCCTCAGATGCCATGACAGTATCATAGATTTACAATTAGAAAGGACCTTAGAGATTATTTAATCTAACTTGATTATTTTATAGAGGAGTAAACTGATGAACATCAAAGAAACTTCCACAAGGTCACACAGCAAGCTAGTGACAGGGCTAGTACTGACACTAGTTCCTTTGATTGTAAATCCTGTGCTTTTTCTGCTATATCAATAGGTTATGACATTGACTCTGGCTATTGAGGTGTATATAAAGCTATTTACTCCTAGAATAAATGGCCCCTGCCTGACAAATTTTTCATAGCCTTGCGTCTTTTTAAATGATTTCCTCCATTGTCTTCCTTCATCCTGACTTGTAATGTTTTTTTTACATGCCTTGTGCCCAAGGAAGAAGCAACTTCCAATTTGTGACTTCTAACCACCTGTGGGCTGGAAAATCAGATATACAATAGTCCGAAGGAGAAATTGAGGCATCTCCTTTGGGTGAGGTGCTTGGATTTTTAATGCATACACTTTGTGTCATGCATTTTAGATGATTAGGGACTTTTTTGCTTGCCTTCCTGGTTTTCAGTGATGGTTGGCATGGTTCAGATTGCTGGGCAAGTGAGCTATTATTGTAGTAAGTTATTGTTTGTTTATTATACTTAACAATGGAGTTTTTCTGTATATCTGAGATTCGTTAATCTGTTTATACTTAGTCTAGAGCATGCCCTGTGGTCATAATATTAATCTATTTTGGCCAGCAAGGTAAGGTTGAGTGGGATAGGAGTCTTCTGAATTATTGACACTGAAATCTGTTTTTGAGGTTTAAACTTCAAGCTTGAACAATTGCTTATTTGTATAATCTTGTTCTTTGTTACTTGTTACATTTTGGTGTTAGAAAATTTGTCCCATATTTGTGTTCACAAATCATCTTCTCATAGTTGCCTTGAGAAATTACATTACTGCTTCACAGTCAGATTATTATAAATTTTATATACACATGGTGAAACTCAAGTATATTGTTAATATGAGTGAGTCCGACTTTAAAATGACTGGCATTTAGAAAATGCCACAACTGGAGTTTGTTTTATTGACATTTCTGGACTTTAGTAAAGATTCTTGGTTCACATTATAACAAATACCTTTCTGAATGGTTCTAGTAAAAAACTTACTCAGAAAAACAGGAGCTGCTACAGATTGCAGTCTTTTTAAGCATAGGAAACCTCTTTTGTAAAATTGTTACCAAGGGTCAAGCTGTCTTGTTTAGTTCAGTTCAGTGTTCATTTCAGTTGAAGAGCATTCTGTAGCTGACAACCTGGTAGGAAACCTGGGAAGGAAACAAGGGATACATGAACATTCTAATGTTTCATTCCATAGAAGAATAAAATGAAAAAGTTGAAAATGAGCTTTTTATCAAAACGTTTTGCAGCTAATTTTAGCATTTAATATTTACTTTAAATCCAGAAAATGAAGTTAGGGACCTTGGAGCAAGAAGATACCTTAAGGCAGTAATGCTAAAATTCTTTTGAACTATTTATCTGTTCAATTGATGGCAAAACAGTACAGTTAATATGACCTTGCTGCTGAAGGAAATCATTGATCTCAGATCATATCAAATCAGTGCTGGTATTTGAAAAGTACCAGCTTGGAGTAGGTTGGTTTTGCATAGCTTTGTAATCATCCTTGATGCGTCTTAGAACCATGTGTATACCATTTTACAGTATCCATTTTATGGGTTCAATGAATATTTTTCTTTTGAAATCATTTGTTTTAATCTGCTTATTTCTTTAATGTGTTTTAAGAACATCCAAGTATTTCCTACCCAAGGTTAATCTGTGCCTGTTAACATTTTTTTTAATAGCTTCTATGAGTAGTATCTACTAAGATTAAAAGTACTTCAATATAGCATATTGTTTTCTAATCTTATATAAGTAATATAAAATGTTTAGTAATGCTCAAAACAGCGTCTTTATGGTTGGAATCCATTAGTGTTTGCTGTAACATCTTCTGAGCTCTTAAAGATTAATGAGCTTCTAATATTGGACTTCACAGAGATGAGGAATTTTGAACTCTAGGTTTTTGTTGACTTCCTTTCCACCCTTTCTAGAACTGACAAATGCTCTCAAAAAAAAAATAGTAATTGCTCAACAAACACTTTAATTTGCTAGTGTGAACAGGTGGTTTTCCCTAAATATATTAGAAATTTATATCCAACTAGAAGTTGTAGATTATCAACTTCTCAGATATGCCCATACTTTACTCCACAATTGTAACAGTGGTAAGATACTGAATGTAATTTGACATAGCCATTTTAAGAGTAAGTACTATTTTGAAGCTGGTAGATTAACTGCTTGGCTACCATTAAGTCTACACTAGATGTTGACAGAATGAAAATGTGGTTGCCTAGATAAGGAGAAAAACATGTAACTGAGTTACTGTAATTGTTATATCAGTATAAACTTCAAACTCAACAAAAGATCACTATATGCTTAGCCTGTTTGGGGAATGGTCTCCAGGGGTGGGGAACCCGTTTCCTCAAGGCCCCACCCTGATAGTCACTGCTTCATTTATGTGTTGTTCTTTACTCCAAAGTAACAATCTTGTACAATAGTTGGTAATTTATGAATAGTGAGACTTCTTAGTCCAAATATTGTCGATTAAATAGCCATTTGTGATATAATTGATTTAATGCTATTTGAGGGTATTTTTCTGAAGTAAATTGTGGGAACAAATGTTTTTAAAATGTTGCATGCTGAGTAATGCCTTAGTACTGAAAAAAGAAAACTTGGGGAAGATTTTTAAAATCTGTTAAGATTTAACACCATACTTTTAATGATTCGATTAAGGCCATTATTGACTAAGAATTAATCACTATTTTAAAATGTAACAATTTTGTCTTCTAGTTTTTAGTGGTATAATTGTCTCCCTACCAAAGACATCATGGAGTAGTAGGTAGAGTTCTGGCCTTGGAATGAGGAAGAACTGGATTCAAATTCTACTTAGATATTCACTAGCTATGTAATACTAGGCAGGTAATTTAAAATTTCTGAAGGCTTAATTTTCTCATCTATTAAACAGGGGTGAGGGACTTACAATAGTACCTGTGTCACAGGGTTGTTATGAGTTTCAAATGAGGTAATGTGGTACATAAAATGCTTTGCAAACTTTAAATCTTTATATAAGTTTGAGGTATGCTATTAGATGTAAATTTCTCACATAATTAGTGATCAAAGTGATCAATTTTCATTGTTTAGAAATCGTTACTTGATGTTCTGATGTGTTGCAATTTCATTTAGGACATTTGCATCACTGTTTTCTGCTGTTCAGGTGTTTGAGTCATCTCATTAAAATGAATATTGTATTCATTTAGTACTTCAAAATAAATTTGTATATAACCAGAATTTTGGGGAGGAGTGCTTTATTTACTTGACTCATTTGGAGGATATACAAATTCTAGAAATTTCTTTAATATAGGTGTCATAATTTTGACATATTTTAATGATTTATGCTAATGTACTTATATATTCTATTTCCATTTCTGATCTCTTAATATCACAGTCCACTTTTAAGTGAAGTTTTGGCATAAACAAATATTAACAATGGCATAGAGTTAAAATGAATGAGCAAACATCTTGTAGAAATATCAAGAGGATTCATGACATTGTTGATTCTTGTTTCCTAGGTAAGGCAGGCCACCAATCAAATTGTGATGAATTGTGCTGACATTGACATTATTACAGCTTCCTATGCACCAGAAGGAGATGAAGGTAAGAACCATTTTCTGCTCTGGCTTGTTAAACAAAGATAATGCTATAACATGTGTGTTGTTTTAGAAAGTAAATGTCTTTGTATAAGAATTCCTTAGATGTAGAATGTTAGACATTTTAATGCCATGCTCTGATCTGAGAATAATAAATACAATATAGGATGATGGAAATGAAAGCATTCTAAACCTACTTCTTTCATTGAATTCTTTTGTGGCCCTGGGTAAATAAATCATAAGAACTTGGATTGCAGTTTTTGCAAATGCATAATTGAAACTGTTGTAATACTAGTCCTGTTAAGCTTAAAAGTCCTGAAGGGCTCTGAATATAGAATATACAGTGTAGGAGTTTATTAACTTGGTTCTAGTTCATATGTAGTTTTCTTAGTTTTACCCTTGAATCTTATTGAACAAAGGAGCGAAGAAAGTTTCCATGGTGAAATGGAAATGGTTAAAAGGTACTTTAAATAGAGGAGGAGTATATTTAAAGGAAATATAATCCATTGTGTATGAAACTTACATATTGGCATCTTTTAAATGATCAGAAGAGGTCTTATTAAATCATGCAATTAGGAGATGGATTGTTTTAACAAGCTAGTTGATGGTTGAAATTTTAATCCTACACAAATTGCCATGTAAAAATCATGATTGGCATAAACTTATAGAATTACTTGACAATTCTAGCAAAATTACTTTTGACTTCTAATTTAGGATTATATATTTAGAACAGGAAGAAACCTGGGAGGTCAAGCTTATTCTTTTACAACTGAAACCGACCAGACAGGTTAAGTGACTTGCCCAAGGTCACATAGATAGTAAGTAGAAAAGCAAGGATCTCACCTAGATCCTGTGACTTTAAAAGTAAAGTTGTAACTTGCTACCTCCCATGGCATTCCTTCTTAGTTATCAGCGTCTTTGCTACTCCTAATAAGAGACTATTGGATATGCCATAAGAATTAGAGATTTGAGTTTTTAACTGAGTATTTGGAGTAATATTTTTTACTCTCTTCCATCTCAGCCTGCTCAAGGAAGTGTTTAAGTACAACCCAAGAGGATCTATTTGATGATTATTTTAAAAATTCTTGGGCCCATGGGAAAGAAGCAAAATGTAAATGGCAGATGTTCATATTAACACCATGAAGCACTTGTGTTAAATTTGATTACAAATGGGATCAAACTGCTGTGGTTTTAGGTTTAGAGGAAGCAGATCCTTTAAATGGATTTGAATAACTTCCAGGTTTGTTTGGAATGGCTTGTTAAATCAAAGAGTGATTATCTAATTTTTCTAACTGTGAAGAAAAATGAGAAGCATCTTAGCCAGCCATAGCAAGTCAAGCTTTCTTCTTTGCTGTGGACTGAAAGTACACTTGAATTAATTGGAGGGATGCCAAAGAAATTTTAAGTGGTTCCCAATCTTAGGTGGTGGATATGGAGGAAAAGTAAAACAGTACTAGTGAATACTCCTCTGGCTGGCATGGTGGTTAGCTTGTGTTTGATTTTTATCTAGTCTGTTGTTCTTTGAAAATTGTTCTGAAAATGTCTGGAAAGAAGTCAGAGGGCCTTTAAGTTTTGAATGTGCATACATTCAAAGTTGGTGCCCAACTTGATAATGATCTCTAGTCCACGGAAGAAGTAGTGGGTGTATTAAGGGGGTGGAGAGAAATGAAAACTTGTAAGGAAGTAAAGAAGGCTGTGAGAAAAATACAGACAAGGCATTAAATGGTCTTAGAAAATTTCAAGTTCCCTCTTCCCTCCAAACGAGGCAAAGGTTTATTTCCTGGCCCCAGTCCCCTACAGCTATTAATAATCAATGCTTTAAGGGGGGAGGGAGACCCCCCTCAACCTAGATTTTAGGGCCTGTTCGCTCAACTCAAACTTTGAAATACTTGGTGCTAGCAGGTTATACTAGCTTCTTATTTTAAAGTATTTATGGAGAAATTTGAACAATTCAGAGTGATTTTTTACTTTATTTACAGTATTATTAACATTATTATTTTGTAACTACACCCAGAGTATATAACTTGCTATTTTATTAGTAATCACAGTTTCCAGGTAACTCAGTATGTACTTGCCCTTGAGTAGTGGTAGTCATGCTCATTTGATATTTCTCCATAAACTGGTAGTAGAACTTGCTAAATTTGATTCCCAAGATCCTAATACTAGATTTCAAGTGCTAGATATTAATGAAAATATTGTGGGAAATGGGAGAAACAACAGTCTTGTACCATCTAAAATAGCTTCTCACAACAAATTTTAACTTCTCAGAAAAGCTAATTCATTTGCTGTAGGAAGGACTAACTTTTGGTGCATTAAGACAAAAATGATGATAATTTGAAGGCATGAAACCATTACCATATATTTAACTTTCATTATTAAGTTTCATTAATGGAAAAAGGACTGCTGTAGTAATCCAGGAAGACTTCTTGGCCTGTGTTGCTTCAAGCTAAGTCACTTGTCCTTAAATAGAAATAGTTTATTTTAAAAACATTTGAAATCTTACTTTGTAATATTTTAAAATAACAAATCAGTAAGAAAAACGGCTGAAAACTGTTTTTTTACTGTTCTGCACTTCAAGGGTTGGTGAAATCACTAGCACTTAAACCAGTGCAAGGAATGCACCTCCCTACACAGTGCAGGGATTAGTATTGTCATCACCTCCCGCAAGAGAAATACGAAACTCTTGAGTGCCTGAACTCAGGTCCTGACAGGTAAAGAGCCTTTTAATTTATCCTTAATAGATGGCTTGGACATAACCTAGAAAATAATCGCTTCAGTCTGTACTATTTTTTCTTCTGTTTACATTATGAGAATTTTGTTTGTAAAATTATTTGTATAAGAACATTTTCATTCAGAGTTCGGATACATAGATTTTACAGGCAGTGAAATCACATGGGATATGCATTTTAACAGATTTATTTTTGAAAGTGTGTTTATGAGATAGAGAAGGGAGGGACAGAGAAAGAGAAAATGTGAAAGTTTGGAATACTGCCAGATAGGCAGGGATTTCAAAATGAAACTTAAATTTGCCCCAGAGACTGCTTGACCCATCTTCTTTACATCAGACAAAGTCCCAGTTGTTTGGCTTTGCTCGCGGGGTTGTGTTCGTCCTTCGTTGCCAAAGAAGACCACGTCATTAGAGAAATGATAGAATTCTGGAGATAGGCGATGGCTTGTAATGTGTGTAATGTGTAACATGTGGCCAGAATACTGTATTAGTATAGAATCGATAAATATGAACAAGATTAGTTTTTAGCTTTAGTATATCTTTTGAAAACAAGATATTGGCAAAAAATAACCTTAGGAGAATCGGAATTTTGTAAGGCACTTTGGAAAACTACCTAAAAAGTGGAAGGAATCCAAGGATAGTTCCAATTCTGAGCCTTGTTATGCCAAAGAATTTTAGTGATAGGCAAGGTTTGTGGCTAATTCTGTGAATATTGCATAGCTGTATGATATAATAGTAAGAAACTATATAAATAGTGTAAAGGATATCAAAATAAAGATCCTTGTCAGTGGCATGACTCATGAACACTAACTATGGTATAGTGCTCTCAAAACATAGCATAAACTGTTATTTGATAGCTTTTGCTCATTGGCACTAGGACGGAATGGACTTTTACTCGCGTTTACTCAGGATTCCTAAATGTGTGCATTTGCAGGAAAGGCACACATAGCATGAAGTCCATTTTATGTTGCGTTATTCTGAATAGGAGGATTAGTTGGGCAAAAACCACTGAATGTGCTTGATTCAATCGAGGAACCAAATATATTTCTAATTTTTAACTAATTTTCAGAGGATCCAATTTTATAAGTTTAACATCCCCAGTCATTTTTTACATTAAGGTTGCATTTTAAATTAAATGTTTTATTTAACTTTTGAGTATCAGTGTAGTCAACTTTCTTAGTAACTTGTACACCAGTGAGCAAACATTTATAGAAGTGCCCATTCTGTGTCAGACACTGGAGTAGGGTTTGGAGATATAGCAATGTTATCTATGTAAAAAGCTTTAAATGCCAAAGAGTATCTGCATTTTATCCTAGAGGCTTGAATTTAAATATTTAGTAGACAGTTCATTCAGAAAACTAATTACGTCTTTGCCCTTAGGCAGCTTACTGTCTGTAGGTCACCATAAACACATGCACAAAAATTTTTCAAAAACATGCAAAATAAACATAAAACAAATTTTGGAGTGGTGGCAGATGGCACTAGAAACTAGGATCAGGAGAGGCCTCAGTTATAGGGTGGTGGTAACTGAGTTAAGCTTTAAAAGAAATGGGAATATATATTTAAATTAATTTCAGTGTACAGAATATTGATATTTTTCAGTCATTCCCTCAAATCTGATAAAAATTCTAGATTTGTCCATTCACTCCACTTTCCTCTTCTCTGGTCATTCTAAACATGTGGTCTTTTTTTCTGGTTCTACTGTGCTTTACTGCATATGAGAAGTGGCATGCTGAGCGGACCTTGAAGCCAAGAAGATCTGCGTTTCACCCTGCTTCTGGCATCTGATGCACTTTATTAAGTATATATCTCTTCCAAATCAGTGTTAAATGCTCAGGATACCCCCAAAAAAATTTTTTTTAAGGTGATACATGAATCTTTGCCCTCAAAAGTGATTAGACTTTTTAACTCAAAAATGTAAATATAATTGTGTCCAGAGTTTTATATATTTTATTTTTATATTTTTTTATAGTTTATGTTTTCTTTGTTTTAAAGATGAACATGATAGTGATATCAAGAAATCCCTTTCTTTTTTAAAAATCTGAAGTGTTTTGTGATTTAGTTATATTTGAAGTACAGTGGGATGACATAGTCCTTGCATTTATTCAAGCTGCAAATAATCTTAAAAATTTTGGTTGCAAGTAAAAAAGTGCCTTATCCTTATCCTGGTGTTCAGGAATCTGTAGTCTATTGTTTTTTGGACCTATTTCATCTCCCTGTTGTCATCTTCCCCGTTGTCGTCTCTGTACTGTACCTTTCCCCATCACTAGAATGTATACCATTATTCCTCAGTGAAGTTCCTCACCTTGTTCGAAGCTCATCTCAGGCTTACATGAAGGGTTGTCTATTGGCTCTGGGTCAGATATAAAATTGATAACATTATGATAGCTATCTTCTCAGTATTTTCTATCATGGTTGTTTGTACATGTCTTTCCTATTAGATTGTAAGTACTGAGGGCAAGGTATGTGTGGTACGTGTATTTTTTTACCTTTTCTTCCCTACGCTTAATTGTTTTCTGAACAGATTGTCCACTAAAGCACTATATTAAATATTTAAATTTAAGCCTCTAGGATAAAATACAT
This sequence comes from Notamacropus eugenii, assembly GCF_028372415.1. Taxonomy (NCBI): domain Eukaryota; kingdom Metazoa; phylum Chordata; class Mammalia; order Diprotodontia; family Macropodidae; genus Notamacropus; species Notamacropus eugenii. The sequence goes on along the minus strand of NC_092873.1, from coordinate 353,784,503 downwards.
TTAAAACATTTGACTTTTAAAACCTTTTATAATCTGCCTCTGGCCTACCTGGAACAGGGTTATTTATTATACATTATGTGCCTTCATGTGCTCTCCTCTCCAGCTAAAATGGCCTGCTTGCCCTCTTACATAGTATTCTATCACCTGCCTCCATGTCTTTGCACAAACTGTTCCCCACTGCTGGAATGCACACACTACATTTCATGCCTCTAAGGGCTTCCTACAAAGCTCAAACCAAGCATTATCTCCTCTGTGACACTAATATCACAGCTGGGGTGTCCTTCCTTTGCATTCATATAATTTTAGATTTACCTTGTGGGAAATTTGTATTTACTTTGGTGTGTATGCATTGTTTCCTTCAATAGATTGTAAGCCCTTTGAGAGCAGTGCCTGGCATATAGGCCCTTAATCAAAACTTGTTGATTGAACTATGATGTGAAACCAAATAGACAGTTACTTGACTCAGTCCTACTATTGTTCTATTGACAGTGGATCAGAACAAACTCAGGAATAGGAGAAAGAAGGGTGGTGGTTTGCAGATTTCATTTAACTCTAGTTGTTAAAGAAATTACTTCCCTTGAACCAGATATTAATAATAAATGATCTAGTCAATGTTGTGGTAATCTGAGGGTTACATTAAAGTTTTTAACTGCGAGAACAGTTTAAAGAGCAACTAAAGTGATTTAAAAAACAAACACACATACAAAATTTGGTGACTATTAACCATTTATTAATTTAGAAACTATTCCAGTGACATACACATTTACTTTGTGAAATCTTGTAGAATATCTTGTGGTGCCCTGTGTAAAAGTTTTTGGAGTTGATTCTGTGTTAGTATTAGAAGAATGAACATACTGTACTTCAGAAGTGCAGGGATCTGATTTAAGGTAATACTTAATAGGTTTTGTGGCAGATATAATGGGAATGTTAACAGTTATTGCCCAATTTGGGGAAAAAGATGAAAATGAGACCATTTCAAATGGTGACTTTGCTTCAGTTGTATACGTTTCTACTTGCAGTTACTTAGACCAAATTTACATCCTTAACGTGTTAACAAGTGGTTCATGCTAGATATTGCCAAACTTTACCAGTATTAATACCCTGGCAAAATTGTGCCATCATCATGAGGCTGTTCAGCCCGATCTGGAAAGTCCCTAGGTTTTTGGACATTTTGGAAGTTATAAATTCTGCAGTGATTTAATTTGGGTTGGGGGGGTGAACGATGGATTTTTTTCTCCCATAATTTCCTGGCTGTTTGACATTTCAGTCATACTTTTTCAATGAAGGGGATTGCTAGAAAGGCAATTGGTATTACTTTGCAAGTGTTATTATTGTTATGTTTCAATCTTATTATGATTACATTATGATTCAGTCTTATTTAATAGGAATTTTAAAACTTGACTTATCTAAAAATTTATTGATGTTTCCTCAAATAATTGATCAAGAAGTAGTGTAAATTCTCAGTGCCTGAGCAGTATTTTATAAACCATTGCTCAATCCAACAACTTGAAGTTCTACTTTGATTTTCCTAAATTTTTTTTATTGAGCCCCAAGGTAGTGTTTCTTTTGTGATCTTGGCATTTTGAGGGATGTGTGAGCTTAACCATGCTCTTAGCCAGGAAATAATTTGTAAAGTCAGAAAACATTTACACTATATATGGATGATGCTATATGGTAAGTGCTTTTTATGTAAAAGTTAATCCTTATAAATTGCCACCTATAAGGAGCCTAAAGTCTAATGTAATGATGGGAAGGCATTTTGACCAAATCAGAGAGTATGTTTATGTTTGTTTTTTTTAAATAGCTCTTTAATTGTGCTGTTGATTCTTGAAGATGAAGAAATTAGCTGTATTTTAACTTAGGCAAAACTAGTGAGTTATGAAGGAGCATGAAATTGTGGAAAGTACAGTTGGGTTTGCAGTAAAAAAAAAATCTAAATTCTTGTCCTGGTTCTGCTAATTTAATTATATAAGCTGTGTAACCATGGGCAAGTCACTTAACTTTTCTGACTCTGAGTTTTCTGTTGGTGATGAGGTTTAAATAAGTTGAATGTGTAAAGTACTTTGTAAAGCTGCTTATTGTTGTTCATTTGTTTTGGTTGTATGTGACACTATATAGCTCCATTTGGAATTTTCTTGGCACAAATGCTAGAGTGGTGTGCCATGTCCTTCTCCACCTCATTTTGCAGATGGAGAACTTTAGCAAACAGGGTTAAGTGACTTGCCCAGGGTCACACAATTAGGAAGTATATCTGAGGCTGGATCTGAACTCAGAAAGATGAATCTTCCTGACTCCAAGCTTGGCGCTCCATCCACTGTGCCAGTGAGCTGTTCCAGTATAATATAATATTGTTGTGCAACATAATGCCCGATATTTAGTATTATATAGATGTGACTTTTCATTGTTATTAATGACAATTCAGAGGTCAGGTTCATGTGGATGAGAAAGCTGAGTTGATTTATTCAGTCTCAGCTGAGAAAATAATTTAAGTTTCTAATTCCTGGTTTTTTTGGATTTCTAGGTTCCTTATAAAATACACTATAGATCCAATGCGAAGGTATATTAATTTGCAAATAAGCACACCATTTAGCTTTGATCTAAGATAACTAGAATAAAACTCCAACCTCAATAAACAAGAAGAAACTTTAAGCTTTTAATGCCTTTCTTTGTCTTTTAAAGCCATCGTAGTAAAGTTTTTAGCCCCTGACCACAGGTGGTGTAATGGGCCTTTTTTATTAGTTTTGTTTTAGAGCAAATTGTAGGTAACTGGATATGTGTTACTGATTACCTTCTTTAAAAATGTATCAGCACCAGTTTTAAATGGCTCTAAATAGGTTTCTGGCCTGGAATACATAGTTTTCTAAGTGTGCAAGCAAGCAAACATAACTTGAATGAAACAGAGAAGTTGAAGACATTTTGAGTTGTATATTTCACATAGAAATTAGATTTTTGAAAAATTAATTGAATGCTCTTCTCCTGTTGTTTGGAAAATAGTAATTTGGTTTCATTGATTTTTGTTTGTGGGATGTGGTAGGTATTTTCCCCTTTTTTCTGAAATACTCATCTCTTCTTCTCACCCTACTCCTCACCCCCCACTGACCATATCTAAAATGTAAACAGACTAACTTCATCATGAGTCCTATACAGTAAAAATTGGTCAATATATTAATTTGAATTCTGACATATCTCATTATTATTGTCATATTTTTCTCCAATATAACTTTGTTCTGTAATAGTTCTTAGTTTTCCCCAAGTTTCTCTGAATTCCTTATATTCTTTTCATATAGTGCAATAATATTCTACCATGTCATACATAGTATTACTACATTCACCCATTTGTTTCTAGTTTTTGCTGCCACACTATTTTCATATATGAGACTTGAAAAAAATTAATATTTTCAGTTAAGAAAAAATATTTTTTCTTTCTCTTCTGTTGGAGGGGACAGGAATATAATATGTATAGTGAAGCAAAATAAATTCCTACATGAACTATGTCCAAAAATATGTCTCATTTTGCATCTTTCATCCCTTACCTCTCTGTCATAAGTTATGGTCAGCATTGTTTATCATTGGTCTTTTGAAATTGTGCTTGATCATTTCCGTTGCTCAGACTTTCAAAGTTTTTTGTCTTTGCAGTGTAGTTGTTACTGAATAAATTATCTCCTAGGTTTTTTTTTTAGTCTGTTCAGTTTATACAAGTCTTACCAGGTTTCTCTGAAACCTTTCCCTTAGTCATATCTTCACAGCACAGTAGTTTTCCATAACATTCGTATAACGTTATTTGTCAGTCATTCCCCATTTGAGAGATATCTCCTTATTTTTGTCACTACAAGAGAAACTGCTGTAAATATTTTTGTACATATTTATCCTTTACTTTAATTTTCATATTTGGAGAATCAGCCTAGTTATGATGTCACTGAGGCAAAGGGTAAGCACAATTTAGTGGCTTTTAAGTGGAGAGATCCAAATTGCTTTCCAGTATGGTTGTACCAGTTCACAACTACATCAAGAGTTCATCGATTTGTCTATTTTGCTCAGCCTGTGCAACATTTGTCGTTTTTCTTTTTTGTCATCTTGGCCAATCTAATTAATGGGTATGAGACAGAACCTCAGAGTTGCTTTAATTTGTATTTCTTTAATAGTGATTTGGATAATTTATTATTTTGGATTTTTTTCTTTGAGAATTGCTTGGTTTTATTTTGACAATTTATGAAGAATATCTCTTATTCTTATAAGTGTGAATCAGTTATATTGAATCAAGACCTTTATCAGAAAAGTTTACTGTAAAATAATCTCCCTCAAGTTAACTATTTCTCTTCTATCTTTAGATCACTTAATTTTATGTAATCAAAATTAACTATTTTTATCTACCTGTGATCCATTCTATCCGTTGTTTAATCCATTAATCTGAAAGGTAATTTCTTCCTCCTGTTTATGTGTTCTTTACCTCTCTTTTTTGATTTCATTGAGGAATAGGCTCAGTTTCTAAAAGAGGTAGATCATTTTACAGTTCTACCAATAGTGTATTAGTGTATCTGTCCTTACAGCCTGTCTGGAGTTGACTTTTAAAATTATTTTTGCAAATTTGCTGGGTATGAGGTAAAATCTCAGTTCTATTAATTTACATTTCTTTTACTAGTGATTGCTTTTATTGAATTTGGTTAAAAGAGATAGGTATCTTAATTCCTTCAGGAAGAGCTTTAGAAATAAAATAGCAAGTGAAATTCATTAAAGACTTAGTCTCCCCATACATCTATTCTAGTGACCCTTATACATTACAGTGTGGTTTTAATGTATAATAACATAGTCACACCACACCTGATACTTTACCTCACTTTTGGGATACCCATTGTTAAGACTTTATAAAGTGGTTTAAGTACTAAGAAAATATTCATAGATTGCTTTCAAATTACATAAATTTTGGGAGAGAAAAATAGGTTCCATCAATGTAGGTAAAGAAACTAATTTTTTTCAGTAGTGCCATGAAATACTTCATTATTTTTTCTAAAATCTTAAATAGGATTTTAAAACCAGAAAGGATCTTAGAAATCTAGTCTAAACCCTCATTTTACTAATAAAATTACTGAGGCTTATGAGGTTAAATAATTTATCCATTTCTCTTGGCCCACTTTGTGCTTTAGCCAAACTGGAATACTTCTGATTGATTTTAGACTGTCTTTCCCTGCCTGTATACATTGACACACACTATTTTCCCTATCTAATAATAAGTATTTATTTCATACTCAAGGTTTATAGAGTACTTTACTACATACACTATAACCCTATGAGGTTGCATAGATAATTACTGCATCAAAGGCTTTCTTGTTATTCTCTTTAACTTCTCTATGCTATGGAGTGTTCACCATCTGATCTTGGTATCTTTCATACTGAAAGTCCAATTTAAGTGCCATTTTTTTCTTCATGCTGTAATCTTCTACCTTTTCTTCCAGCTAGAAGTGATCCTTCTCTCTTTGAATCTCTTAGGCTGCTGTCTTGGATCTTTATGTATTTTACCATTTTCTAATCTGTATTACTTATATAAATCCCGCTTCAGATACTAATAGCTGTGTGGCCCTGGGCAACCCACTTCATGTTTCTCAGCTTCAATTGCTTCATCTCTAAAGTAGCAGTAATAATAGCACCTATCTCACAGTATTGTTGTGGGAATCATATGAGATATGCAAACTTTAGAAGTGCATTGTTACCTTGATTGTATAGAAAGTGATTTGAAAATATATGTATGTATCACTTTAAAATTTTCTTATCTATGATATGTATCAGATATATATATATATACATACATACATGCATACATATATGCTAGTCATGGTTATCATTATCATCAAACAGTCATGAATCATGAGGGATTCCTTCCGTCCTATTGGTGCCTTGTTCAGGACTCTTAGTATATAAAGCATTTTTTAAGCTTAGATTTAGAGATGTATTTTTCTAAGCAATTTAATAGTGATGTTACTACCTGAAGTAGATGTTCACCCTATTCATTTCCATTTCAGAATTACAGACATTTAGATCAGCTGACCTACACCATTCTGGATCTTGTTCTTTTCATTCCTTTAATGCCCCAATCAGTCACTCAACAAGTATTTATTAAAGGCCTGCTGTGTACCAGGCACTGTATGACACTCTAAGGTTACAAATATAATAAATGAAATAATCCCTACTCAAAAGGAGTTTGCATCTAATGGAGAAGATGGCAAGGACCTGTATAAGTATGTACAGAATAAATATAAATAAATATTAGCTCATTTGTGTGGGAGGGTGCTAGTAGTTGAGGATTTCAGGAAAGGCGGCACTTCAGATAGGTTTTGTTGTTGTTGTTGGGTTTTTTTGGTATTTATTTATTTATTTTTAGGTTTCAACATTCATTTCCACAAAATTTTGAATTCCAATTTTTCTCCCCATCTCTCCCTTCCCCCCACCCCATAATATCTTGTATTCTGATTACCCCTTCCCTCCATGTACCCTCCCTTCTATCACACCTTACCCTTCCCTTATCCCCATCTTCTCTCTTTTCTTGTAGGGCAAGATAAATTTCTATACCCCATTACCTGTGTTTCTTATCTCCCAGTTATATGCAATAATAATTCTCAACATTTGTTTCTAATACTTTGAATTCCAACTTCTCTCCCTCCCTCCCTCCCTTACCATGCCCACTGAGAAAGCAGGCAATTCAATACAAGCTGTATATGTGTTGTTTTGCTAAAGACTTCCATAATAGTCATGTTGCGTACGGTATTACCTTCCATCCTACCGTGTCCCCCCCCCCTTTTTTAATTCTCTCATTTGACCTTGTCCCTTCCCAAAAGTGTTTTCTTCTAGTTACTCCCTTCTCCCATTTGCCCTCCCTTCTGTCATGACCCTTACCCCACTTATCCCCTCCCCCCCTACTTTCCTGTAGTGTAAGATAGATTTTCATACCAAATTAAGTGAGCATGTTATTTCCCCCTTAAGCCATATGTGAAGAGAGTAAGCTTCACTTTTCCCCTCACCTCCTCCCTTTTCTCCTCCATTGAACAAGATTTTTCTTATCTCTTTTATGAGTTATAACCTGCCCCATTCCATTTCTTCCTTTCTCCTCCCAGTATATTTTCCTCCCTCAACCCTTAATTTGTATTTTTTTTTTATGGACATCATCTCTTCTGATTCAACTCAACCTGTAGTGTGTGTGTGTGTGATCCCTTGACCTACCCAAATACTGAGAAAAGTCTCAAGAGTTACAAATATTATCTTTCCATGTAGGAATGTACACAGTTCAGCTTTAGAAAGTCCTTTATGTTTTCTCTCTCTGATTTATCTTTTCATACTTCTCTTGATTCTTGTGTTTGAAAGTCAGATTTTCTCTTCAGTTCTGCTCTTTTCATCAAGAATACTTGCAAGTCCTCTGTATCATTGAATGACCATTTTTTTCCCCTGAAGTATTATACTTAGTTTTTCTGGGTAAGTGATTCTTGGTTTTAATCCCAGTTCCTTTGATTTCTGGAATATCCTATTCCAAGCCCTTTGATCTCTTAATGTAGAAGCTACTAGATCTTGTGTTATCCTGATTGTATTTCCACAATACTCAAAATGTTTCTTTCTAGCTGCTCACAATATTTTCTCCTTGACCTGGGAACTCTGAAATTTGGCCACAACATTCCTAGGAGTTTCTGTTTTTGGCTGTCTTTCAGGGGGTGATCGGTAGATTCTTTCAGTATTGATTTTGCCCTCTGGTTCTAAAATATCAGGGCAGTTTTACTTGATAATTTCATGAAAGATGATGTCTAGGCTCTTTTTTTGATCATGGCTTTCAGGTAGTCCCATAATTTTTAAATTGTCTCTCCTGGATCTATTTTCCAGGTCAGTTTGTTTTCCAATGAGATGTTTCATATTATCTTCTATTTTTTCAATCTTTTGGTTTTGTTTTCTAACTTCTTGGTTTATCTCATAGTTATTAGCTTCCCTAAATTCAATTCTCTCTTTTAAAGAACTATTTTGTTCAGTGAGCTTTTGAACCTTCTTTTCCATTTGGTTAATTCTGCTTTTTAAAACCTCCTTCTCCTCATTGGCTTTTTGGACCTCTTTTTCCAGTTGAGTTAATGTCTTTTTAAAGGTGTTATTTTCCTCAGCATTTTTTTGATTCTCCTTTAGCAGGCTGCTGACACACTTTTCAAGCTTTTCTGTGGCCTGAGCCCATTTCATGTTCATTTTGAAGGTACTGGAGGCAGATTCCTTGACTTCCTCTGACAATATGCCTTATTCTTCCTCATCTGAAAGGATGGAAGGAGACACCTGTTCACCAAGAAAGTAACCTTCTATGGTGTTATTTTTTTTTCCCCTTTTTTGGGCATTTTCCCAGCCACTTACTCGACTTCTGAATCCTTTGTCAAGAGGAGGGTCCTAGTGCTCCTCCTCTCCCCAGTACTGTGCTCAAGACTTAAGATACAGATCAGCTGCTCAACTCCCCCAGGGGCTTTGGGTGGGGGCAGGCCCACCACTGAGGGCTGAGGTTCAGATCAGCTGCGTGGACAGTGGACCCAGGTTTGCTTCTGTGTAGCTGCCTGCCACTGGCTGCTGCTGCTGATACCGAAGCCTGGGGCCAGTTCTGTGGGAATCCAGTTCCCCTCTCGCCCAACTGGGAAAGCCCTCCCACACTGACCTTTGGAGCTTTCTTTTTTGCTTGTGGGTTGAGGGATCTGGAACCTTCTCTGCTGGGAATTCTGCTCTGGAAGTCTGTTCAGATACTGTTCCTCCCAGTGCCATGTGGCCAAGGCTAGGCTCTGCTCCGCTCAGCGTCCCATGAGAGAGACCTTTCCTGTCAGCCTTCCATGTTACCTTTAGCTGGAAACCTCTTTCACTCTGTTGTTCTGTGACTTCTGCTGCTCTAGAATTTGTTGAGAGTCATTTTTTACAGGTATTTTGTGGGCTGTGGGCGAAGCATGAGAGTATATGCATCTTTCTACTCTGCCATGTTGGCTCTGCCCCCCCCCCCCCCCCCCCCCCCCCGTAGGTCTTAAAGGAAGAAAAGGATTTTGTAAAGCAGAGGTTAGATTGAATGGGGTCCAGGTCAATTTATTATCTCTCATCCACTAACTGAAGATGCTCAGAACTGTGGTTAGGGGAAAAATATTTTGAAAAATTTCTTTCGCTCTTCATTTTGCCATTCTCAGGTAAAAGAGATTCCACAGATTACAACATTGTCTTCTCTCTGGGTACCATGCCACACAGCTGCTATTCTGCTCAGTTTTTCTTTCAGGTATCATATTCTCTTTTCCTGTGTAAGTAAAGCATTCATTGTTTTAGTATGTGCCAAGCACTGTGCCAAGCATTGGAACACAAACACAGGAAAACAAATACCTGGCACATAGTAGGTGTCTAATAAATGCCTGTTGACTGACTTATGCAATAAAATTAACATCTTTATGGTAAACAAACAAGATGGTTCCTGCTGTCCAGAAGCTTAGATTCTTTTTTTAAAAAAGTTTGCATTCTAATAGTGAAAGGAGGAAGAACAGAAGAGGAAGGATAAAGGGGAAGGAGGTGAGAATAACTGTAACCATTAGAAGCATTCTAGAGAGGGAGTTAAGCTGAAAGTGAAGTGAAGAGCATAGTTGAGGCTCCTTGGGAAATGGAGATCTTGGGTAAGAACTCACCAGCCAGGTAGCAGGCCTTAGGGTGGAGGCATTCCAAGGTGGACAAGGTAGCTGGTGGGAAATTGAAGCAGTTTGGAGAGAGAGTTGAACTGGGAGTGAAATGAGCATCATGGGTGGATATCCGTAATAATGACACTTCAAGAAAATGAAATACTAGAGAACTGATTGTCTTATAAAAGCGGTGTTATAATTATAAGGCAGATAATTTCCCAGACTATCATGCAAAAGCCTTTTAGATTTCAAAGATACTTTGGATCTACGTAGTTGTTGATGTGGTAATATGTTAGTGTAGAGTGCAATGTTCCTCCATGCCTTTCTGTCTGTGTACTTTTATAACATCTTCCTCAGGACACCCACCCAGTATTTTTGGAGCTTTCTTCTGAATCTCTTGACTTTCTGTGCCAAGCCAATATACCTCCTTTTTTCATTAAATCCTCTTTTCCAATATCCATTACACTACTCCTGTGCAAGTTTTTTGTTGGTAATATTTTTCATTCTGTGTTCATGCTGTCCTTGCACCTCTCTGTTGCCCTTTGGATGATCAACAACTTTAATCCTTTGGAAACTTCCACAAGAGTACAAATGAGTATGTTATAGCATCAAATTGAGAATATTACTATTAAGATGCTACAGTAGCCTTCAACTGTTTGTTATATAAGTGACAGGAAGGTACGGGAAATACTAGATCCTGCTGTAATTTAAAATTGTATTTTCAGTTCCTCATTCTCTTCCTTCTGCCTTGTCTTTCCTCCTGCCTTCATTGAGAAAGCGAGAAAACTAAAACCTTTGTTACAAATGTATAATCAAGCAAAACAAATTTCCACATTGACCATGTCAAAAAAAAGTCTGAATCTGTATTCCATCACTTCTTTCCTACAATCTGAGTTTCATCCGTAATTGTAGTTGGTTGTTGTTTTGGTCAGAGTTCCAAAGAGTTTTTTCTTACAAGTCATTTTCCAATTAATAAATGGTCAAAGGATATGAACATATAGTTTTTAAATAAAGAAATTAAAGTTATGTATAATCATGCGAAAAAATACTCTAAATCACTGTTGATTAGAGAAATGCAAATTAAGATAACTCTTGAGTACCACTTACACCTATCAGATTGGCTAATATGGCAGAAAAGGAGAATAATAAATGTTGGAGGGGAGGTATAAGAAAATTGGGACACAGGTGCATGTTGATGGATTTGTGAACTGATCAAATTCTGGAGAGCAAGTTGGAACTGTGCCCAAAGGGTTATAAAACTGCATTCCCTTTTAATCCAGCAATACCACTACTAGTTCTGTATCACAAAGAGATCAAAACAAAAAGGAAAAAAGACCTATTTGTACAAAAATATTTACAGCAACAGATAATTGGAAATTGAGGGGATGCCCAGCAATTGCAGAATGGCTGAACAAGTGGTAGTATATGATTGTAATAAGAGTATGCTGTGCTATAGGAAATTAAAAGTAGGATGATTTCAGAAAAACCTGGAAAGACTTACATGAACTGATGAAAAGTGAAATGAGTAGCACCAAGGGAACATGGTATACAGTAATAGCAGTACAGTATGATGATCAACCATGAATGATGTAGTTATTCTCAGCGATGTAATGAATGATCCAAGACAATTCCAAAGGAATCATGATGAAAAATGCTATTTGCCTCCAGAGAAAGAACTGATGGAGTTCTAATACAAATCAAAGCATACTATTTTTTACTTTCTGTATTTTATTTTGTTTTTTCCTTTGGATTTATGTCTTTCATAATGTGAGTAGAATGGTAATATGTTTTGTACGATTAAACATGTACAATCTATATTAAATTGTTTACTGTCTCAGGGAGGGGTAAGGTGGAGAGAGGAAATTTGGAACTCAAAATTAAAAAAAATATTAGAAATGGTTTTTACATGTAACTGGGGAAAAATACAATATTAATAAATATTTTTTAAAGGAAAAATAATTTTGTCTTAGTATAAAAATTGTCTTTGTAATATTATTGTTAACGTGTAAAATTTTCTCTTGCTTCGGCCCTCTTCTCTCTATATCATCTCATAAAACTCTTGCCATGTTTTTCTGATACCATCTTATCGTTTCTTACAGTACAATAGTATGTCATATTTATCCCTGTTTTGAAGCAGTAAATTTTATTCCTCTTCATAATAGTTAAACTGTAAAACACACACACACACACACACACACACACACACGCACACACACGCTTCCTTTACCTCTCCCCCACTTCCCTCCAAAAACATTTTAAATTCCTTCTGTTGCACTGTGTGGTCTACTTCACGATATTTCCCATGTCGATAGCTACATTCAGAGATTACATTCATTGAAAGATATAATAACACAGAACTTAGCTTGACTCTCTGATTTTTAATGAAAAGCAAAACATACAGCAGAAGAAAATACACACACACCCCTATCAAGTAGTATCATACCTGTATTAACACTACACTATAGGTTTAAGTAGATTTTTATAGTCTAGGCCAAAGAAGCCTCTAATTTATAACATTGCTTCTTTGTGAAATGTCATCAAAATTTCAGACATCTACCTTAATGTGAACATAACTAATTTTCAAGTTCTGAGGACTAGTATTCCTATTTTAGGAATGAAAAGTTTGACATACTTCGCTTTTCTCAAATGTTGATTTTATAATTTTCCTTCCAGCATAGTCCTGAATGCATATGTCTCCACTCGCTTTCTAGTAGCTTCCATTTTTCTGGAGAAATTATATCCCACTTTAACTGAAAAGGCATTTTGATGCTATTTACATTGGTTATTTATTATGCTTGTAAGTAAGATACACACGCACTTGTGATAAGATCTTTTGGAAAGAACAAAAATGGCGAATGGATTGAGGAAGAATAAGTGAGATGAAACTTAAAATTATTTTTCAAGTTTAACTATAGTCACACCTTAGTTTGATTTTTCCTTTATTCAGCTTAAAGAAAACAATGAGAGATTTAGTCAGAGATTGTTTAAAAGAAAGGAGTTTACAATTAAGTAGAGCTATCTTCTATACTTTACATTGATCTCAGTCATTATTTTTTTTAATATTTTCCCCAGTTACAGGAAAAACAATTTTTAACATTCTTTTCAAAAAAAAATTAGAGTTCCAGATTGTTCTTCTTCCTTTCCTCCCTCCCTAAGATGGTAAGCAATCTGATAAGCTTATACATATATATTAATCATTTTGTGAAAGAATACTAGAACAAAAAAAAGAGAAAGAAAGTGAAAAATAGTATGTTTTGATCTGCATTCAGACTTTATCAGTTCTTTCCCTGGAGGTAGATAGCATTTTTCATCATGCATCCTTTGGAATTGTCTTGCATCATTGTATTGCTGAGAATTGCTAAATCGTTCACAGTTGATCATCGTAGAATATCACTGTTATTGTGTCAGTGTTCTCCTGGATCTGCTCACTTCACTTTGTGTTAATTCATGCAAGTCCTTCCAAGTTTTTCTGAAATCAACCTGCTCATCATTTTTTTTAGCATGATAGTATTCCATTACAAGCACGAACCACAAGAAAGAAAGAAAAAGGTGAAAATAGTATGCTCCAATCTGCATTCCAACTCCATAGTTTTTTCTCTGGATGTGGCTAGCATTTTCTATCACAAGTCTTTTGGAATTGTCTAAGATCATTATATTGTTGAGAAGAGCTAAGTCTGCCGGAGTTCACCATCACACAATTGTTGCATTAATGTGTATAATTTTCTCCCGATCTGTTTACTTAAGCATCAGTTCATGTAAGTCTTTCCTGGTTTTTTTGAAATCCACCTGCTCATATTTTTTCCCCCACTTAATAGTATTTTATTTTTTCCAATTACATGTAAAGATTGTTTGCAGTATTCACTTTTATAAGATTTGGAGTTCCAAATTTTCCAAGATTTTTTCTCCTCCCCTTTCCAAGACAACATGCAATCTGGTAGAGGTTATACATGTACAATCCTATTAGACATATATCCACATTAGTCATGTTGTCAAGGAAGAATCAGAACAAAAGGGGAAGATCATGAGAGAAAAGTATTCTTTGATCTGCATTCAGACTCCATAAGTCTTTCTCTAGATGTGGATGGCACTTTCCGTCATGAGTCTTTTAGACTTGTCTGAGATCGTCGTGTTGCTGAGAAGAGCTGTGTCTCAGTTCATCATCACACAGTGTACAGTGTTCTCTTGGTCCTGCTCCCTTCACAGCATCAATTCACCTAAGTCCAGGTTTTTCTGAAATCCACCTGCTCATCATGTCTTATGGCGCAGTAGTATTCCATTATTCTTACATACCACAGCTTGTTCAGCCATTCTCCAGGTGATGGGCATCCCCTTCATTTCCAATTCTTTGCCCCCACAAAAAGACCTGCTATAAATATTGTTGTATGTGTGGGTTCTTTTCCCTTTTTTATGATCTCTTTGGGATACGGACCTAGTAGTGGTATTGCTGGATCAAAGGATATGGTATACACAGTTACATAGCCCTTTGGACATAATTTCAATGCTTCCTGTTTTGTCATGTTAGCCAATCTGATAGGTGTGAGGTGGTACCTTCGTGTTGTTTTGATTTGCATTTCCCTTATCAATAGTGATTTAGACCATTTTTTCAGATGTCTATTGATTTAATTTCTTCATCTGAAAACTGTTCATATCTTTTTACCATACAGCTATTGGGGAATGACTTGTACTCTTATAAATTTGACTTGATTATATATTTGAGAAATGAGGCCTTTATCAGAGATAGTTGGTGTAAAATTTCCCCCTAGTTTTCTGCTTTCCTTCTAATTTTTGTTGCATTGGTTTTGTTTCTACAAAACATTTTAAATTTAATATAATCAAAATTATCCATTTTTATATTTTGTAATGCTCTCTCTTCTTTGGTTCTAAATTCTTCCCTTATCCATAGAGCTGACAGAGGAACTATTTCTTGCTCCCCTAATTTGCTTATGATATCACCCATTATGTCTAAACCATGTCCCCAGTTTGATCTTATCTTGATAAATGATGTGAAATGTTGGTCTGTACCTTGTTTCTGCCCAACTGTTTTCTGGTTTTCCAAGCAGTTTTTGTCCAGTAGTGAGTTGTTGGATCTTTGGGTTTATCAAACTAAATTACTATGGGCATTTACTACAGTGTATTGTGTACCTAATCTAGTCCACTCTATTTCTTAGCCAGTACCAGATTGTTTTGATGATTATTGTAGTACAGTTAGATCTGGTATGGCTATTCCACCTTCATATTTTTTTTTTCACCTATTCCCTTGATATTTTTGACTTTTTATTTTTCCAAATGAATTTTATTATGATTTCTTTTAGCTCAATAAAATAATTTTTTGGTAGTTTGATTGTTATGGCTAAGTAGGTTAATTTAGGTAGAATTGTCATTTTCATTATATTAGCTCAGCCTACCCATGAACAATTAATATTTTTCCAGTTGTTTAGATCTGACTTCATCTGTGAAAAGAGAGTTTTATAACTATGTTCACATAGTTCCTGGGTTTGTTTTGCCAAGTAAACTCTCAAATATTTTATGTCTACAGTTATTTTAAATGAAATTTTTCTTTTCATCTCTTTGCTTTTGGGCTATGTTGATAATACATAAAAATGGTGATGATTTATGTGGATTTATTTTATATTCTACAATTTTGCCAAAGTTGCTGATTATTTCAACTAGTTTTTTAATTGGTTTTCTAGGATTCTCTAAGTGATCATATCAGCTCTAAAGAGTGATTGTTTTGTTTTGTTTCCTCGTTGCCTATTGTAATTCAATTTCTTTTTCTTCTCTTACTGCTGTAGCTAGCATTTCTAGAACAGAATAGAATGATGGTGATGATAGTGGGCATCCTTGCTTCACAAAACGCTGATCTTTTAGGGAAGGCTTTGAACTTATCCCCATTACAGATAATGCTTGCTGATGATGGTTTTAGATAGATACTACTTAACCATTTTAAGGAAAGCTGCATTCCTATTCTTGTCATTATTGAACAGAAAAACAATAGTGTAGATAGATCTCCAGTCATAAAAGTATGATTAAAATTAGGTTCAGCATAAGAGCAGGAAAGAGGGCTAAATAATATTTTTAGGATGGTACTTAACAGGAGATTAAAGGGGAGCAGAGATTTTTCTGGTTGTTATTCAGTTAATCAGAGCCTTGTATCTTCCGGTTAATTGAGATTTTACTTTAAATCTTAGTGGTGCTTTCACTGGTAATTTTTTAAATTTAGAAAAGTGTTTATAGTGATATTCTCTCCTTTGTTTTTAATCACCATTGCAAGTTAATCTAGAGTACATTCAAATTATAGTCAAATATAAGGCAAATGCTTTGTACAAATGGCATATAAAGCTAATCCTGTGTTTATCTTGTAATTGTTATTCTTGTATAATTTTTTAAACTAACTTTTCTAGTTTATCAACCTTAGTTTCTCCTATTCTGTCAGACACTTTAAAATTAAAATAGCAGTTACAGAGCACCTCAGGTATCTGTCTTTAACAATAAAACTATAATGATTTTTCAGGAGTCCCTGTAAAGTTTTTTGTTTTTTGTTTTTTTTACTTTTTTTATGTTTCTGTTTCCAGCTTTTTTTCTCTCTCTTTTATTTATTTAACTTTTAACATTCATTTTAACAAAATTTTGGGTTCCAAATTTTCTCCCCTTTTGTCCCCTCCCCCCACCCCAAAACACCGAGCATTCTAATTGCCCCTATCACCAATCTGCTCTCTCTTCTATCATCCCTCTCTGCCCTTGTCTCCATCTTCTCTTTTGTCCTGTAGGGCCAGACAACTTTCTATACCCCTTTACCTGTATTTCTTATTTCGTAGTGGCAAGAACAGTACTCGACAGTTGTTCCTAAAACTTTGAGTTCCACCTTCTCTTCATCCCTCCCTCCCCACCCCTTCCCTTTGGAAGGCAAGCAATTCAATATAGCCAAATCTGTGTAGTTTTGCAAATGACTTCCATAATAGTCGTGTTGTATAAGACTAACTATATTTCCTTCCATCCTATCCTGCCCCCCATTACTTCTATTCTCTCTTTTGATCCTGTCTCTCCCCATGAGTGTCGACCTCAGATTGCTCCGTCCTCCCCATGACCTCCCTTCCATCATCCCCCCCACCCTGCTTATCCCCTTATCCCCCACTTTCCTGTATTGTAAGATAGGTTTTCATACCAAAATGAATGTGCATTTTATTCCTTCCTTTAGTGGAATGTGATGAGAGTAAACTTCATGTTTTTCTCTCACCTCCCCTCTTTATCCCTCCACTAGTAAGTCTTTTGCTTGCCTCTTTTATGAGAGATAATTTGCCCCATTCCATTTCTCCCTTTCTCCTCCCAATATATTTCTCTCTCACTACTTGATTTCATTATTTTAAGATATGATCCCATCCTCTTCAATTCACTCTGTGCATTCTGTCTCTATGTGTGTGTGCGTGTGCGTGTGCATGTGTGTGTGTGTAATCCCACCCAGTACCCAGATACTGAATAGTTTCAAGAGTTACTAATATTGTCTTTCCATGTAAGGATGTAAACAGTTCAACTTTTATAAGTCCCTTATGACTTCTCTTTGCTGTTTACCTTTTCATGGTTCTCTTCATTCTTGTGTTTGAAAGTCAAATTTTCTTTTCAGCTCTGGTCTTTTCATCAAGAATGCTTGAAAGTCCTCTATTTCATTGAAAGACCAATTTTTCCCCTGAAGTAGTATACTCAGTTTTGCTGGGTAGGTGATTCTTGGTTTTAGTCCTAGTTCCTTTGACTTCTGGAATATCCTATTCCATGCCCTTCGATCCTTAATGTAGAAGCTGCTAGATCTTGTGTTATCCTGATTGTATTTCCACAGTACTTGAATTGTTTCTTTCTAGCTGCTTGCAATATTTTCTCCTTAACCTGGGAACTCTGGAATTTGGTCACAATGTTCCTAGGAATTTCTCTTTTTGGTTCTCTTTCAGGCGGTGTTCTGTGGATTCCTTGAATATTTATTTTGCCCTCTGGTTCTAGAATCTCAGGGCAGTTTTCCTTGATGATTTCATGAAAGGTGATGTCTAGGCTCTTTTTTTGATCATGGCTTTCAGGTAGGCCCATAATTTTTAAATTGTCTCTCCTGGATCTATTTTCAAGGTCAGTTGTTTTTCATATTCATCTTATGTTCATATTATCTTCCATTTTTTCATTCTTTTGGTTTTGTTTTGTGATTTCTTGGTTCCTCATAAAGTCATTAGCCTCCATCTGTTCCATTCTAATTTTGAAAGAACTATTTTGTTCAGTGAGCTTTTGGACCTCCTTTTCCATTTGGCTAATTCTGCTTTTGAAAGCATTCTTCTCCTCATTGGCTTTTTGGACCTCTTTTGCCAATTGAGTTAGCCTATTTTTCAAGGTGTTATTTTCTTCAGCATTTTTTTGGGTCTCCTTTAGCAGGGTGCTGACCTGCTGTTCATGCTTTACCTGCATCTCTCTCATTTCTCTTCCCAGCTTTTCCTCCACCTCTCTAACTTGATTTTCAAAGTTCTTTTTGAGCTCTTCCATGGTCTGAGCCCATTGAGTGGGCTGGGATACAGAAGCCTTGACTTCTGTGTCTTTCCCTGATGGTAAGCATTGTTCTTCCTCATCAGAAAGGAAGGGAGGAAATACCTGTTCACCAAGAAAGTAACCTTCTATAGTCTTATTTCTTTTCCCTTTTCTGGGCATTTTCCCAGCCAGTGACTTGACTTCTGAATATTCTCTTCACACCTGCTTTGCCTCCTGATCCTCCCAGCCAGTGCTTAGAGTCTGAGATTCAAATGCTGCTTCCCAGCCTCAGGGCTTTCAGTGGGGGTGGGGCTGCTATTCAGTGTGAGATTAAGTTCAGATGCTCAGGTAGGGGCAGGGCCGCCTCACAAGCTCAGTTCCCTCAGGGGGTTTATGCAGAGACCTTCAACAATGGATCCAGGCTCCTGCCTGCTTGGGGAGCCCTGGTCTGCTCCCGCTTCTGCTGCTGCCTCCCGAGGGGGCCTGAGTTATGGGGGCACCCCGCTCCCCTCTCGACCCGCCAAAGAGACCCTCTCGCCGACCCTTGTCACCTGTGGGTGGAGGGACCCGCGCAGCTGCTGGTGATTCCGTCCCTGAAGCCTGCTCAGATCTGCTCCTCTCGGTGCCGCATGGCCACAGCAGGGCTGGGCTCGACTCTGCGTCTGCAGCGCGACGGACCTTTTGCGAGAGGTTTGCAGGGCTCTCTGGAACAGAAATCTCATCCACTCCTCTGTTCTGTGGCTTCTGCTGCTCCAGAATTCTCCGGGGGTTCTTTTTTACAGATATTCTATGGGTTGTGGGTTCGGAGCTATGTGTATGTGCGTCTTTCTATTCTGCCATCTTGGCTCCGCCCCCCTGTTTCCGCCCCCCTGTTTCCGCCCCCCTGTTTCCAGCTTTTAAAGCAAAGTTATGATTATTAGGTTCCATTAACTAGAAAGTAACTATTAGAACATGTGTATTAAATGTTTCATAGTTATCTACATGTTACATTTTGTAGGATATAAATGTATAGAGGATACTTCATTTATTAAGATTACTGTTCTGTTGGATCTTTTCCATTTACTGAAATATTGAAGCTTGTTTCTTAAGTTTTGAGTGAACATTAGCATCCTTCACTGGGGTGTATCTGATCTTTGTGTGTAGTTTCCCCAAGAGCTATGTCACGTATTGGCCAGAAAGGAACATTTATAAACAATGTGTGGGGGTTTTTTCTCCCCTAAGTGCTGCGCATGATACCTACCTTGGAAACAGGGGACTTAGGTTGGAGCTAATCTCTAGCTTTTTGTTGGTCAAGGTTCATTGTCGTTTAAATCTAGAAACTTGATAAATAATGTAGAGTACAAATGTTGGATTTCTGTTATGTCCAGGAATCTGCGTTTTGAGTAATTAGAATAAGAGGAGATTTTGGCCGTCTTAACACTGAACTCTAGGAGGCTCCAAAAGAAAGTTACATTAAAAACATTTCTTAAAGATTCCTACCTTGGTTTGATTCCTGTAAGATAAAGAATGAGTTCTATTAGTGTTAGTTTTACTAAAAAGAAATCATGATGGACACTTATCTAGGGTTGTGTACAGTGATGAATTTACAGTCTGAGAATGTGTAAAGTCAAAGGTGGTTGTATACGTGACCTCATAAAATCTCTCATGGTTCTAAATTTATGATCTTCTGATCTGAATTCAGATCCTGGCTTTACCACTTATTATTATCCTGTGTGAGCTTGGGAAAGTCACTTTAATTCCCTGAATCTGTTTACTTGTTTTTGCAAAATGAAGGTATTGCTCTTAGTGCTTCCCCTTCTGTTATTTATTCTTACTTGTCCTGTACATAGCTTGTTTCTATATAGTTGTTGTATTTCTGTTGCGTTTGACTGTTGAGTTCCTTGAGAGCAGATGCTATCTTTTGCCTTTCTTCATATCCCCAGAGCTTACTTAGCATACTGCTTGCCACATAGTAGGCACTTAGTAAATATTTTTTGACTATAATTCTCTGATTCGTTTTGAAATCCCACCTCAATTTTGGAATATGCTGACTCAATCAATTTTCTGAGGTTTCCTAGAAAGTATACCTCATCACAGCCCATTATACTTCAAGTAACCTCCCAATGAAAAATTACTGTTTCGAAAAACTTTGTGGAACTTTAGCTTTTTGGATCTCCACAAAGAGAGCTCTCTGTAAAGTATTGTATTTTTAGAGCTTGAATAGGATTGGTCTTTATAGCAGGGGAGCATAACTTTCTTTGTTGCTTCTTTGATCTGCTGAAATTGTGATGATTTTTAATGTCTTCAGTATGTGTGAGAGAAATTACAACACAGAAAGAATTATCATAGGATGGACATATTTCTCAAACATGTTAGAGAAACTGGAGGGATACCTTATCTTTTTGCTGCTTCTTTCAAATTTATGAATATATATATATTACACATATACACATACACATATATATATAATACTTCTAGTAGTTAAAAAGACTTATTTGCTAAATTGTTTAAGATGGTACAGGATTTAATTTTAATGGAAATTTTTGTTTGATATAGGCTATTGTCTGAACTTATTTCATGAGTTTAAATTGTTATTCTTTTTGTTTCAGAAATACATGCCACAGGATTTAACTATCAGAATGAAGATGAGAAAGTTACTCTGTCGTTTCCTAGTACACTTCAAACAGGTAAGCAATGTAATAGTATTCTGAAAAATTCTGAGATACACAGCTTATTTTTTATTCAGAATATCTTGATTTTTCATTGTTTTATTTTGATTAACATCTTGAAAATGTTTAGTTATCCAATAATATATATCCCACATGTTTTTTATCATATATGTATACATGTATAAGCATTTAGTTTGAAATTATATTATGCCTTGTTCATTTTTAGTAGATTAAATATTATGGCACATCTTTTGGGAGATTCAGGTTCATTGAAAGTAGTGCAACTCCTGGGTCAACAGTTTTTTCTTTTTTTTAAATGAAAGAGATGAACTGAGCGAGAAAAGTAGTCACTTTACCCTGTTTTAAGTGGGTCATCTTATATAATTCATTGTAGTATTCAAAGAACGTGTATAAATCAATCATGTTCTTCCTCTGAATTAAATTTATAATTTTCAGAGATGTTTTATCTTAATTTCTAGTTGATCTTCACTCAGTTTTTCACTTTATGCCTGCCAGGAAGTTAATGGTCTATAAGGTGGTTAAGTAAAGGAGGTCTGCTGTTTAAAACAGCCTTATAGGGAATGCTTTTCATGAGACAGGAATCCTTTTGTAATGGAAATAATCATTCCAGAATTCATCTGCTCTGTCAGTTCAGATATCAGATTTTCTTAAAGCAGGTTCTACCTATATTTTAGAAGGCAAGGTATTGACTATAACAACTAAAGTAATAATATTCCAACAGTGAAGGAATTTATTTTAAATATGTACCTGATTGAAACCTTGCCAAAGCAATATAGGTCCAGAAAAATCTTGAGTGACTGCAAATTTCATCCCTAAACATTTGTGATTATAGGCAGGTTTGCTCTTCTTGAAGACTTCCTATATAGGTTTACATCTCTATGTACATACACATAAAGTATATGCATGTGTACATATGTGTATGTATACATTCATGATATGTCTGTATGTGTATATGTATATTTTGTAATCATCATCATGAATTGTTGCCTAGGCATTTATCACAAGTGATGAACTCCGGAACAGGGTGATCAGTATTTGTTGAGATTTTACTTTTCCCAAATTTTATAATTTGAAAAACACAATGTGGGCTATCTCTTGTTTCCATTATGTTTACATGGTCTTCTTTGTGTTTTGGCAGTCTTGCCAGTCATTCTGAAATGCTTTTACCCA
The DNA here is from genome assembly GCF_028372415.1 of Notamacropus eugenii. Classification (NCBI taxonomy): domain Eukaryota; kingdom Metazoa; phylum Chordata; class Mammalia; order Diprotodontia; family Macropodidae; genus Notamacropus; species Notamacropus eugenii. The sequence goes on along the minus strand of NC_092873.1, from coordinate 353,762,530 downwards.
CTTGTGTGGTTTTTGCTGAAAGTTGAACTGGGAATGGAAGTTTGGGGAGAACCAAAGTCTTGGAGTTCAAGGACAGAATCTGTACTGTGTGGATGATTGGTGGTGATGTGTCTTTTCTTTTCTCCCCAGAGGTTGGAAGGGGCTGCAGGGAATATATTAATGGATTATGTGCCTCTCAAGTGCCACTTGTCCTGTGCTAGTGGGATTCTATTTATATGGCTGGTATTCATGCTTGAATAAATTTTTAGTTGTAATGAAGAACTAATTTTTTTTCTGATGAAAACTAGCAGCATATAGCTAAAATTATTTTAACTGTCTATTCTACAAAGTTTTTAGTAACATGTTACTGAGTAGTATGCTTTCCATCTATAATAATAAAAGCTAAGGCTGGTATAATATATAGTTTTATTCATTTTTTTGTTGAAAAAGCTCTGGTAACTGTGATTTTGGTCAAATGAAGATACAGCTACTCCCCAAAGAAGCGAAACAGAGCCTTATTCTTTCCTCTTTTTATCTGATTATTAAGATATGTATTGTTTACCTTATTAGAATTATAGTCTGTTATTATGGATTCCACACTTGAAAAGGAGCTCAGATAATTCAGTGATCTAGTTCATCCATTTTACTCTCAATCAGTAATCATTTAAGTGCCTGATTTGTGCTCAGCATTAGGGAAAAAAGAAAGGTAAAACGCAGTTTTTTTCAAGGAGTTCATAGCATAATGGAAGAGGAAATACAAAAAGAGCTACGTACACACAAGGTGTAGACCAGATAATTTGGAAATGATCAACAGATGGAAGGCACTAGCATTAAGGGGAATTAGGAAAAGCTTGGAGATGGTGGTATTTTAGTTGGGACTTGAAAAAGAGACAGAGATGATGAGGGTGAGAGTTCCACATGTGGACAACTGGAGAAAGCAAAAAGAGTCAGGAAATGGAGTGTGCAATAATAGATTGCAGAGAATGTGGTGGGATGAATAAAGTATTAAGACTAGAAAGATAGAGACTGTAAGGCAATATTGCAGTTCTTACTTCCTATCATAATTTTTATTATCATCTGTTGCAGGAATTCTAGCATTGTGTCACCATGGTTCTATATTTTATCTTCAAAAAAGAAGGGATAGGACTAGAATCTGACAATCAGGGGAGAATGATACTAGAACACAACATTTGGCATTTCTATGCTGTCGGTTTAAATCTGACATCAGTTACTTGTAAACCAGCCATCAAGAACTATAAGGTGAATTACTACAAAATGACTTAGTGGTTTGTGTTTTATTCATTAACGGACGGTGTTTCCTTATTCCCCACTAGCTTTCTAGCCTTGTGCTAAGAGTCCAAAGAGAAATACTTGGGAACAATGTGTTGATGGTTTAGGTTGCTGCTCTAAACTATATTGTGAATGGTTTCCAGCTCCATTTTTGTACTCCTTTAAAGAGCGCCTAATTCATTTTGAGAGAAACAGAGTATCTGCTTTTAGTTGATTTAAAGCTCCTTGGTGTAATCTTTATTTTCAAATTCTATTCTGTGAGACTGCCTATGTCATTTAATGCTCAAGGAGAGAGGTTCTCCTTACTTTGAATTTCAGCAGTTCTTACAGGTAGTTTTTCTTCCCTAAAAACAGCATGAAATTTTCAACAGATCATAGATGGGCATTAGTAATCTTTCTTCTTTACTTTATTAAACTAGTAATCATTGTGAAAACTAGTTAATGTGCAGTTGAACAAAAATAATTTTTGAAACTGGCACCATCAGGAATGCCGGCTGGTTGCCTATAACCATTGTTAAATACTTAGCAACCTCAACATTGGTGGTTTGTGTCCTGTGGAGTAGCATTTTTCATGGTGAAGTACTAGTCCTCTCTCTTTATAAAAAACAACAACCATTTTTTCATTGATTTGGTTTTTTTTTAAATTCCTTAAGAGGCAGCATAGTTTAAAGAACCTAGTTCCCTTTTGTCTCAATTTTCTTTTAAATTCATGTACTAGATAGGCATTTATTGTCCTAGGTCTCTAAGCATTTCTTCTTTAAGAGACATGAGAAAGAATGTAGAGATAGAGAACATTTTTTATCTTGGAGTTTCTTCTCTTTTCCTTTTAACGAAGTGGCGTGTGAGGTATGTTTATAAGGCTATGCGATAAATACATGCAAGAACACATATCCAAGTAGATGACCTTCCCTGTAAATTAGTGCCCAGTGATGCTATTAATATTTTAAGTTATTTTTTAGAACTTTTCTTTCAAAATTGCTTTCAAAACCAACTTTGAAGCCTCACTCTAAAAAATCAATTATTGTTTTATAGTTGCCTTGTTTTTGGCCAGAGTATTTTGCCCAGTTCAACCAGACACATTATTTGTTCCCGGAGTCCTTGGCACTGTCGAATTAAAGAAGTTGCATATCATCAAGCTTGTCACTCAACCGAAGCAAGGCTCACGGACTTTTAGTTGAAACCTTTTGTGTTCTCTTCCTGTTAAAATGCGAACTCCTTGAAAGCAAGGACTGTCTTTTTAAAAATTTGTATTCCTATAGAATTGTGTACACAGTAAGCACTTAATAAAAACATGCTTCTTCATTTGTTCATTCGTGATTGACTGATGATATTCCAACTTTAGGTTCTGAAAGGGGCATTCCAAAACATTCTGAGTAATGGCAACCTAAGTAAGACTAAGTGTGTGGCTTCCAAAGTGACTGCTTGAACAGTGGTGGTACTTTTCTAGATACATATAAGTTCTAATTGTTTCTTTATAGTCATACTCCTAATTAAATTTATGAATTTTCCAAGCACTATGCTTAGATTGTTAGCAATTAGTAATAGAGTTACCATTTTTCTTTGTGTAACCTGGTATGTGAAACATAGGTGACAGTTTTATTTTATATCTTGAACCCTAGAAGCACTTGTAATCTGATCACTCTGGAAGTCAGATTCAGATGGAATGATTGTGCTGAGCTCGAACAGAATGAAATTGTCTGTCTTATCATACATTTTTGTAGGCATTATATTACTTATAGATTAAGTGTGTATAGTTACTTGTTATCTGAAAGTTAGGTAATCTTTATGGTTCATTTTATTGACCTCTTTCAGGCCAATCCTTGACTTTTTATAAAGGATTACAGTGGTGTCAAGATGAAAAACCATTGTCCTATTTTGAATAAACCTAGATAAAGAAAGACTATTTATGGAGTTTTCTTAGGGATTTATTTGTTATGCACATTTTGACATTTTCTTAATTTTTATTATGAACATCGACACAAACATTCTGATATACAAAGAATATAAAAAAGAGCAGTTACAATTTTCTCCTGCAATATAGTTGTCGCACCCACACCCACACCGCAGCCTTTTTTTAAAGATGGGTGCAGAGTAGATCCAGGGCCTATTTCTGACGTAGGTTGACACTGGGGTTCTGGGCAGTTTTCTTTCCTTTCAGTTCCTTAGTGGTTCTCAAAGACTATAAGTTGAAAAGAACGTCTCAGCTCGCATTGCTGCAGGGGTTTCCAGGATTAATGAAATTATAAATTTGGTCGTTTTCCTTTACATTATTGTACATGTAATTTATCATCCTGGTTCTGCGTATTTGACTTGGCATCAGTTCATATGCAAAAAGATTGATTTCTTGATACTCATCCTTTCCAAAGGTGCAATAATATTCCTTTATATATCACATTTTGCCCAGCCATTCCTATTTTAGTAGTTTTAGGCTGAAAGTTAATCAAGTGACATGGTTATATGACCTTAACTCATGTTTTTTAAATAAGATATATACTAACTGTGATTTTGGTCACATGAAAATATTACTCCCCCAAAAGGTGAAATAGATTTTTAAACAAGTAAAAGTTCTTAAGGTTTGCTTTAGAATTAGTCCTGGCACTTAATTTTAGCTATCTCATTGTTTCTAAGGTAAACATTAACTTCATAACAATGATTTTCATTTGTCCTCTGTTGCAGGTACAGGAACCTTAAAGATAGATTTTGTTGGAGAACTAAATGATAAAATGAAAGGTTTCTATAGAAGTAAATACACCACTCCTTCTGGAGAGGTGCGTTATGCTGCTGTCACACAGTTTGAGGTATGTACTGTTTTCCCTACTACTTTAGTTTTTGAAATATTAGTATTTGAAGTAAAGTTTATTCCATTATATTGAGTAACTAGTCAGAGCCAGATGATGTTAACCTTAACTATATTTGTGGTTTCAAGAATCTTTGTCTCATCTTCAGTAAAATAACTATAATGGTGATTGAATTTATGCTTCATGTCCCAAAAGTCTCAGCCCAGTTTTAATTCTGGGCTGAGACTTTGGGGACATCCTGTATAGCTTCATTTACAAGAAACAAAACCAGACAGATAGGGAACTGGGTATCTGGTATTTTGATTGATAATAGAAAAGATACTCTTCATAATCAGAAGAATTCTTTTAGTGTTTGAAAAGTGACAATTTCCTACTAAAACCGAACCATCTAAAGAATGAAGATTATTTCCTGTGCAATGGGAAGTGTTCCTTAGAGCTTTGAGATTTTGACTTTATCTGAAATAGACTTGCTTTGTTTTCTTTCAAGAAGGATTCAGTTGTTGGATTTGAGTTTGGGGTTTTTTGTTTGTTTTTTTTTCTTTTTTTGGTATTTTTGCTTTTTTCCTTAATTTTGTTTTTTGTCAAAAGGGGATATAATTTGTGTGAACTAGTAGAGAAGTACATTTCTTTTCATTCATCAGGAGATATGTATCCCATAGCATTGCTGTTCCTACTTTTCCTATTAAAGAATGAAGCACATCACGATGTCTATAATTCAATTCTAAGAGCCAGATAAGTTGAGGAAAACTAGTCCAATGGAAACTTAAAAACAATGACTGCCCTGCATTTCAAAAGGTCTTTCTATTTTGCTCCATAACTATTTTACGTTATTTTTTTAAATAAGGGAGTTAACTTTTCTTCTAGTCCTAGCCTTATATACTTAGTTATGTGTTGATTATTACATACTTTCTCCTATCGAGGTGAATATTATTGGTAAATATGTTTGTATTAAGCTTAAGTAAGTGGTGTAATATTTTGTGATGAAAGTAGAATTATATATAATTTAAACTATTACTACTGCTATTTTTATTGTCAAGGACTTAAGTAGATGATAGCCAGTGAAAAAATAGAATGTTTGTGATTTCTTCATGAAGCTTCCTATTTTTCTAATTTAGAAATTATTTTTCTTTTCTTAAGGCTACTGATGCCCGTAGGGCTTTTCCTTGCTGGGATGAACCTGCTATCAAAGCAACATTTGACATCTCATTGGTTGTCCCTAAGGACAGAGTAGCTTTATCGAACATGGTATGTATGTGTAAATAAGTAGTTTGGAACTTGTATCAAGCTGTCAGAAGTTTGGTTTACTGATTTAAATTTTCTTAAATGCTTTTATTTGAATCTACTATCTATGTTCTTTTGAAAGAAATGTCCCCTTGTAGTACAATTAATTGTAAGTAGCTAAGCAAGAATCCAGTTAAAGCTGTACTTAAAATTTTTTATTACATGATGGAAGAAAGTGTTTTGGCTTTTTCTCAATAAGCTTCAAGATTTATATTTGTGTTACAGAGGGAAGCTGGTAGTTAATCATATGTTAGAATCATTTCTGTGTAACCAGGGCTAATCTTACTCATAAATAGCAGTCCATGTGTATGATGACATTTGAAGAACTGCCATGACCAGTGACATTACAAGTAGGCAGAGCTGGAAGCCATCATGATACTGATTCCAGTAACACTGGAAAGACTTTAGAGACTCAGAAGCCTCCAAACAGACCTCTCCCACGCTGAATGGCTAATATGAAATTCCACAATTTTGTTCCTTTATTCTTTGTCAGTTAATTAGAAAGCAGATGTCTTTGGGAAAGGTATAATACCTAAAACCAAAACAGTCATACCTTTAGGTCAATAAGTTTTTCCTGTTCTTTCCTAAGACCTGATTTTGTTGACATAAACAGGAAGACAGGTACCTGAATTGAAGGAGTAGTGGAACTTATCAGGCATAAAATTTGTTGGGCAAACTTGGGTCAATTTCTCAAACTGTCTGATATTGGATACTTGGTTAAGAAAGACTTACATCTTTCTAAAAATATTTGTGACATAGTAGAATATTCTCCCATTAACAAATCATTTCTTTATATTCACCTGCTCCAAGTATCTTTTACAATATCAATCTTCCTCAGAGAAGTGATGTTTTGATCCCTAACATCCTACTATGAATGAGTTAGAAAGCTTTCAGTGATTAGGGTTGGAGTACTAGATTGGGGGAGTCAGGACTGTGTATAGAACTGGGCCTATTATGGATGGGAATTGATAGGGAGCTAAATGGGAAAGAAAGGCCTGAAGAAAAACTTTGTGAATTTTGCATTTTTATTTTTGTAGACTGGCTTTGCTTGTCAGTGACGAATGTATTTTCCTTTCTTTTTCTGCTATTTGATAGAATGTAATTGACCGAAAACCATACCCTGATGATGAAAATTTGGTTGAAGTGAAATTTGCCCGCACACCTGTCATGTCAACATACTTGGTGGCATTTGTTGTGGGAGAATATGACTTCGTTGAAACGAGATCAAAAGATGGAGTGTGTGTTCGTGTTTATACACCCGTTGGCAAAGCAGAACAAGGAAAATTTGCATTAGAGGTAAATATATTTGGTGGGGATCCATGTTGGAGAGTTTGTATTTCTAATGGATTATTTTATAATTAATATTATCTAGTAAAAATTTGTTTTGTCTTTATGGTTTTGTTGCTGTTGGGATAACAGAAAATCTGAACTTGGTGTTGAATTATTGTTTTGCAATATGTAAATTAAAAGGATCCCAAGTTATGATAAAAAGAGATACTGACTTTTATCCAGGGACAGAAGGATAATAATATAGTTATAATTTTAATACTGTCGTTTATTATTGACTGGAATTTGAATGTCTGTACTTTTTGTAAATCCTGAGATTTGGATATTCTTTTGGAGATGGTGTTTTCTGTATTTAGGAACTTGATATTTCCAGGGTAGTTTCAGATTTCCCCTTGAGATTTATCGGCCATTTGCAATCAAAAGCTTTATCAGGCCTGTCCTTGTTTTCATTTTTTTATAGGTTGCTGCTAAAACGCTACCTTTTTATAAGGACTACTTCAATGTTCCTTATCCTCTACCCAAAATTGATCTCATTGCTATTGCAGACTTTGCAGCTGGTAAAGTAAATTTCATTTTATTGCTGAATTGTATTGATCTTTGAATTATATTATAAGAAAGTGGAATGTATTATAAATATCTGTAATTTTTTGTCTTTATTTTATAAAGGTGCCATGGAGAACTGGGGCCTTGTTACTTATAGGTAGGTTAACAGCACATTGTCCTGCCTTACTTTTGCTTTCCTAGTTTTTATGCATAAGGACTGTTGACATTGGACTTCATCCTCTGTGAACATTAAACATTTAAAAAGTAGTATAACAGGATTAAATTTTTTTTTCTTTTAAAAAAATGCCTCTGGAGTGCATTTCAGAAAATCATATGAGCACTTCAGGCTTGCTATGCAAAGTTGAAGGATTTCAACATGAGCGCTAGTGGAATTTTTCAGATGATTTTTCTTTTCATACATTTAATTTTAATTGATGTATGATCTCCCCATAATAGTTCTGTAGTTAATTACTCTAGCATTGAAAACTGGCCTCCATTGTGTATTTTCTAATTTAGGTTTGTACATCTCTGTTACTAGAAATATTAGGTTTTTAAAGCATTGTCTGTAAACAAATTCCCAGTTTCCATTTTCAGTTGTCTGCTCAGATGAACTACATTTCAAACAGTCAGCTCAGTGTTTCGTTTTTTGTTTATGTGGAATGCATTTTTTTCTCTTCTCCATTTTTTAGAGAAACACAAGATTCTTCCTTATCTTCTAGATGAAATTCCATGATTTTAGACAGTCTCATAGTTTACCTTCCAAGTGAGAAGATTCTGCCTTTCTGGTTAAGTCTTTGATCTTTTATAAGTACTCAGGTTCTATTAAGATCTAATCTAATTTTATTTTTTTTCCTGTCCTTATATTGCATACAATGGAATAATGTTTTCCTTGTAGGTCTCTGGAATTGAATTTGATATTTTTATGCGCTGTTTTGCAGGAAATTCTTTTTTCAGTGTATTTTCCTGTCATTACTTAGGTTTTTCTTGCTGTATTAATCAACTTTTTTTTTTCTTTTTAAACACAGGGAGACTGCATTGCTTATTGATCCAAAAAACTCCTGTTCTTCATCCCGCCAGTGGGTTGCTCTGGTTGTGGGACATGAACTCGCCCATCAATGGTTTGGAAATCTTGTTACTATGGTATCTAATATTTTTAAGTGTTTTCAATATATTTACCTTCATCCTGCTACTGCTGCACATCCTCTTGACTACACGGCATTTTGGGGGTAGGCTGGAGTATTGTGCACAAAGAAATAATTGGGTGATGGAGAGGAATTATTTTAAAAGATCTGCCTTGAAAAGTGAGTTTCAGAATCCTTCTTTTGGTTGGGTGTTTTTGAATATTATTTGTTCAGCAGAAAAGGTGTTTAACTTGTTTTCACATTTGTTTATAAGTTTTTCATTGACTAAATGAAACAGCTATACATAAGTATTAAATTACTATAATAAGATAGAGTTTTGATCAGGTACCAAGCTAAACAGCTATTTTGATACTGGGTGGAGTTTCTGGGGGGGAGGTCACTTGTTAAAGCATTTGAAATAATTTTTATGAGTCTCTTTTTTTTTTAATTACTCTTTCTGGATATGATCTGTATGTAGTGTCTCTCCACCCTCTCTCCCTCCTTTTAAATGGGAATCAAAGCAAAGAGAAAATGGTGTAGCTGAAAGGTGTTTATAAATTCCCACACTGTAATACTGAAAACCTTGTTTACTAGATTTCTGCAGTGAATAGTCCCTGTCCTTCAGACTTAGTCTGCCACTCTTCTCTCACCCCTTAAACAAATACTATTTATGGAAGCCAACTGTGTTAGAGGTTGGGAAGTAGATTGCCATGCCAAAAGCACAGTATTTAATAAACGAACTAGAAGTAACACTTCAGTGAAAGGATTTGGAGATTCTGGAACCAGCCAAATTCCCTAACTGGGGTATTCAGGCTGCCAAAGAGCAGAATGTGACTTGGATGGAGCTTGGGTCCATATGTCACAACAAGGAAAAGAATGAAGAATTTATCAAACCAACATGGCATATTTGAGGTTTCTAAAAGAAAGCCCACCTTTTTATTTAATGAAAATAAATCCCTTTGATAATCCTAAAATGTTATTTGGGTTGAGGGAAGTTCTCTTAGAAAAATAATTTAATATAAAAGTGGTGTTCTCATACTTGAAAGTTGAGAGTTGTGCAGAAGTGTCTCTCATAGTAAAATTGGGTTAGTTGTTTCTTTCCAGACAAAGAATGTTTTTGCACAGCTATCAGAAGAGGGCGTGAGTTGCAGCTTATTTCTCTCCACCGGGAGAGTGCCTTACATTTTAGGATAACTTCAGTTCTCCTAATCATGAAATGCTAATTCTTTGATACCATTAAAGTTAAATTAACTGAAATGAACATATAAATTGGAGAAAAATTTTGTACTAACTTACAGTCTTAGTTAGACTAAATAACATGAAGTATTTATGATTAGTGACCACCATCCAGCTTATAAAGTGGATATTTTAAAAAATCTGGAATTTTGAAAGTAAAGTTAGAAGGTTTTTTATAGTCACATTAATCCGTTGGAATTCATTCTCCATTTGTCTTAGCAAATATAACAAAAATTGTATCAAGATCTTTTCTCTAAAAATAAATTGAAAATTGATTTTATTCATAATATAGTTTCATATGAAATTCTAAAGAGCTCTCAAACTACTGTTAGCCCCCCACTGATTGCTCATGTCCTTCAATGTAGTTCATATAACCTTTTTTAGGTACCTACATTGTGATTGACAATAGCTATTTTCTGCCAGCATGGGAAGCTTCTTTTACATCGCCTTGTTTTCTCTCAGTACTTTTCTGTTTTCTTTGAAAAGAATTTCCCCAGTCGTAATCAACTACACAAACATGTTCTCATTTTTTCTCTCTTTGATATCTTACCCATTAGCCCCCTTCTTTTTCCTACACATTGTGGTGTAGTGAAAGCTACCTGTAAGTGGCTAGTGTCATTTGAGAGAGATCCTCACTAAACTAATAAGGTTTATTCCATATGGTTCTGCTTGGCTTGCTTTTTTATGAAACTTAGCTTTCTCCAAAGAAACGGTTTACTTACTAGATGTTTTGAATTGCTTTCATAATTCATTAAATTGCTAGTGTTTGGGGCATAGGCCAAGTGAATCGTTGTACAAATTATTTGAATAGATGTCTTAAAATGCTCCTCAATTTTTTTTTTTTTTTAAGGAGTGGTGGACTCATCTTTGGCTAAATGAAGGTTTTGCTTCTTGGATTGAGTATCTGTGCGTAGACCATTGCTTCCCAGAATATGATATCTGGACTCAGTTTGTTTCTGCTGATTATACCCGAGCCCAGGAGCTTGATGCTTTAGATAATAGTCATCCTATTGAAGTAAGTAAAGTAAGCTGTTCTTTCCCACTGTTAGCCTTAAAAATAGAGCTATCTCACTTTTCAGCAAAAAAAAGTAACTTATTACAGAGAATTTTTTCAAAGAATCCCAAAAGAGGAAAGGATTGCATAGTTAATTTTACTTTTATCTGCTGTATTGTAATGTTTTCAATCTTTCAAAATCTAGTAAGGCTAACTTCTAATTTAGGTTATTTTTAAAGTAGGCTGGGAATTTGTTTGGTATATATAAATTTGTACTAGAATATTATCTAATCTGTGGGGCACTCAGTAAATACTTGTTGACAAGTATAGTTGTAAATTGCACATTTTAGACTGGCCTTCACTGTACAGTTATTAACTGTAAATTTTTTTGGGAAAAATTTGTTGCTCCTTATATTTTAAGAATTTACGTGAAAAGCAAATTAATGGAATGTGGAAGAAATTACATATTAGCTCTCTGGACAGGGGAAGAGATCACTACTAAGTAAGAGATTGAAGGAGATAGAATGGATAAAATTTAAAAGTTTCTGAGCAAACAAAACATGAAGCTGAAATTAGAAGAAAAGTAAGAAATTGTGTGGGAGGAGCAATCTTTGTAGCAAGTATTTCTGAAAATTTTTATTTCTAAGATATATTGAGAACTGAGTCAAATTTTCACAAATAATAACCATTCCTTGATTGATAAATGATCAAGGGATGTGAATTGGCAGTTTTTGGAGGAAGAAATCCAAGCTATCAACAGCAAAAATGCTCTAAATCACAAATATTTAGAGGCATACAAATTAAAGCAACTCTGAGATACTTACTTCACACTCATCACATTATCTAAGCTGACAAAAATGGTAAATAAATGCTGGAAGGAGACATGGGAAAACAGGTACATGAATGCACTGTTGGTGGAACTGTAAGCTAGTTCAACCATTCTGGAAAGCAATTTGGGACTATGTCCAAAAAGCTGTTAAATCCTACATGCCTTTTGATCTGTCAGTACTGCTCTTAAATCTATATACCCCAAAGAGATCTAAAAAAGGGCCCACATGTACAAATATATTTAAATTTGTTCTTTCTGTGTTAGCAAGGAATTGGAAACTGAAAGAAATGCCTCTATCGGTTGAGGAATGGAAGAACAAGTTATAATACATGAATGTGATGGAATAATATTGTGCTCAAATAAATGAAGAAGGGAATGGTTTCTGAAAAACGTAGGAAAACTTAGAGGAACTGATTAAAAGTGAAGTGAGCAGAACTAGGATAACAATTTATACAGTAACAACAATATTATAAAGATAATGAAATTTGAAAGATTTAGTAACTCTGATCAACACAATGACTTACTACAACTCCAAAGAACTCCTTTCAAACATACTGTCTGTTTTCAGAAACAAAACTCATAAACTCAGTTCAGATTAAAGCATCTTTCTTTTTCCTTCTTTTTTGGACATGTGTAACGAGAATTTGTTTTGTGTGACTACACATATCTGTGAAGTTTTTTGTTTATCTCACCTCAGTGATTGGGGTGATGGGGAGGGAGAAGAAGGGAGAGAATTTGGAACTTAAAATAAATTGAATTTTCAAAAAAAACTTACATGAAAAGATTAGCTCAGTGTAGCTATTTCCATTGCATTTGTATGACTTTTGATTGTCATGTAACCTTTTTTTTTTTGTCCCAGTTAACTTATTTGAAAAAAAAATTTACTAAGAATGAAAGTCTTGAACATCAAAAATGAGAGTCATTGACATCATTGATCATGGTAATACATAGCTATAGATCATTATTCTTAGTATGAGAAACTAAATGAAACATCTGTTGGTTTAGGGTTCCCTCATTACACTTCATCCACTCCCAGCTTTTTTTTTATTCCTTCTTTAATTCCAGACAGTCATATTAGGTTGATTTTATTTTGTGAGAGAATAACAAACAGGAGGAGATAAAAGTTAACCATTCTGCTTTATTAGTATGTTACTTAAAATTTGTGGTAGGTCAGTAACATATAATGAGTGGACAGAAATCTCTTGTGGAATATAAAGGTTTTTAGGAAAGTAATTTAATTTTTTTAGTCTTTCTACTTTATTAACCTTGAATCATACCATATTTACCAGGTCAGTGTGGGCCATCCTTCTGAAGTTGATGAGATATTTGATGCTATATCATACAGCAAAGGGGCATCTGTCATCCGAATGTTGCATGACTACATTGGGGATAAGGTAAAAAAAAAAAAAACTCACATAAAACTGTCTTCTACCATTTATGGTAAAGTTTATAGTGAGGCATTACTTTTTGTTTATGAAGAAATGTATTAATATGTTAGCCTTAGAAGTGAATTCTCTATTTAGATGAAATTTTTAATAGCTCGACAAGTTCTTATTTATAGAAATTTTACTAGATTTTAGTTTATCCTTAGGTTTTGTTTACCTTGACTGTCATGATCTTAGATAGTTGAAAATGTAAAGCTTAGATTATTTATGTTAAGTGGAAATGGAAAAAGGTCTTTTAAAATTGTCATTTAAATATATGTATGAACTTGACAAACAACTATTTCCATATTCAAAGAACAGAACAAAAAGACTTTTATAAAAAACCTTGAGTCTCTTAAGAATAGCTCATTTAAAAAAAATTCTGTTAAATTTTAACAATGTAGTGCATAAACAGCCCTGCTTGTTTGTGTCCTTTTCTGAATTTCCTATTGCTTTCTTTTATATTTTCTTAATGTTTACTGATGGTTTATTTTTTCATTATTTTCTTCTGGGAAGGATTTTGTTTTAGTGACTACAAATTGGGGTGGTAGAGAAATGTATGGAGTACATATGTTCTCAAGTAGCAGGCAGAAAGCTTTTATAAGTCAGGAAGACCCATTGATATTTAAAATGTACAATTCTGACTTTGAAAATAACTATAATTTCAAGTACCAAAATGGAGAAACAAATTGAGATAAAAAGCAGTAGTGGAGAATTGAGAATATCAGTGTGGAAACAAATGGGCACAAATCTGATATTGTGACACTATTACCTTTTCTAAAATTATATTTTCAGGACTTTAAGAAAGGAATGAACATATACTTAACCAAGTTTCAACAGAAGAATGCAGCCACAGGTAATCTTTAATATTTCAGGGTATGAAAAGTAAAGGAAAGTTTACGTTTTATATTCAGCGACTCTTTGATGTGATACGTTGACTCATAACAGTTTCAATGTTCTCTCACATGCCCTGTTTTCTGTTTAGATTAGTGTACAGTAGGGTAAGTGTATTAAGGAATGAGTCTCTTTAATTATCTGAAGGTGCTGTATTTACCTCAAGCAGAATACCCTAGGCCTTTGTCCAGATTCTGGAACTTTTTTCTTGCTTGTTAGACAATTGTGAGGTAATTGATCATTAAATAATCTGGAAGTGTCTATTTTTAAAAATGGTCACATGGGATTATGGGTCTAAAATGAGGTAATTTTAGTGTATTCTGATCTGTAATGCTCACAGTTGTTTTTGATTGTTATAATAACCTTTGTGTTGAAATTAGTGTTCCATTCTCCCTGGATATACATTTCTTTTGGTGTATTTTTCTTTTTTCTTTTCTTTTTTTGGAGGGGGGAAGGCAAGGCAATTAGGGTTAAGTGACTTGCTCAATTTCACATAGCGAGTAGGTGTCAAGTGGCTGAGGCTGGATTTGAACTTAGGTCCTCCTGACTCCAGGGCCAGTGCTCTATTCACTGCGCCACCTAATTGTCCCTGGTGTATTTTTCATAATGTACTTTTCAGTTTTTCATATGTTAAAGTCAGTATTAAATTTGGGATGGATTTGGTGGGGCAGGGGTGGGAGGGAGAAAAATTGGGATGTGCATAAATCTTCACAAGCAGTTGGGATTTAAGGGGATGGTGTTGGTCTTACATTATGGAGGGGTAGACAGAAAAGGTTCTGGTGACCAAGGTGACTGACCTTCATCCATTCCCAATCAATAAACATTTATTAAGCATTTGCTTTCACTCAGGCTCCTGCTAAACTCTGGAAATACAATTAATTTAAAAAAAAAATCCCTGCCTTGAAGAATCTTACAGTCTAAAGGGTGAAACAACACACAAAAGAAGCAGGAGAAGGGAGGGGGCACAGAAGAACACTAGGAGGAGAGGTACCCATCTGGGGAGTCTTTTTCCATGAAGTTAAAACCAGGCAGAGTGTAATGATAGTATAAACTTGCATGCCACTAAAAGTGTGTCTGATGGTTATCTTGTATTTTTTCAGTCTTGATTTTATTTTATTGTTTATTGATATCTCATGTAGTTGTTAGCTTCCATTTGGCCAATTAATTTTTAAGGAGTTTTATTTTTCTTCACTGAGGTTTTCTACCTCTTCTACCTCTGGCCAATTCTGATTTTTAAGGAGTTATTTTCTTCAATATTTTTAAAAATTTAAAAACACACTTTTTTTTTTTAAATTTTCACTTAGAAATTCTGTCTCTCCCATGCCCACTGAAAGGCAAGCAATTTATATATGTGAAATTATGCAAAACATCTCCACATTAGCCATATTTCCAAAGAAAATTATACTTCAGTTTGCACCCAGAGTTGATGAATTCTCTTTTTGAGGTGGATAGCATTTTTTTATCATGAGTCCTTTGGAATTTCTTTGCACCATTGCATTGATCGGAGTAATCAGGTTTCTCACAGTTGATCAGCATTCCAACATTGCTGTCACTACACAGTGGTCTTCCCATTCATTCATCATCTGTTCATATAGGTCTTGCCTATCATTGTTTTTTCTGAAACCACCTCCTTCATCGTTTCTTTTAGCATAATAGTACTCTGTCACAATCATATACGATTTGTTTAGCCATTTCCCCTTTGATAGCCAAAGGATATAAATAGGCAGTTTTCAGAAGAAGAAATCAAAGCTACCTGTAGATGGATGGAAAAAAAACTCCTATCGGAGGTTTCCAAACTTATTTGGCCTACTACTTCCTTTTCAAACACAAAAATTACTCAGCACCCTCCTGAAATCTACTTTCTTTAACAGCTTTTTTGTTATTTAAATTTGCATCATTTCAAACTACTATAGCACCCCCCTGGATCCATTCTAGCACCCCCCAGGGAGTGGTATCACCTACTTTATGAACCTATGTTACTGTGTATAAAATTTTTCTGATTGTGTTCACTTCACTGTGTATCAGTTCATGTAAGTCCAGATTTCTTATGGCACAATAATGTTCCATTACGCTCATATGATTTCCAATTCTTAACCACCAAAAAAAAGAACTGCTATAAATATTTTTGTACTAATAGGCCTTTTTCCCTTTTTTTTAAATGTCTTCAGGATATAGACCTATCAGTCATATTTGAGCCACACATTTATTAAGTACCTACTATGTATGCCCTGAACTGCTTTAGGTGCTGAGGATACAACAACAAAACAGTCCTGCTCCTCTCCTTCTCTCTCCCCCCAAACCCCAATTTCTTTCAATTCCTACTTGGTTTTGGAGGCCCAACTTACATGTTAATTCCTCCAGAAGTCTTCCATAATTATCCCCTTCCTCTTATGGTAATTTCTTCTTTTTTCTGAATTCTCTAAGCACTTGATACTTAGTAGTGTACTTTTACATTTTATCCTGTATTATAACTATTTGTGAGCATATTATCTATCCTACTTGACTGGGGCATACTATTAATCGTTATATTTCCTAAGCTTAGTACAGTATTCAAGGTGTAATAGGTGCTTAATACATTAATACGTATCTCTTTCTTTGAATTAATGAAGGTAGGTAAATAAATGAACTATCAGACTGAGAGCAAAAGTGTCAAAAGACATGCATCTGACTAACTTGCTAGTTATTAATGCCAGTTAATTAATGCTTTCCATTTGAACATGGGAACAGTTAGTGCTCTCTTTACCATTTGTTTTGATGTTTGAAGATAAATAATTTTTAGTAGAAATAAAATAAAATATCTTTATTACAGCTATTGGCACAAGAAAGTATTAATTGAGCCCTTATAATAAAATGAAAACAAAGCTATTCAAATACATTGTCATTCACTTAGTGCTATTGATTCCTTTAATCAAAGCTTAACCTCTTAACTTAAAACAAATGATTGGTTTTTATAATAGAATTCAATCTAGGAGGAGCCAAATAATATCTAAAACCTTTGTGATGTAGCCTAAAGACATAGTTTCTGATTTGTTTGGCATAAAGAATTCTGGAGAACTTGATTTTCACTGGTTGTGTTTCTTTTTCAGAGGACCTTTGGGAAAGTTTAGAAAATGCCAGTGGTAAACCTATTGCAGCTGTGATGAGTACATGGACCAAACAGATGGGGTTTCCACTCATTTATGTGGAATCAGAACAGGTAAATTGACAAAATCCAGCATCGTATCTTATTCTGTGTAAGAGAAAACCCACTGGAATGTTAGCAGACTTCTTACATAAGCTACTTGATGTCTTAACTGAAGTTTCTAGATGATAAGAAAGCCACATCTATTTTTAGATTCTTCTCTTTTATTTACGTACTTGCCAGATCAGTGTTTCAGTGGAATTGATATTTGATATTGGTTGGGTGACAGTGTGATTAGAATGTATTACGTGGTGTTTTAGAGATAGTTTACTGAATTCAAGGAGTGACACTGAAGTCTGAGTTAACCTCCAATAGAACTGTGAGAATTATACATCCATCCTTAATGTCTCTTAAAACATAATTCCAGAGGACTTATAATAAACATGCTTCTAAATAGGTGATAAATTCAGAGTGCAGATTGAAGCATATTTTTTTGGTCTTGGCTAATGTGGGAATTTGCTTTGCTTGATTATATATATTTGTAATTAGTTTTGTTTTCTTTCTTTCTCAATGAGAAGGAGAGATGAGAGGGAGACAATTTAGAACTGAAAAAATTAAAATACATTATTTTTAAAAAATGAACTGTTAATGCACTTTAATTTGTGGGAGGCTGAGGAACTATATGGTACATTTAAACTTTTTTGTTGTATTTGTTGTTCCTTTTTTGTGGAAAGCAGGGACAGATCCTTAATCAAACATGCCTTGGTGTTATACATCTGTTGACTGAGACGTTAACTCTATTTTACAAGGGCTATCGGTTTATAACTGCTCAGGTTTTGCAGGTGGCAGAATTCCATAGTGCATTTAATTCCAAAGTGTGCAAAATTTTGGAGTACTTTTACCTTGAAAATTTTACCTTCATAATTATATTAATAATTATAATCCTGTGACTTGCATTTTACCATTCTGGTGCTGCATTTTGATCTATTTAATAGATTGGCTGGAAGAATTTGATAATATAAGTGATTAGAGAATACCAAGTATTAAAATTGATGGATTAGTATGCCTGTTAAATTTTATTGACTAACAGCATTGTTTGCTGTTTCCCCCACTCCCCCCTCACTACACTGTTCTGTTGTAGCAGATTTTTTAAGAGTATTGGACTCCATAAAATTTATAGTAGTTTTCATTTTGTTAAGATGTTGGCAAAAACAATAGCATTGAAGAGAAGTGTTCCATTCACATTTAAGGATAAGTGTTTGACTGAAAATATGAACCAAAAGTCATAGGATTGTAGATGAGAACTAGAAAGAGACTTTAAAGGTCATTTATCTAGTCCTCATTTTACAGCCCATAGATGCTATAAGTTAGCTATGTGAGGTTACTGTTTTAAAAGTATGTGTAAATTGAACTTTAGATCTTAGGTTTATCTAACCTAAACAGTGAGGCAGAATACTCACATTTTAAAAGCAAAATATAGAAGTTACTGGATATGTAACACAAATGTGTGTCATGATGGTCGTTGAATTTTAGAATGGGAAGATACCTCTTAGAGATTATCTTGTTCAGTTCTGTCATTTTAGAGAAAAAGAAACTGAGACCCAAAGATATTGACTTGCTCAGTGGTCTACAGCTAATTATTAGTAAAGTGAGAGATTGCCTGAATCACACACCATTGTTATTTTCACCTAATATCATTGTTCTGTTTCCTACATTAGAAAATTGTAATTTATATTCCCGAGATTTTCTTTTTTTCACTGAATGCCAAATTAATGTTCTTCTTTTGAAAGATGAGAAAATGGATTAGGTTGCTTTCATTTTGTTATTTGAAAATGCAGGAACCCCAAACCTTCTTTTCAAAGTAAGTTTGGCCATTTTATATGACCAGAGGTGAAGGAAATTTAAAGTGCACTTCACTTAAGTCATCTAATTTATATGGTGTCTAAACTTTTTGGAATTTGTCCAGCTATAAGTGTTGATTGGCTAAGAAAACACTATAGCTCCAGGTTAGAAAATTGTACAGTCCCACAGTCCTCTGGCATAGGCAAAGCTTGGTATCTCTGAAGCTAATATTCTTTACCTTTTAGAAAGGGAAAGTTATGTCAATACAGAAGACCTTGATTGTAGTCTGATTTTTCTATCCGTAATACTAGTAATAGCTTATATTTATGTTGTCCTTTATAGTTTATCATTTTTATCATACCTCTTATATTACCATAGTAGACAGTTAGTAATAGAAGCACTACTTTATTTTATTTTTTTTGAAAGACGAGTTTATTTTTTTAAATTAAATTATTTTATTTGTTTTCAGTGTTCGACAATCACTTCCATATATCTTAGTTTTTTTCTCCTCCCTCCCCCTCATTTCCTCCTCCCTCCTCACTCCCTTCCTGAGAACAGTGTACAATCTTATATAGGTTCTACACATACTTTCTTATTAAATACATGTTGCATAGAAGAATTAAAATAAATGAGAGAAACCATAAAATAAAATAAAACAAAACATTATACAAAAGAAAATGGTCTGTTTCTATCTGCGATCCCATTCCATAGTTCTTTCTCCGGATGTGGAAGGTGTTTTGCCTCAAGAGTCCATTGGAAATTTTTTAAGGCCATGCATTTCAATGAAGTACTAAGTCTACCTTTGCTCTCACTGTGGTTCTACAAAGGTAGAAGCACTGTTTTATAGATGAGGAAACTGAGGCAGCAAAAAAATAAAATAACCTGTACAAGGTCATCAGCAAGTGGCAAATTTAGGATTTTGACTTTACTTTATTGCCCCAAATGTCTGCACACGGTGGACATTTGACTGATTTTAAGTAAATTTTATTGTGCTCAATATGTGCGTTACATTGTTATTGGATCATACATGTAGAGCTAAAAGTGACCTCCAAAGTTATCTAGGCCATCTCCTTCATTCTGTAGATTCAGAAATTGAACTGGATGATCTCTTAGGTTCCTTCCAACTCTAAACCCATGATCCTCTGAGATTTGGAGAGATAAAGTGACGCTCTAAATCACAGTAGTAGGAATGTGTCCTTTAATTCCAAATTCAGCACTGGTTATTGACATTGTCATAGAAACAAACCTTGCTTTATGTAAGTGGGCTCTGCAGATTTCTACGTAAAGAGATTTTTACATAATGAATTTGCTTGCAGAGGTGGGAAAGAGGGAAGGAGTAAAATAGGAAAGGAGCTGTGTGCTGGGGTGAGAGCTGGCACATGGTTCAAGGACAATTAGAGGCCAGGGTAGAGAAGTAAGAGCAGGAGGCCTTTGTGTGTTACAAGGGCCAATGTCAGCCACATGGGGTCTGGCCAGAACCAGGAGGAAGAATACAGGGGGGCAGACATGGAAACTGGTTATAGACAGGAACAGATGGTCAACATGTGGGGCCACAGACAGACACATGGTTCCTGAGCTCAGATAAATGGAAGACAGACATACATCAGTGGAGTGGAGGAACAAAGCAAAGGTCTTCATTCTTGGAGCTGGAGGTCTCAAGCCAAGCCCCCATCCAGTAACATCATCTGTGGTGGCAGTCTCACCCCCATTTCCATTCTTCTGCTTTCACTTGTAGGTGTTTTGGGGATGGGAGGATGGAAGGCCCCAAAACACTAAGCCAAGGAGTAGGAGCAGAGAGAGAGATTGCACAGTAAAGTCAACATAGGTGTGTTTTTGGAATGAGTATTTCTTTCAGAATTCTTTTTATAAATTCTTCACATAAAGTCAAATTTGCATAATGTCAATTTAATTTCTAATGCAAAAACTATCTGTAATAGAAAGCTTACAGTGCCTGGCACATAATATGTGCTTAAAGAAAGCATATTGCCTGATTGAATTTCCTTTTGATAGTCACACATCATTCATATTTTTCCTTAGCTTTACAACTCTTAAATATTTCCTATCCTCTCAATCTGTTTCTAGAGCACTTATTCAAATAAGTCTTTATGAGTTTATTTTATATATGTTTTTTTGTATTTCTTTCAGGAGCACAGACACCTGGCTTTATTTCTTTATGTATAAAATTGTCACTGCAGCAAACACTCCAGCCCAACTTAACTGTTCATGTATTTTTTTCTAGATGAACAGTCCATTCTTAATTGAAGAAAACTTCCTGTTTAGATATTTTGGGGGACTTTTCCCTTTCTTACAAGTAGAGTGTTGAAGTTCTTTTTTAAAGTAAAGGTATTAACTTATGAGCTGTTTATAAGAGTCTGCTGTTGCTTCAGACTTTTCAGTTGTAGAGTTTTTTCTCATCTGTACTAACCCTTATATTATGTTACTATATAGTAAATCACCTAAAGAAAAGTGTCCTTTCACACACAATAGAATCCTGAAATTGAGTTTTGGTGCAGAGTCCAAATGTTAACCCACTTTATAAACTTGTCGTTCTTCTACTTAGCTCCATGAAGAAGAAAACTGTGTTGTTTTTTAATAGTTGATTAAGCCTTTGAATATATGAAATCTTTCTCCAGGGGGACACTTTGAGTACTATCATCTTTTTTTAGGGGTGTACATTAAATGATAACTATTAGCTTGTAATCTGCCTTCTATCCCCAATACTCTTTTTGAAGCTGCTTTCTCAAAGATTACCAATAATTTCTTTTCCAAAAAAAATTATTTTTTTAGCGTTCTTAAATTGAGTTCCAAATTCTCTCCCACTTCCCTTACTGAGAAAGCAAGCAAAATTGTGTCAATTATACATATGAAATGAGGCAAAATGTTTCCATGTTTTCCATGTTGCAAAAAAAAAAAAATAAAGCAAGAAAGTTATTTCAATTTGCACTCATAATTCCATCAGTTCTCTCTCTGGAGGTGGAAAGCATTTTTTCATCATGAGTCCTTTGAAATTGTCTTGGATCATTGTATTGATCAGAGTAGCCAAGTCTTTCACAGTTAATCAGCATTACAACATTGCTATTAGTGTGTCTAATGATCTCCATGTCCTTCTCACTTCACTTTGCATCAGTTCATATAGATCTTGCCATGTTTTTTCTGAATCCATAGACCACAGTCATATGCCGCAACTTGTTCAGCTCTTCCCCAGTTGATGTGCATCCTCTCAATTTCCAAATCTTTATCACCACAAAAAGAGGAGCTGTAAATATTTTTATACATTTAGGTTCTTTTCTTTTTAAAAATAATTTCTTTGAGGTACAGACCTAGTGGTGGTACTGCAAGGTCAAAGGGTATGTACAGTTTTATAACCCTTTGGACATAGTTCTAAATTGTTCTCCAGAATGGTTGGACCAGTTCACAACTCCACTAGCAGTTTGTTAGTGTACGTGTTTTCCCCTCCAGCATTTGTCATTTCTGATAGGTGTGAGGTGGTCCCTTAGAGTTTTAATTTTCTTTTCTTTAATCAATAATGATTTAGAGCAATTTTCATATGACTCTTGATAGCTTTGATTTCTTTTTCTGAAAACTGCCTGGTCATACCTTTTGACCATTTTTTAGTTGGGGAAATGGCTCTTCTGTTTATAAATTTGGTTCAGGTTCCTATATATTTGAGAAATTAGGCCTTTATCAGAGAAACTTGCTGTAAAAATTTTGATATTACTTTGTTGTCTATTGGCCATCTTTTAGTAAAATGTAGTTTCTTTGATTATCTCTTTTAATTAGGTCTGGTGTTGCTTTTGCTTTGCTTGTGATCATGATTGCTGTCCTTAAATTTTTTACTTCAACTAAAGCATAATAAATTCTGCTCCTGTCCTTTATTTTAACTGTATGTGTCTTTCTGTTTCAAGTGTGTCTCTTATAAACAACCTAATGTTGGATTATTGGTTTCTAATCCATTCTGCTGTCTACTTCTGTTTATGGGTGAGCTCATCCCATTCATATTCACAGTTGTAATTACTAACTATGTATTTCCCTCCATCCTGTTTTCTTCTTTTTATCATTCTTTATCTCTTTTTATCCTGTCCCTCCTCAGAAGTCTGGTTTGCTTCTTACCATTGTCTCCCTCAATCTGCCCTACCTTTTATCATTTCTCCCCTCTTCTCTGCACCCCCTTCCCCCCCAAATATCTCTTATCCTTTCCCCTTCATATTTCCCTATTGGGGAATATAGAGTTCTATACCCAGATAAGTATGTGTGTATGTGTGTATATGTGTATGTGTGTGTGTGTGTGTGTGTGTGTGTGTATGTATGTATATATTCTTCCCTCTTTGAACTATTTCTGATGAGAATAAGGTTCAAACATTGCCTGCCATCTTTTCCTTCTGTTTTCCCCTCCACTATAAAAACTCTTCCTTGTATGCCTCTTCTGTGTGAGAAAATTTTCCCCATTCTACTCCTTTCCCCCTTCTCCCAGTGCATCCCTCTTTCTCAGCCCGTTAAAGTCTCAACATAATTGACTCACACTCATGCCTTCTTTGTAGACTCCTTCTAACTACCCTAATGATAAAGTTCTTAGGAGTACATATATCATCTTCCTATATAGGAATATAAATAGTGTAACTTTGTTGAATCCCTTATGATTACTCTTTATTGTTTACCTGTTAAAACTTTTCTTGAGTTTTGTGTTCTGCTCTTTTCATCAAGTATGCTTGAA
Organism: Notamacropus eugenii; assembly: GCF_028372415.1. Taxonomy (NCBI): domain Eukaryota; kingdom Metazoa; phylum Chordata; class Mammalia; order Diprotodontia; family Macropodidae; genus Notamacropus; species Notamacropus eugenii. Next base: position 353,739,180 of record NC_092873.1, on the reverse strand, counting down.
AGTCCTTTATTTCATGAAATATCCATTTTTTCTTCTGAAGGATTATACTGGATTTTTCTGGGTAGGTATATTTTTAGTGGTAATCGTAGCTCCTTTGCTTTTCAGAACATCATATTCCATACCTTTCCACTCCTTTAAGGTGAATGCTGCTAAATCTTGTATAATCTTGACTTTGGCTCCATGATACTTGAATTGTTTCTTTCTGTTTGCTACCAATGTTTTGTTTTGTTTTTTTAACTTGGGAGCTCTGGAATTTGACTACAATGTTCCTGGGAGTTTTCATTTTCAGATTTCAGGAAGTGATCAGTGAATTCTTTCACTTCTATTTTACTGACTGGATGTAAGATATTGGAGCAGTTTTCCTTTATAATTTCTTAATCTTGACTTTTAGGTAGTCTTGTAATTCTCAAATTACCCCTCTTCGGTTTGTTTTCCAGGTCATTTGTTTTTCCAATGAGATATTTTACATTTTATTTTACTTTTTCAGTCTTTTGACTTTCTTTCTTGATGTATCATGAAGTCATTAGCTTCCACTTTCCTTGGGTATTTTCTCCTTCCTTGACATCTGTGACACTTCTTTCTACTGTTTTCCTTCCTGATTTATACCTTCTCAGTGTCCTGTGGTTCATCTTTCTCCTGCTTCTAAAAATGTTTATCCTTAAAGGATCTGTCATAGGCATTCATTTCTGTGTGTTTTATCCCTTAGTGGTTTCATCTATTCCCATCAATTTGGTTAGCTCTATGTAGATGTGATGTGATGTGATGTAGTGTAGTGTGTTTGTGTCTTTCCCCTAAACTCAGTTACGTATTTTCAACTGTCTAGATTTTTCCAACTGGCTTTCCTATTTAGATATCAAATTCAGTATATCCAAAATCAAGTTTATCTTTCCTCTAAAACACTCCTCTTGATTTCTCTATGTCTGTAAATTATGCCACCATCCTCCAAATAGCCCAAGTTTGACACATTGATGTATCTTTGACATTTCCTTAACCCATATCCAGTAAGTTGCTGCCTATTATAGCAAATTTTTCCCATCCTCTACTCAGATGGCCATCCTACTTTAAGATATCCTTGACTCTTGCCTTGACTACTATAACAGTTTCCTATTTAGTCTTCTTGACTTGATTCTCTTCCATCTTTCATGCAGCTGCCAAAATAATCTTCCTAATGTCTCATTCCCTTACACAAAAACCTTGAGTGACTCCCTTTTGTCTGTAGGATAAAAATCCAAAATCTTTGAGGCCCTCTATAATCTGGATCTAATCTGTCTATCCAGCCCTGTTTCTCATTACTTCACTTTACATGATCTATTCGGTAGTTCATTTCCTACCCGTCTTCATTTGTGGAAGCCATCCTCCATAACTGGAATGTATTCATTCCCATCTCTGCTTTTCAGAATCCTTTTCTTTCCAAAGTCAGTTAATTTGCCACCTCCTCCATAAAGCCTGACTTGATTTCTCAAGACCAGAGCATTTTTCTCCTCTTTAAATTTTCCTAGAGTGCTTTTGTCTGATTCTCTCCATTGTTATCATCACACCTATACTTTTATCATACTTTTCTCTGGTCCTATGATGTGACTGCAACATTTTTTTCCTTTGTATCCCCAGAATGTAGTGAGAGTGCTTTGCGCACATATATTATGTGTTTGTAAATATTCTCCGTTTACATAGCATTGTCATTGCCAGTAAATGTTGAGTGCACATTGTACTTTTTTAGGGACTCTGTATTGAGGTAGCATTACAGTGTGCTTTTTCACAGAAATATTACAAAAAAAATCTGTTAATACTACTATAGCCTTTGTTTTGCATTTTAGGTAGAAGATGACAGAGTGCTGAAGTTGTCCCAAAGGAAATTCTCTGCCAGTGGACCATATAGTGGTAAGCTGATGATGAAAAGAAGATGCTAATCAATATAGCTTAATGTGTGTGGCACCAGCAGTTTGTCAACTAACTAATAATTTTTTGCATCAGTTTATTTCTGTTTTAAATGAATGACATCAAAATTAATATGTGATAATAGATTAAATAAAATGAGTGTGCATTTTAATTTAGCTTGTCTTGAGGAATGAAACTTACAGACTGCCCTGCACTGGGACTGTTGCAGTCTTTGTTCCTATAGATCTTTGGTAAGGGAAGACTTATTTAGAAGAGGGAATGAAAGTGATTTTTGTATATATGCTGATTTCACCTTCCTGGGAGTCTGGTAGAGTGAGAGGATTAAAAGATATTTCTGGATTTAGGAATTTAAAAAAAAAAGGTGGGGCATTGTGTGGATTGGCCCCATGGCTTTTGTGCTTTCCATGGAATTGTGGGATCAAAGGTTGGAAGGACTGAAGAACCATGGGCACGTCTATGGAGAGATGTTTTTACATAGTTGAGAGACATTCTATGTAATGTATGTAATTGACTGTTTATTCCTGAGCTGTGTGCCATTTTTTCCCATTTTATACACATTTATATGTATATGTGTACGTGTAGGATTTTTGTTGTTGTTTGTTTTGTTACTTAAATTTCTCTTTAGAAAGCAAAGGAAGAGATTTAAAAATAAAACTCAGAGGAAATTTTTTCCTGTGGTAGTTACTGTCTTTAAAGGATATAACACTTAATGTACAAATCTTACCCAGTGTCTCATTTGAAGTGTGCTGTTTCTTTGTAGGGTTGAACTCATTTTTTAGATTTCCTGGCTAAAAGAGTTTAACGTTCAAGATTAAAATTCCAAATGCATCTTTACAAAAGGAATTGAATTGTTAGTGGTTAAGTTTATGAAAACAAAAATCTCGTCTCTGTCTGTATATTATGCACAGTGTCTTTTTAGTTGGCACCTTACTGCAGGATTGGTTTTGTTGCCTGGCATTAAAGCTAACTTATCTGACTCAACAAAGATTTACTCCTTGAGTGTGCCTTCCTGGTAGTAAAAATTGAAAGCAAACACTGACGTGTGTGCGTATGCGTATGTTTACATGCACATATTTTTCAGAAGTTTAGACTATATGTATAGAAATGTATGGCAAGCCTAAAAAAAAAAAATGCAAATTTTTGTTCTCAGATGCCATCTGAGAGGCTTAACCCCCTCAGTTTATTTTCTCAGTTTTTAAAATTGTGAAATATCTTAGAAGTGATCCAGCCCAACTTTATGCCATATATAGAAATGCTGTGTATAACAAATAGTTGTTCTTCTTTTGCTTGAGTGCATCCAATGATGGAAAACTCAGTGTTTGACCAGATAGACTTTTCAGTTTTTGGAAACCTATCCCATATTGAATTCAGATTTTGTTTTATAAAACCCTCTGAAGCTGCAAAAATTAAAACTAATCCTTTTTTTTAAAAAAACGTGCCTTCAGATATTTATAGACAGTTATAGAATTTCTTATTTTCCTTTTCACTCGATTAATAGCTCCAGCTCTTTCAACTGTCCCTTCCACAGCTTAATTTTCAGATCATCATCTTGATCTTCCTCTTAAAAATAATAGTGCACTTTTCAGTATCTGTCTTTAAATTTGCATACAGAACTGAACATAGTACTCTTCTGGTTGTTGTTGTGACCAGTGCAGAATGGAGTGTGTGACTTATTTTAAACAGTACCTTGTTCTGGATGTTCTACTTCTTTTGGTACAGCCGTGTCACACTCTTGACTCCTAATCCTTTTGAAATCGTTATGCCAGTTCTTTTCATCCTATGATATGTAAGCAACCCAAATTTTTTTTAATCCACGTGCAGGATTTTGCATTGAGTCCTATTAAATTTCATCACATTAGTTTTGGCCCATTGTTTTAGCCTTCCCAGATCTCTTTTTAATCTTAATTTTACCATCCAGTGTATTATCTATTCCTGCTAGCTTGTTCACAAATTTGATAGCTTGCAGTCTATGTTTTGTCCATGTCATTGATAAAATGTTGATCAAGGTAGAACTGAGGCCAGAGCCTAGTATCATACTACTAAAGAGCCTCTCTCAGGTATACGTCAGCATACTTTGAATTTGGTCATTTAGTGAGCTCTATAAATGCACCTAATTTTATTTTATCCGGCCCATATTTTTTCATTTTGTCCACAAAGATAGAATGAGAGATTTTACCAAAAGCCTTTCTGAAATCTAGATTTATTGTGTATACTGTTACCAGTTCATTCCTTTCATCTACTTTTTATTGTCTTTTGAAATAGAAGGAAATAAAGTCAATTTGGCATGTTTTGTTCTTGGACCAACCGATTCCTTGCTCCTTCTTTCTTTTTCTATGTATTGTGTGTATGATCTGATTAATTTATCCATTCCAGAATTTTATTGTTCATCTATATCAGGGAACATAGTTTTGGGGACCCTTCCAACTCAGTTTCTGTGATTCTGTCACTTGGTATGTGGTTTCTGGAATCTCCCCTTTCCCCCATTTGGAGAATTAGTGTAGCCATCTGGGATAACATTTAAATCCTCAAACTTTTGTCCTTTTTATTGCCAAGCCTAGAGGCCTGTATTGGGCTACCCGAGTCTTTCTTACCTCACCTCCCGAGGTCTTCGGCTGGCCACGCCGGATGCACATATGAGAGAAAGGACGTTCCAGAGTCAAACAGGGGTTGAGCTTTATTACAGGGTTTCGGTTACAAGTGCAGGGAGTCTTCTTTCTTAGGACGAAGAGGGGGAGATTTCCTAAGAAGGCTAAGCTTAAGGGATTGGAAGTAGAAGTACAAGCGGGGAGAGAGGGGGAGGGGAGAGAGGAAAGAAAAGAAGCGGAGCCCTACTTTTCTCTTTGGCTCCACACGTGCTAAAAGAGAGCTTTCTGGCTTCCTCAATCCTACTTAATCTTCAGCCACACAGTTTGCATCTCAATACCGTGCTGTTAGGTAACTAGTGTGCTCCAATCCGGGACGACCTCGAGGGCAGGGAGACTCCACTCATCAGGTATCTCCGGGGGAGAGGCGGAAATGCCCGAGCTAGCCGAGCTAGCTCAGTCTGACCTTCTCGAACCCCCGCTGTTCATGGAGGGCCTCGTAAGACTCTAAGATTTAGAAGTCCTACTTTTACCTGCCCGAGACTGTCCACACGGAATTGAGCTTCCAGTCCCAACATTTTATACTTACAGAGAGTGGGGGGGGGGGGGGGGGGGGGGGCACAGCAAAATTCAATTAAAGTAACTAGAATACAAACATACACATGAGTAAGCTATTTCCCAACTTTATGAGGTGAATCAGTCTTTCAGGGAATTAGGATATCAGTAGATTGTTCTTTTGTACTAATGATATTCTGGAAACCTAAGAAATAGATAAACCCCTTTAACTGAGCCTTTTACTCATCTGCACATAGAATTAGGCCTTTGATTATGAAAATAAATCCCGTTTCCTCAAAGCGTCTTTTTTTTGTCATTGTCTTGCTTAGGAGAGGATTGTCCCCAGTGGATGGTTCCTATAACAATTTCTACCAGTGATGAGCCTAATGAAGCCAAACTGAAAATTTTGATGGACAAACCAGAAATGAGTGTGGTTTTGAAAAACGTTAAACTAGACCAGTGGGTAAAGGTTAGTTCTATTTGTGGCACTTTTATTCTGTTTAGTAGACCTTTACTTTCTGGCTCCAGATAGACCTGTTTCCTTTCTTTTCTCTAATTCTTCGAGTCCTGTAAACTGATTTTGCCATGTATTCGTTTGACTTGAACCAAAAATTTTCTTCTAAAAAAGATCTCACATAATACAACCTATATTGTTTTGCAAGTCCAGGCACGACAAATCAAATGGTCCCATCGGCAAATCCAGGAACAGCTTTTGAATTGAACTGTGAACAGCTTTTTGTATATCCCCATAGCAACCACAGCTTAACTAAAGTCCATCCTGTGAAGAAAGAGTGCTGTTTTTTGTTATTTTTTAGGCTGTAGTTTTGCTCTTAAGTGTTTCTGCCAAATCTATCCATATCTATGAATGGAAAAAGTGCCTCATTTAGTTTTTGCAAATACTTTTTTTGTTTCCAAGATGTTAACTTTTATTTATGGACAGCTTCTACCATCTAATAGGTAGTATGTTAGGAGAATCAAGATTGATTATGTCAGGGTTTTGCTTTTCTGACTCCTTAATTGTCATGCAGTATTGAAGCTAATTTCATAACAAAAATAAAAGAACTGTATTTAGGATCAGTATTGTATAAAATGATGTAGAGAGAATGAGAATCTGTATCCCTGTAGAACATGTTTTTGGGGTACCATGTGGATTATTCTTCTCATTGAGGGATGGATTTGGCCTTGTTGAGAGTGGAATAGTTACTATGTAATTTCTGAGGTTAAAAGTAGTAGTTCATCTATCCTCAGCCTTATGGCTCAAAAATCTCAGTTACAAGTAGAGATCCCTATTTTCTTCTTTCCTCCCTTCCGGTGCTAGCATGTGGAAGTGGTGGTAGGACAATTGGTATTCTGTATTTGGAACAAATAACAAAGTAAACTGTCATTTTTTGTCTTGGTTGAGGCCATGACTGTGTCACCTCTGTCTTAAAGATAGTTTTGCCATTTGTTAGCATGTGACTTTAGGCAAAGCACAGTTTGAGCTACTTCAATCTAATAAGAACAGAAGGCAAGGGAAGGTGTTAGACTGCTTTTAAGCTCTAACATTCTATAAAGTATTCATCTTACAGTTCAGTAGGGCTCCATTGGATTATGTCAGGTAATTTTGATCAGAAGGATATAATGCCATATCATTCATAACCTTAAACAAAAGTGAAATTAGGGATTATCTAGTAAATTATACCTTAAGTAGGACTTCTTAACCCTTTTGTATCATAACTTGTTGAAACCTATGGACTCTCTCAGAATGTTATAAAATATGTCAGTAACAAAGCAAACCAATTACATTTTAAAATGAAGATGTATTTTTTTCCCTATCCAAGTTCACAGACCTCTCTGAAAATTATCTGTGGACCTCAAGTTAGGAACTACTGATCTAGAGAATTCCCCTTTAATCCCAGTAAATCTCCATAATACAGGAGAAAAGAGGACCTTAGGGCAGAGAAATGTTACTGGAGATTATTCCTAAAAGTTCTCTAACCTTTTTGGAAGTAAAGTATTTCCTTACCACTGGGTGCAGTAAATCACTTGAGGCAGTTACAGTTTTGCAAGCATGGCTTGTCATCTTAAGGAGACAATAACCTCAGCGAAGTATTTGAAATTAGCAGCATTGTAGTCTTAGTTAACTCAGACATTTAACACTATTTACAATGACTGAAATTTGAAATTCTCTCCATAGGATCATAGAGAGCTAGAAATGACCTTGGGGGTTATTGAGTCTAATAACCCTTTTGTTTTATATACAAAGAAAATGAGGCTTAAGAAATTTATAGACTGGTTCAGGGTCAAACAGCCAGTATGTCAGAGGCACAATTAGAAATCAGGTCTTCTGGGCTCCAAAGCTGGCCCCCACCCACTCTTCCATGCTACTACTACCTTTCCGTATGAATGTGAAATTTCTAGGGCTAAAAGTTGGCTTGGCAACAAATGGAACTTTATATCTTACTCTTTATATGTGTATACATAAGCGTGCATGCATGCATATATGTGTTGGGTATTTTATTTTTACTTTTTTTTCTAGTTAAACCTAGGAACAGTTGGATTTTATCGGACTCAATACAGTTCTGCTATGTTGGAGAGTTTATTGCCAGGAATACGAGACCTTTCTCTACCCCCTGTGGACCGACTGGGGCTTCAGAATGATCTCTTTTCTTTGGTGAGTACCTCCTTTTTTATGATATGACAGACTTTGTTGGTTGAGGACTTCGGCTCTTATTAGAATATTTGACTAATAATGTACTTATAGTTCAAAGGACTTGAGTCTTCCTAAAGGTGGTTATGGCTTTCAGGTGTCACTTAATTAGTGTAATACAACTGAACTTGCACAGTTCCCTCAGTAACAATTCTTTGTCATCAATCTAAACTAGTATTCTGCAGTTGTGTTTAGTTGTTTCCTTGTAGAGTCTCCTCTGCCCAAGGTTTAAATTTTTTCATTTTTATAGAAAATCTATTTGAATAGATGAATAGTCTTTCCTACTGAGATTTTAAAAATGCTTTATTCAGAATTGCTTACTAAATAAAAGTTATAGCTCTTACTTATGGGAATCTTAGGCTGTTTTCCCTTAAAAATGCTTTGATTTTTTTCAAGCCCCACACCACATAACATTTGAATTTGTGAGATATTTAATTTAATAGTCAAACATGTGTTAGATAATTTCTGGTTGCTTTTGACAGTCTGGATAATTCTGGATACCTGTAATAATTATTAGGCTCAGCATGAAGTTTGCTTTAATTTGAATCTTGAGATTTCCCTACCTCCTGCTGATATAACTGGTTTTGGATTCCTGTTTTGTATAAATGTAGATTAGCATTGAAGCCCAAAACCTCAAATCTGCTGATTGCAGTGACAGATTCATCCTTTCAAGAGAATAGGCTCTTTGTGCAGTTGACTGCTAGAATAGAAATTGGGTTTTTCCTAATTCTGCTTGTCAGTACACAGAAGAGTTTGAAAGAATTCTGAATGCTTTAGTGCCCTTCAGTCAACTTTCTTCTCAATTTTGTAAAGAACAGGGTAAAATTGACACAGTTTGGATGGCCCAACTTTGAAAGAGCCTCTGTTAAAAAGTAAAGGCCCCAGAAACTTAATAGAATCAAGAAACTGATAAGTTTTCTTTCATCCTAAATAGTTAGAATAGTTTTGCTTATTTTATTAGAACATTGTCTATCCTACTATAGTAGGATTTTTATCCTAACAAGTACTCTTCTGAACTTAGGTTGTGTCATTTACTTCAGATTCCAGAGATAGACATTTTGCAAGAATAATGGTGAACTTGTTTGTGTATCTATGTGTTATAATACTGTTTGGAGGTTAGATTAATTTTAATTTTTTCTCTCCCAGGCTCGAGCTGGAATCATTAGCACCGTAGATGTTCTAAAAGTCATGGAGGCTTTTGTGAATGAGCCCAATTATACTGTCTGGAGTGACCTGAGCTGTAACCTGGGGATTCTCTCAACTCTCTTGTCCCACACAGACTTCTATGAGGAAATCCAGCTATTTGTGAAAGATGTCTTTTCACCTATAGGAGAGAGGCTGGGCTGGGATCCTAAACCTGGAGAGGGTAAGGGGATGTATACTTACATATTTCAGAATTAAGATTGGTCAGTTGATATAGTGACATTAATGTAGTTTTTAAACCCTGAATGATATTAATCAGTTTTTAATAAGTTGAAAGTTCCTATTGATGCATTCGTATCATTCTTCTCCTTGAAAGTTACGTGGAGCCTGATAGATGGGATTGTCTATCTGTTGTCTAAATTACCTGCTAAATGCAATGTGTAAAAGACAGAGATCCATAGATCCATAGCCATATCTGAAATATATGCTTATTTTAATGCCACCAATTCCAATTAGGCCCTGATAAGCAGAAGATCATTATCTTGGTTCACATAATTCCTTTGAACTTTTATCTGTCTTCCTATAAACTGTTGCTGCTTAGGAGGTAAAAATAAAAATGCTGGTGTTTCTATTGGATTGACTTTTTTTTATTGTATGCTGTTGACTAGGGAACTAATGTTTTACAGTTGTAAACATTAACTTTTTATAAATAATAGTAATATTACTTGAAATTTAATGTTATGATAGAATGAATCATGACATGGTCTGATTAATTTTACAGTTGAGTGAGAGGATAGACTAGAGTGAAGAAAGAGAAGGACATCTAGTTTGTGAGGTCTATAAGCAGCAGAGATGGATGCAAGATTAGAGGTTAGGACTGGATGAGTAGATTTGATAATCAGCATAGAGAGGATAATTGAGTTTATGGGAACTGTTAGATCATTAAGTGAAGTAGTATAGAGGTAGGGCCTGTAGAACTTCTTAAACTTTTTCCACAACAACCCCTTCTAGCCTTTCAGCTGCATTTGTTGGCATTGCGTGGCCTGTTGACATGCTCAGTGCAAAGTACATGCGCTTTGTCTTCAGAAAGAAACCAAGGTTGCAGTGAAGTTGTTCGATGCAACATGGGCAAGCGCTGCCTGAAACACCTCAGATTCATTATGTGTTTGATTTCTAATAAATTTTTTTGTCATTGAGGTTCAGAAATGTTTTACTGTTGCCAAATTTTTCATGACACCCTCCCTCCCATAAGGTTTATAGTTTAAGAAGCACTGGATAGAGGGAGAAGAAAAGAGGTCCTAGGACAGAGTCCTGTGAGACATCTATAGTTAATGGGTATGACCTGGATAATCCAGCAAAGGAGACAGAAGGAGTGGTCAAATAGGTAGGAGAGTGGTATCCCAAAAACCTAGAGAGAAGGGCATATCAAGGAAAAGAGGGCAATGCGTAGTGTCTTACAGTACAGTTAGGCTGCAGAGCAGTCCAGAAGGATGAGGATTGAGAAAGGCCACTAAATTTGACATTTAACAGATCATTGCTGAGTTTGGAAACGTCAGTTTTCATTCAGTTCTGAAGTCAGAAGCCAGACAATAAAGAGTTAGGAAGAGAGTAATAGGAAAGGAAATGGAGGAAGCTATTGTAGGTAGCATTCTCAAGGTGTTTAGCCACAAAGGGCATGAGAGATATGGGATAATAGTTAACAGGGATGGGCTTAACATGTGCAGGGTTTTTGAAGATGAGTAAGACATAGGCATGTTTGTGGCAGTGGGGAAGCAGATAGTAGATATGAAGGGATTGCAGATAAGTGAGAGAATGGGATGATAGAATAGGGAGTCTATTGGAGAAGTTGGGATGAAACTTTTACATGTAGAAGCATTAGCCTTGGCAAGGAGAAGGGCAAACTCTTCACATGAAAAGGTTAAGGAGGAGAGAGTGGCAGAAGGCATCAGAGTAATAGGAGATGAGGAGGTGGAGGAAGGAAGAAAAGGGAGGTCTTGGTGAATGGCCTCAGTTTTTTCAGTAAAATATTAGACTTCTCAGCTGAGAGGGTGGGGTCAGGTCAAGCCATGGAGGATTAAAAGAGGGTTGAAAAGTTTGGAAGAGCTGCTGGGGTGAGTGGGAAAGTAAGTTGATTGATTGCCTGTCAGCAGTTAGGACCTAGTTGAGGTTATGCAACATAAAAGGGACCCAGTGAACCCAGTCATAAGCAGTTCCCTGGTTTTCTACATCTTTGTTGAGCAGTGTGTGTATAGGAGTGAGGGTAGCAGATGGTGAGAATGATCGGCCAGGGAAAAAATGAGTGATATGATAAGAGGAGGTGGTACTCAGTAAGTCAGTGTAGAGTTGAACTGGGTCCCCGAAGGGTCAAAATCAGGAAAGGAAGAAACTGTGGCTAGTGCAGAGGTGATGGCCTGGAAAAGAACCAAGGGGTTGAAGAAGTGGAGATCCTGGCATGGTTTAGTATTGGAAGGCAGAAGAGGTGGAAAGCCAGTCAATTGTGATGGAAAAAGGACTTTCAGAATTTGTGGACATATGGAGGTGTTATATTTGTGAGTGATAGCAACATCAAGGGTATGATCATCTTCATGGCTAAGGTTGGGGGAAGAGTAGGCTATGAGAAATGAGAACACAGAGGAACTGAGGTTAGGATGTTTGAGAGGGCATCAGTGTCTATGTTCAAGTGCCCTAGTACGAGGGGAGAGTTGAGGAGGATAGAAAGATTGTAAACCAGGTACTGAACTCATTGAGGAAAGAAAGGGAATATTCTGCAGACAAGAGCTACTAGGATTTTGATTGGGTGATAGATGTGGATTGTAAATGAAGGAGATCCTCTTCAAGGAGAAGAGATTACTGAATAATGGTGATGGAGGCAGCTAGGTGGCCCAGTAGATAGAGCACTAGACTCATCTTCATGAGTGCAGATATGACCCTGGGCAAGTTACTTAACCCTGTTTGCCTCAGTTCCTCCTCTGTAAAATGAACTCGAGAAGGAAACGGCAAACTTCCTCAGTATTGCTGCAAAGAAATGGACTCATGAAGATCCAGACATGACTGAAATGACTGAATAACAACAAGTTGATGGAGAAGAACCTGGAAGTGGTAGTGGAGAGTAAATATTCCAATTCCCCCACCTCTGCCAATGAGCCATTCCTGGGAAGTGTGGCTAGGGAGGCTGTGTCATTATGAGAAGGGAGCCAGAAGAGGACAAGAGTGAGAAAGGGAAATTTTAAAGATGAAAACAATTTTGTTGCCAATGGAGTATGCATTCCAGAAGGCACCATGGAAGGGTATGGGTAGTGTTTGTTTGGGACTTTGGGAGGATTAATTGAGGGGGAGATTAAAAAGAAATTGGGGAAGTGGGGTTGAGGAATGAGTTTTTGCTGATGACCTGCAAGCATTCAGAATCGCTGGAATCTCAGGAACTGGGATCTTCCAAAGATATTTTCTTGTCGCTATCAATATTAGGCATATTATACCATTTTAAAATGATGATAAGCAAAAGCCTTATTTCCTGAATCAGAGAGCTTCTTTTTGCTATGTCATAAAACCATTCTCTACTCCTTCAATATTGTGGAAATAGTATGAAGTTCAAGTGGCTACAGATTTAAGAGAATCCTATTTAACTAGTCATAATTTTTTCTCATTCCTCCATAGGTCATTTAGATGCGCTCCTGAGGGGTTTGGTTCTGGGAAAACTAGGAAAATCAGGACATAAGCCAACGTTAGAAGAAGCACGTCGTCGGTTTAAGGACCATGTGGATGGGAAACAGATTCTTTCTGCTGATCTAAGAAGTCCTGTATGTTCCTCTATTACATTATTTAAATTACTTGAGTACTCTGTCCCACAAATTTAAATCATTTGATTTAAAATTTCTTTCTTTCCTTTTCAGTAGCTAAAGTTGACCCATGTCACATCAAGTCAGCAAACATTTATTAAGTGCTTACTATATGCCAGGGACTGTGCTGTGTGTTGAGGATTAAAAAAGGGGGTGAGGGGGAGCCAGTTCCTGCTCTTAAGGGGCTAGCTCATAGGCTAATGGGGACACAATATGCAAATAGCCACGTGTAGACAAGATATGCAAATGAAGATAATCTCAGAAAGAAGGCAGTAAGGTTGGCAAGGAGTGAGAAAGGCTTCTTACATTAGGTGGGACTTTAGTTAAAACTAGAAGGAAGCCAGGAGGCAGAAATGAAGAGGGTGGAGTGAAAAGGCTCAGATTTCAGGATTTGGTATGTCATTTGTGAGGAACAGTGTCATTCATTGCAGAGTTCATAGAGGGGAATAAGGTGTATAAAGGTAAGAAGGGGCTCAATTATGAAAAGGTTTTAAATGCCAAACAGAATTATATTTGATCCTGGAAGTGATTAGGAGCAACTGTGGTTTATCGAATAGGAGGCTGTGCTTAAGGAAGATCACTGTGGTGGCCGAGTGGAGGATGAGTGACTGTGGGGAAGAGACTTGAGACAATCAGCCAGACAGTGCAGTAGTCTAGGTGTGTGGTCATGAAGGCCTCTACCAGGGTGGTGGCAGAGTAGAGAAAGAGGTAAAATTGGCAAGCTTCAGCAGCAGATGGGATGTGGGAGATGTGAGGAGTCAAGCATGAAACAGAGGTTGTTCCTTCCTGTAGGATGTGAGCTTGAAGGCAGGGACTGTTTTTGCCCCTCTTTTTTTCATAAGTGTTTAATAAATGGTTGACTGACTGTAAATAGCAGCTACACAGAACCTTTTAATTTTTTGACATGTTTACTATGTCTGAGAATATCTGAAAGTGAAAGTTATACTTAACCAAATTTTCTCTTTGATTGTTAACTTTTAGGTATATCTGACTGTTTTGAAGCATGGTGATAGCACTACCTTAGACATAATGCTAAAGGTGAGTACATGTGGAAGCAGGTTCACATTCCTGACTACTTTTAATCAATTGCTAGTAATTGGCAAGGGACATATCGCCAACAGAGAATAATCTTCCAATAAAAAGACAATGAGAGAATAGTACTGTTGTTGTTTAGTCAGTTTAGTCATGTCTGACTCTGTGATCCCATTTGGGGTTTTCTTGGCAGAGATACTTGAGTGGTTTGCGTTTCCTTCTCCAGCTTATTTGACTGATGTGGAAACTGAGGCAAAGAGGGTTAAATGACTTGCCTCGAGGTCAAGTGTCTGAGGTCAGATTTGAACTCAGATCTTCCTGACTCCAGGCACAGAGCTCTATCCACTACACCACCTAGCTGTATATCATAAATGATTTAATAAAGATTATTTTTTTTTTTACTTCTTGGCAGTTTTATTGTCTCTATAAAATTTGTCTCTATAAATGGCACTATAATGTAGGAAAAAGAACCCTGGACTTGGAAATAGGAAGCCCCAGTTCAGATTTTGTCTTTGATACTTGATATATTGTGGGATCATTGCCAAATCACCTTATCTTTCTAAGTCCATTTCCTTCTCTCAGATGGGGATAGTAATATTTGTATTTCCTAAATTCTTGTGTGGTTGTGAGGCAGCATTTTTGTTAGTTTTGTTATTATAATTAAAACAGTTATGAATAATAAGTTAATGTTAATAAACAATTCAAAATTGAAATCCTTTGGGTTCCTAAGTTTCAGCTCCAAGTTTATGAAAAGTCATTAACATAATTACATTTGAAGTTTCTTCACAAAGATAAGCTGTTCTTTCTAGTGAAGAAGATATAGTTTCTGTGTATTTTATAAATAATTTGATGACTTGAAATTTTGGTATAAGTGAGGACCACATGAATCACATGAACGTTTGCATTTCATATCAGCTATCAAAACTCTTGTCTACTTTAAAGAGTACTGAGAGAAGCTTTGACTAAAAACTTTTTAAAAATTGCATGTTCTTATTTCTCTTTGCAGAGACTATAATGCATACAATAATTAGAACAAATGGTGAAAATTACTTGGTTCTGTTCGCAAAGTTTATTAGTCATATTATCCAAGTACCTAGCTCAAATAAATAATTTCTATTGCTACCTTTGGTGGCAGAATGAGGCTTATTTTCTCTTGGTGATACAGGAGTAAGGGGGATGGAGGAACCAGCTGTGCTATAATTATCTTGAAGTTTAGTGTAGAGGTGCCATCTAGTGGGCTAGCATCCATGGTTTCTACTTAGATCAGAAAAAGGGGTATTATAAGTCAAAATTCTAGCAGTGAATTATTTTGTAAAATCAATGGGGGCTATTTGTTGTTTAGTGCTAATTACTGAAGTTTTTGTTGTATTTCATTAGAGCATAGTCTGTGTAGCAGTGCCTAGAGGCAATTAATAACCGTACTCTTACTCCTTCTAGCTTCATAAAGAAGCAGATATGCAAGAAGAAAAGAATAGAATTGAACGAGTCCTGGGGGCCACTTCACCACCTGAACTAATTCAAAAAGTCCTCACCTTTGCACTTTCAGTAAGTTAACTGGAAAATTGCTTTCGAAGCTAGCTGTAGTCTGCTGACCTGATTCAGGTGTCTCTGATTTGGCCTTCTGATCATCAGCTTTATTATTTGAAGACTTCCTTCTCAGGGAAGGTTTCCTTCTCCAGGGGACTCAGTGCTTGCTATTAGTCATGCCCTTCCCTTGCCCTACAAGAATCTTGCACTGCTGAGCCCTTGGCGTTTTTATAAATTATCTGGTTTGTTGCACTGTTTTTCATGCCCCATCTTCATGTCCAATAGGGTTCTCTTTTCCTAACTTTTCTCAAGATAAGTTGAGTGGCTTCATTTAGATCACAGATCTTAGAGGTCATAGAACTTAGAGGTCATGGTAAAACTGAGGTCCAGAGATTTGCCTAAAAGTCACACAGTATCTGAGACAGGTCTTAAATCCAAGTCTTTCCTGACTACAAATCCATCTGTCTTTCCATTATACCACGTAGTCATTTACCTAAATAATGGTAACTTTGGAGATTACTGTTCACCTAGCCACTTATTCTACCTAAGTATTACCTTACAGCGAGTTTAGAAAGACTAAACCCTTGATTTCTTTAATTTTTTTCCAGGAAGAGGTACGTCCACAGGATACTGTGTCTGTTATTGGTGGGGTAGCTGGAGGTAGCAAGCAGGGGAGGAAAGCTGCTTGGAAATTTATAAAAGACAACTGGGAAGAACTTTATAATCGCTACCAAGGAGGATTCTTAATATCAAGACTAATAAAGGTACATAAGATCATTTATGTTTATTATTAAGATACCTCCACAATGTATAGGCAAAATTCAATCCATGTTCTCTAGGAGCTTATATTCTAAACATACAAAGGAGACCATTCTTATTTTTAAAAAGTGACTTATTTTTGTTCAAAGTGAAATACCACACACAACACACACAACCTCCAGCCCCCCAGTTCTCATATTAAGGCATTGGGAGTTAGTAAAATTTGTTTTTAGACATGTAGAAATTTGTTTCTGACTTCTTTTACCAATTAAATGTGAAACATTCTTCTTTGAAGTGGGTTAAATTTAAAACACTGTGCATGCTTTTATCCCTTTTCAGCTCTCAGTTGAAGGATTTGCAATTGATAAAATGGCTGGAGAAGTTAAGGTAAGAATACTATTTGAAATTTAACTTTTTTAGCATGAAAAATTTCTCTTTAATAGTTCTTGCTAAGTTGTTGTCTTAGCTAGGTCTGACATTTCATTGACATTATCAGGTTTAGATTATTTCAGGCATCTACATGTTTCTTGTTTCTTATCTAAAGAAAAGATGACATTGGTCAACCTGGATTGTCTGTTTTCAAGAAAACTTAAGAGATAGCGTTATCTTTTCTGGACACTCAATTGGAAAATGGCTAAAATCCTATTTAGATATAACAGTACACTTACTGAGGATTGTCTTAGATGCCTTTCTGGGTTTATAAGCAAGATGCTGCCTCTGTAATGTGGACTGTGCACCTGGGGATTTTGACATATTTGTTGTAGACCCAAATTGATCATTGTGTCTTTCATTGCTTGGCTACTTAATCACTGAATATTTTTAAAATCTGGGTTTTGCTTTAGCCTTTTTGGGTAACTGCAAAGTGTCAAAAAGTAGAGTTTTGATTCACATTGTAAGTCCAAAGAGACCTTCCCCCATAATTGTTAGTTTTTAAGATCACCTGGAGTAGTATCCACTCCCAGAAGGCATCATACATAGAATGTAATTTGTGTGTAACTTAGATGTAGGAATTAACCTACAGTGCTCCCATTTTCCTTAATATCTCCTTTCACTGGGTAAATCTAAGACAAACTAACATTTGAATGGAATTTGAATAGAAGGAATGTGATTACAAGTTTTCATGTAATATATTTTCTCTCACTTCTCCCCCCCCTTTTTTTCCTTTTTACTGTTTATAACAGTTCCTTAGGCTTTCTTGACTATCTTGATTTATATGCAGTCTTGAAAATTATAGGAACTACTGTTGACAGAAGTTTCCTATAGCTACTAGTAGTGGGAAATCAGTGATGTGTAAGCTCCATTTCCATACATCTTTCTGGTCAAATGTACATGTAACAGTTGGGCTTTATGCTCTTCCAAAGTGCATTTAACCTTTTGGGGTTGTCTGCTTCAACCTCAGTGTCGTCATGTATGTCACGTCTAACTACTTTTGAGGCTCTTGTTTCTCATTTTCTGCTCTTAGCAAACTGGATGTTTATACCTACAAAAATATTTTAAATACTTCAGCAAACAATTTCGGTATTTAGAAACAAACTTCTCCTGTCTATCAGACAACATTAAACTTGGAATCATAAGTATAAATCTGAGCCTGATTGTGATTCCTGGCTCTGTCACTGTACAGCCTTGGACAAATCACTTAGCCTCACCCAGATTTCCTCAGTTGTTAAACGAAAAGATTGGACTGGATGATCTCTTTCTTCCAGCTCTAAAACTGTGGTCCTAAAATCTGAGAATCTGAAGATTTTTAGGCCTGATAGCTATATAAGAAAACTGTCTGAAGGACATGTTTGTTTTAGTTAACTAGGTAACTAACTTGCCTCTGGAGGAGAAAGTTTTTCCAGAATGCTAGTTTGACTCTCTTAGGATATTCTGCATCTTATCACTGGAACCCCAGCTAAAGTAAAGAATCTTACCCTGTTGCTATGTTTGCTATTCAATAGTTGCCTTGTTTTACATACAAAGAGCTGCATTTGGTGGAAAATAGTGTTTCTCCTGAATCACATTGCAAAATATAGAAAGAAAAATACTGCAGAATGACCAGTACTAAATTAGTAGTATCTAGGGCTCCTTGAAAGAAAAATACAAACAGAATTCAAGCTTTCTTGTCATTTACAAACTAACACTCCTATAGGATATCATAAAGAAAGTGAGCTTAAGAAAAAGAGAATTAGTTTTTTCTTACTGCTATTTTGCATAAACTTTATTTGAGAAGAATTGATCTTAAAATTTCTGAATGGTTTCCTTACATTTTCTTAGCCTTGTGGTGTGGAATGAAGTAGCTAAAAAATGGATGAAGATTCTTGTAGTAATTTCTTATTAGTAAGTCTTGTGACAATTTTGCAAGCTAGCTAAATTTTTTCCTCCATAACATTATTTAAAATGTTGCTTTCTTCCTCTGAATTCAAATGCTCATTAAGCATGACATAAACACCCATATTCTGGGTTGTTTTGCAACAGGCTTTCTTCGAGAGCCACCCAGCTCCCTCTGCAGAGCGTACCATCCAGCAGTGCTGTGAAAATATCCTGCTGAACGCTGCGTGGCTGAAACGAGATGCCGAAAGTATCCATCAGTACCTCCTGGAGCGAAAGGCCTCTCAACCCACAGTGTGAACCCCCAAGCATGCAACCACTGTTGTCCTGCTGCCTCTTGGCAAGGAGAAGGTGGAGCTACCCTACAGCTGATTCATATGCCAAGAATTTGGAGTCTTTTCTCAAACCAATGGGGGTTGAACAATGAATGTAGTTAACTGGTTCCTGCTCACACTCCAGAATTAAATTCTATTAAAAAAAGGAAAAAATCAATTCAGCAAAAAAAAAAAAAATGTAAATATGATAGTAATAAAATAGAGCATAATGAAACTGTGAAACTTCCTGAAGCCTTGTCAGTGGTTAAAAGGATTTAACACTTCTCCTATGATGTTAATGGCAGATGTTCTGTTTGTAAAACCCTACAAAAGGAAATTTGAGAGGCTTCTGGGTCAAGAAGAATTTGTGAAGTGTCTCGGGCAGGAATGGGTTAACGCCTCTACAAACAGCCTATGAGCCAAGGGTAGTGTGCATTTGGGGAACGGTTAATATGAAAGGCAGATAGCTGGTATATAGTCTGAGTCTGTGCATAATTCCGAGTGTGTTTTTTTGGGGGGGGGTGGGGTAGAAGGATGATAATCTGGGAGATTTATTTTCCTGCATAACGCAATCAGAACCAAGGATAGTAGTCTCTCTCTGCCTCCTTCCCTTCTGTGTGACCTCTTGGCAAACAAAACAAAACACCCAATTCTCCCTCCTTCTTGGTCCTACCTCTTGGTGTCCTTCTCAGAGGTAAAGGAATAATAAGGAAACATCTTTAATAGCCACATTAAATAAGAGAAACTGATTCACATTTTCTTTTCTTTTTAAGGTGATTTTTTTCCCTCTTTTTTTTTTTTTTGTTTTTTTGCAAGAGTCCTAAATTGCATGCAAATGCAGCAGTAAAACTATAAAGGGTTTCATTTGGGTCTTCTGGAGGGATTTGTTCTACAGAAAATGCTATTATTTGTCTGACAGATCCAGCTATTGTACCTCTTCATGGCCAAAATGGCATTAGCTTGTCCTGGTTAATTGTTGTGCATGTGTGAAGTGGATGATAACTGATTGCAAGAGCTGAACTGTATCTTAGTGATAACTGGTAAAAGTAAGAGTATAAATCTCTTGCCACCCTTTGTTCTATCAACAATATATTCTACTAACAAGACCTCACCCATCTAATCCAGTGGGGTTTTATGGGGATTTTTTTTGGTTTGGGGTTTTTTTTTTTAAGCCCTTCTTCCCTTTCCTGCCCCCCACCCACTGTTTTTTGTTAACAGGAATTCATATTTGGTGTGGCTTAACTATTTCAGAAGGTCATCAGATTAACTGTCAGACTGCTTCCCTGAAACATTTTTTGTGCTATTGTTTTAAAAAAATAATAATAAAAAAACTGTTGGCGTTAATAAAAATGTCAATGTGAAATTGAGACCTTGATTTTTTTTTCTGTTCACTGAGCAAGGAACTTAAAGGACCCTACAACTTTTCCTAGATACCATCATTCAGGCAGAATAGTACTTGAATTCAACTTCTTCTGAAAAAGGGGGGAAAAGTCAGATTACAAGGTGATTTTTTTTGATTCTTGGAAAAGCTGATACTTTAAGCCCTGAAACCTAAGTGGAGGATCCTAATAGAATTAGGTTTGGGAATAAAGGATCTTCAGACTGCAAAGCAACCTTCCCAGAAGTTAGCTCCAACGAGTGGAAAGAGGACCAAATTAATGCCAGAGGGTCTGGGTTTGAGGTAGATCTTTGTTTTGTCTGTTACATCACTTCTCTGGGCCTTCACTCTCTGATCCCCACTGGTAAAAATAAGGGACTGGTCTCTGCTTCCTAAAATGCCACTAACTTCTCAGTGCTGTGAAATCATGTACGTGGGACACAAGCACATCAGTTTGACCCAAAGGAAATCAAGTACCAGGCCTAAAAAGACAAACGGCCAAGGTCCTGTGGGTGAAGTTTTCAGTGGGAATGAGCAAATGGGCCTAACTGCAGGTTAAAGTTAACTTGTAGATAATGGTGAGCCAGCTGTAAATAGAGGGGAGTGGGAAAGATATGACTGAGAATAATCTTGAAGCCTGGATGGACTGTATCACATTGCATAGTTACCAAAGGTTTCGCAGGTTCCTATATTTTAAATCTTTTTATTAGTTGTGTCAACCCAATGATTAGAAAAGGTTTCTTAATTTCTATTCCTGTTTCCTCCTACAAAATAAAAGGGTTATGCTTTCTTAGTGATCTTGAAGGGCCCCTCCAGCATAAGCATTTTATAACTGGAAGTAAAACAAGACTTGTTAAGACTTGGGATAAGGCTTCAGGGTAACTCTATAACACCTTCAGCATCATTTTATCATTGCAAGGAAAACAGACCAAAAAAAAATTAGCTTCCTAAAGAAAATAGATTCCTGGAACAATCAAATTTGCAGGTGCTGATTTTAGGGTGACCAAGATCAGTTTTCATTAGATTTTCTTTTTTAATTTACAAACATTTATTTTCTCTTCCTACACCCTCCAGGGAAAAAAAATAACCTTGTAACATGTACACAGTGAAACAAAACAAATTCCCACATTGACTGTCCAAAAGTGTATGGACAAGATTACTTATTGCTGGACTTAATTTTTAAAGAATGCAGACAGGGTTTAATTAGGGAGAGGGGGAAGGAGTCAGATTATCTAAAGCTTTAATCTGAGTGAGGAACAGAAGATATAAAATCACCTTAGAATTATTTGTTTGACCTTGGAATGTGATTTTATATTTTACACATAGGGTGTATGATTTGAGAATGTATGTCAGAGCAGATAATAAGGCCACATTGTGAAGAAGTTAGAACACAGGAGGAACTGAAAAATAATCCCAGTATCCCTAGCATGCCACCTGCTCAACACTTCATTGCAGTTGACTCTATCTTTAGAATATACTGCTCATTTCAAAACAGCAGAATAATAACCTAAGCAGATTTGTCTTTTCTTTCACCAACAGGCAAAGTGATTTATTTGTGGAGGAAAGAGGGAGCTTCAAAGAGATTTTGTACTGGAGTGTGGCCTTCATGTAAAGTGAGAGTTAATATAAACCCTGTCTTCAAAAAAATAGTTCAATTATTTTATTCTTTTATTCCCTCCAAAAACCAAACAAAAGTTGCCTCTCTTTCCTACTTTACTATTTGTTGATATGAGCTCTCACTCACACACAAACCCCACCCCAACCCTCCACCCCTGTCTGTTGTCCAGATGTTGGTTCTACCTCCACAAATCTGCATCCTTTCCTCCTCTAGATTTACCCTGCCACCTCCTAGTTCAGGCCTTTATCACCTTTCACCTACATTAGTATAGTCACTTATTCTAAGGTCATCTTGCTCTGTTGTAGTAATTCTGTAATTAGGATTTATGTGCTGTTTTGAGGTTTACAAAAGTTCTTTACATATATTATTTTCATTTTTTACCTCATTTCCAAGATAATCTTCCTAATGTATGAAACAAAGCATCACATTTCCTTGCTCATAAGCTTTTAGTGGTTCACTGTTGCTTACCGGATAAGGCACAAACTTCTCAGCTTGGCATTTAAGGCCTTTCATAATCTGACTTCTAAGTATCTTTTCAGCTTTATTTTACATCTCTGCACTCCCTCCTCACTGGTTAACTTCGATATTTGTTCTACCTTCTCCTGGCCCCTGTGCATTTGTATAAGCTTTTTCCCCATTCCTAGGATATACCACTTCACTATCTTTGGTCAGTCTCCTCCAAGAATCCTTCCCAATTGAAAGGGATTTCTTCTTTCCCTACTTTCCCTAGAGCACTTTGACTTTGTAAAGGTTAGATATCTATCTATTATTGTAGTTCTAACTTTCATGGTAATTATTTGTATACATAGTGTGTCTCCTTTGTAAGATTGTAAGTTTTCTTTGTACACTCGTTGCCAAGCATCACTTCATAAATGTTTATTGAACAGGATAGGTTGTTAATAATGTGAAATAACAAGATCCCAAATAATCAGCGAGCTGGTAGTGTTCTCAATAAACTTGAAAGCAAGGGTTGCCATTGATAATCTGGCAATGGGCAGGCATTCATTGAAGCATAGGGTTGGGGCCAGAAAGAGGCCTTAAATGTTACCAGTCTTGCCCCTCATTTTATAGATGGTAGGTAATCAAGTCTCAGCCTTAACTGCTCTAGCCAAGATCAGTAATGAGGTGGCTTCACAGGCTCCATAACTTTTTTTTTTTTTTTGCAAGGCAATCATCTCTATCCACTGTACCACCCAGCTGCCCTACTCCATACCTTTTTAAAAGTGACTTGTTTACAATCACCACCACCTGAGAATGGAGGCAGGACTCCTGATTTCAAAGCCTGTGCTCACACCTGTAGATCATGCTGCCTTTTCTTTTCTCCCACTAAAAATGAAGAGCTCTGAGTTCAATAGGAACAAATGCAATTTCCCCGTGTCTAATGTGTTTCTATAAGCTTTCCAATTAAGTACACACAAAAATTGATATATATCACAATGTGAATCAGAAGACATGGATTGTTAGTTCTTGGTCTGCCACTAAGAGAATCAAGTGTGATCTTGAGCAAGTCATTTCTGTCTTGGACTGGGGTTCCTCATCTGTAAAATTAGAGATTGGACTAGATGATCTCCAAAGCAGTCTGACTTCCCAGTTGCTGATCTGTAGAGCAGTTATATTCTAGACCACAGAAAATTTTTACTGCTCCACAAAACTTACTGCCAAAGGTCTTTTTTTTTAAAAACCTAGAAACTCAACTTTACTCCTCCCGCCTCTTCTTCCTTCCTGAATTCTACTTTTTCCACCCCTGACTCTTCTTCAGACCCCAGCCTCTGAGACTGTTACTGATGTGTTGATACCAGAGACCCCAGGGTAGAAGGGTTATAAAAATAAAAGTGAGGCAGAGCACTGTGGTATGAAATTTAGATATTTTACTAGCCCTCATTAGTGTTGGGAGTGCATCCCACTTCTGTACTCTTTCTTTCTCTAACATTTACAAAGGTAGTATGACACAGTGAACGGAATAAAATGTTTGGTACATATCTGACACTATGTAATCATAGCCTCTCTGGGCCTCAGACAATTCTCAAAGCTTGTAGGAAGAGTGGAATGGAGGGTATTCCAAATTGCCATACACAAAAAAGGTACTAGTGATCCATCTACCTGAGTAGAATGTTCTCTTGATTTTTTTTTTCTGGTATTGAGTTTACATTGTACAGAGCTAACCACAATGTCTTATTTGTTCCCCTTCATAACCAAAGCCACATATTTCTAGTATGTGTTAGGTTGCAGTCTGTGACCCTGAGAAACTAACTAGCCTGTACAAGGATCATTAACTCCATGTGCTAGGTTAATTTTTCCCAACTCAACTTTTTATTGATTACAGATCAGATATGTTAATTTTCTACTAATGATGCCTCTGGAGCCTCAACAAGACAAGATCTTTGCCTTCAAGCAGCTTACATTTAAATAGGGAAATAAGACACCAACACATAGTTATAATACAGAATATCTCATGGTGAATATATTACGGAATTAAAAAGCAAAGTATTCTGTGAAACAAAGGCACACGGACTTAGAGACTGGGAACTGAACATTGGTTCCATGTGCAGGTGTGCCTTATTCCCTTCTATTTTGTGAAGAGACTCTCAGCTGGCTTGAGTTGAGCTCTGCTCCCAAAGACCCCATCACCACAATTCTCATCTGTTGCTGGGCTCTCAGAACTATTAAGAGATCCTGACCTAGAATCATTAGAAAATCTGCACTGAAACTGTCCCACATCCACCAGAGAAGCAGAGCCTCAGGGTGCTAGTGTTACTGAGAATTGAGATTGAGAATTAAATGTTTCACATTAAGTATGTGCTCTGGGTGTGCCTTAAATCTTGAGATTGGTTGGTGCTGAGAATAAATTTAGTCTGTTCTGAGAGACCCAAACACCAGGTACTGACCCAGATGCTGAGACAAAACCACATCCCACTTACACTTATTCCCTTACCTCTGTATCTCCAGCTTCCTAGTGTTTAGAGTTCTCACAGAAATTTAGTATCATTGCTCAGCCATCAAAGTATCTAAAAGGGTGGAAAGCCCTGATGAAATGTTTCTTCCTTTTCCCTTCCATCTTACGGCAGGCATACTTACAGCTCCTTTGTTCTTCCCTTGTACTTATGATTTCATTTCATTTCTGGTAAGATGAAAATTATCTCCCTTCGGGAGGCAGAGCCACGGTGGTGGAGTAGAGAAACCCTCAACCAAGCTCTCCGCAATTCCTCTCCAAACAAATATAAAATAATACCTTAGACGGAATTTATGAATGGCAGAACCAACAAAAGGTCAGATGAAACAATTCCCCAGGAACATAGCACAAGCCTTGCCATGGGGACAGTTGCATGCAGCAGCAGTTTTGGGAACTCAGCCCACAAATGTGTAACAGGAGTGGGGATCTGAACAATTTCAGGAGACTGTTTGCTGGTGCTGGGTTGAGGATCCTCTTGCATTGCCTATGTGCAGCTCCAGCTCACAGAGGCAAAAGGAGCAATAGCCCTTGAGGCCACAGAGGAACAAGGGTCCAGGTCATTTCAGGGCAGAGAGGAATGCATGTGGTTGCTTATGGAGGAGAAGGAACCCTAGTATCAGTTCTAAGAAGGTACCACTAGCAATTGCAACTGCAGAACAGCAAGGAACTTGGTTAGAATTCCAGGGCCGTGAGGAGTGCTAACACTGATGGCTACATGGGAATAATATCCCTTCCTGGGGGCCCAGAGCACGGGCCAGGAGAACAGTGACCACAACGCTCCTTAGATTATACCACCTTGGAAGCACTGGAAATCTACAGACCCCCTAGAGCTAGCTCTGAAAACAGCAAGAAAGTCCTGAAACTTGGAAAAGTGATCCTTCCACCTCAGGGAGTAGAACCCAACTTTACAATAGAGTTATAAATCAAGAAATAGGCTGGAAAATGGGCAAATAGCAATAAAAAATAACCATAACAAGTTGCTTTGGTGATAGGGAAGATTAAGACTCAACCCCAGAAGAAGACGATGTCAAAGCAGCTAATCCCTCAAAGAAAAAGAATTCTTGGAAGAGCTCAAAAACGATTTTAAATTAAATTTAAAAATTAAATGAGAGGTAGAGGAACATTGGGAAAAGAAATTAGAGTGACAAGAAATTTATGAAAAGAGTCAACAGCTTGGTAAGAGGCACAAAAAATACTAAAGAAAATAGCATCTTGAAAAATAGCCTTGTCCAAATAATAAAAGAGGTACAAAAATTCATTAATGAGAACTCCTTAAAAAGCAGAATTGGCCAGATGGAAAAAGGTATAAAAAAAAATTGAAGAAAATAATTCCCTAAAAATCAGAATTAGGCAAGTGGAAGTTAATAACTCCATTAGACACCAAGAAACGAAAATTAAAATAATGAAAAAAATAGAAGAAAATTGAAATACCTCATTGGAAAAACAACTGATCTGGAAAACAGATTGAGAAGAGATAATTTAAGAATTTTTGGACTAAAAGCCATGATGAAAGAAAGAACCTAGACAGCATATTTTAAGAAATTATAAGTATCTTAGATCCACAGGGTAAAATACAAATTGAAAGAATACGCTGATCACCTTCTGAAAGAGACTGCAAAATAAAAACTCCCAGGAATATTACAGTCAAATTCCAGAGCTCATAGGTAAAAGAGGAAATACTTCAAGTAGCCAGAAAGAAACAATTCAGATATTGTGGAGCCACAGTCAGGGTCATACAAGATTTAGCAGCTTACACATTTAAGTATTAGAGGACTTGGAATATGATGTTTTGGAAGGCAAAGGAGCCAGGATTACAACCAAGATTAACCTATCCAGAAAAACTGGGTATAATCCTTTAGGGGCAAAAATAGACATTGAATGAAATAGAAGACTTTTAAGCATTCCTGATAAAAAGACCAGAACTGAATAGAAAATTTGACTTTCAAATCTAAGACTCAAGAGAAGCATAAAAAAGTAAACATGAAAGGGAAATCATAAAGGAATCAGTAAAGTTAAGATGCTTATATTCATATATGGGAAGATGATAGATAGATGATAGATGATAAACATTTTCACATTATTAAGGTCCTTAGAAGGAGTATACATAGGTGGAGTCAAGGTGGCAGAATAATAGCACACACTTTCTAGAGCACTGTCCCCGAGCCCAGCCAAATATCTATGAAAAAATGACTCTAAACAAATTCTGGAGTTGCAGAACCCACTGAATGACCAAATGAAAAAAATCTCCAGCCCAAGATAACCAGGAAGTCAACAGGAACTGTCTGTCATACAGAGTTAGGAGCAGAGTATAGTCCAGTGTAGGCCACACCAGCACAGACCAGACCTGAGCAGGCCTTGGGGGGACTGAATCTCACATACCTGTGACAGTTTCCAGACTTCACAATCCCAAAACACCAAGGATAAATTGTAAGGTCAGTGGAAAAAACCTGTGGAATTTGTAGAATGGTCAGGCCCCAACCCCAGGGAGGTGGGGGGGAGGGGCAGAGGAACCCCCACAGCCACAGCAGCAGGGGCAGCTGCAGCCACTGTTTCTGGAGCTCTAGGCCCACGAAAAGTTCAAAAATCAAGTAAATGGCTGGGGAAATGAGCAAAAACAGAAAAAAGAATCAGATTATGGAATCTTACTTTAGTGACAAGGAAGACCAGAATATGCAAACAGAAGACAACAAAGTCAAAGCTCCTCCATCCAAAGCCTCCAACAAAAATATGAATTGGTCTCAGATCATGGAAAAGCTCAAAAAGGATTTTGAAAATCAAGTAAGAGAAGTAGAGCAAATATTGGGAAGACAAATGAGAGTGATGCAAGAAAATCATGAAAAATAAATCAACTGCTTGCTAAAGGAGACCACAAAAATGCTGAAGAAAATAGCACTGAAAAAAATAGAGTAACCCAAATGACAAAAAAGATCCAAAAAGCCAATATGGAAAAGAATGCCCTGAAAAGCAGAATTGGCCAGATGGAAAAGGAGATCCAAAAGCTCACTGAAGAAAATTATTCCTTAAAGATTAGAGTGGAGCAGATGGAAGCTAATGACTTTATGAGAAATCAACAAATTATAAAACAAAACAAAAGGAATAAAAAAATAGCAGACAATGTGAAATATCTCACCGGAAAAACAACTGACCTGAAAAATAGATCCAGGAGAGACAATTTAAAAATTATGGGACTACCTGAAAGCCATGATCAAAAAAAGAGCTTAGACATCATCTTTCAAGAAATTATCAAGGAAAACTGCCCTGATATTCTAGAACCAGAGGGTAAAATAGATATAAAAAGAATCTACCAATCACTTCCTAGGAATATTGTAGCCGAATTCCAGAGCTCCCAGGTCAAGGAGAAAATATTGCAAGCAGCCAGAAAGAAACAATTCAAGTATTGTGGAAATACAATCAGGATAACACAAGATCTAGCAGCTTCTACATTAAGGGTTTGCAAGACTTGGAATATGATATTCCAGAGGTCAGAGGAGCTAAGATTAAAGCCAAGAATCACCTACTCAGCAAAACTGAGTATAATACTTCAGGGGAAAAAATGGTCATTCAATGAAATAGAAGACTTTTAAGTATTCTTGATGAAAAGACCAGAGCTGAATAGAAAATTTAACTTTCAAATACAAGAATCAAAAGAAGCATGAAAAGGTAAACAGGAAAGAGAAATCACAAGGGATTTACTAAAGTTGAATTATTTACATTCCTACATGGAAAGATAATATTTGTAACTCTTGAGACTTTTCCTAGTATTAGGGTTGTTGGAGGGATTATATCCCACATAGAGAGCACAGAGTGAGTTGAATAGGAAGGGATGATATCTAAAAAAATAATTAAGGGATGAGAGAGGAATATTTTGGAAGGAGAAAGGGAGAAATGGAATGGGGCAAATTCTCACATACAAGAGGCAAGAAAAAGCTTTTTCAATGGAGGGGGTTAGAGAGGGAAGGTTGAGAGGAAAAAAGTGAACCTAACTCTCATACCATTTCACCTAAGGAGGGAATAACATACACACTCAATTTGTTATGAAAATTTATCTTATACTACAGGAAAGTAGGGGGAAGGGGATAAGTGGGGTGTGAGGAGGATGATAGAAGAGAGGGCAAATGGGAGGAGGGAGTAATTAGAACTAAACACTTTTGATGAGGAATAGGGTCAAAAGAGAATAGAACAAATGCGGGGCAGGATAGGATGGAGGGAAATAAAGTTAGTCTTTCACAACATGACTATTATGGAAGTGTTTTGCTTAACTACACATATATAACATGTATTGAATTGCTTGCCTTTTCAGTGAGGATGGGTGGGGAGGGAGGAAGGGAGAGAAGTTGGTACTCAAAGTTTTAAAAAGAAATGTTAAAAATTGTTTTTACACACAACTGGGAAATAAGATATACAGATAATGGAGTATAGAAATCTATCTTGCCCTACAAGAAAATAGAGGGGATGGGAATAAGGGAAGGGAGGGGTGTGATAGAAGGGAGGGCATATTGAGGGAAGGGGTATCAGAATGCGAGGTGATATGGGGTTGGGGGATGGGAGAGATGGGGAGAAAATTTGGAATTCAAAATCTTGTGGAAATGAATGTTGAAAACTATAAATAAATATTTTTTAATTTAAATTTATTTACTTAAGTTTTCAACATTCATTTCCACAAAATTTTGGGTTCCAAATTTTCTTCTCATTTCTCCCCTCCCCCCACCCCAAAACGCCAAGTATTCTAATTACCCCTATCACTAATCTGCCCTCCCTTCTAATATTCCTCCCTTCCCTTATCCCCATCTTCTCTTTTGTCCTGTAGGGCAAGATAACTTTCTATATCCCTTTACCTGTATTCCTCTTTTCCTAGTTGTATGCAAGAACAATACTCAACAGTTGTTCCTAAAACTTTGAGTTTCAACTTCTCTTCATCTCTCCCTCCCCACCCATCCCCTTTGGGAAGGCAAGGAATTTAATATAGGTCATATCTGTGTAGTTTTGCAAATGACTTCCATAATAGTCATGTTGTGTAAGACTAACTATATTTCCCTCCATCCTATCCTGCCCCTCATTTCTTCTGCTCTCTCTTTTGATCCTGTCCCTCCCCAAGAGGGCTGACTTCTAATTGCCAAAATGAGTGTGCATTTTATTCCTTCCTTTAGTCGAATGTGATGAGAGTAAATTTCATGTTTTTCTCTCACCTCCCCTCTTTATCCCTCCACTAATGAGTCTTTTGCTTGCCTCTTTTATGAGAGATAATTTGCCCCATTCAATTTCTCCCTTTCTCCTCCCAATATCTTTCTCTCTCACTGCTTGATTTCATTTTTTTTTTTTAAGATATGATCCCATCCTCTTCAATTCACTCTGTGCACTCTGTCTCTATGTATGTGTACGTGTGTGCATGTGTGTGTGTGTAATCCCACCCAGTACCCAGATACTGAAATGTTTCAAGAGTTACAAATATTGTCTTTCCATGTAGGAATGTAAACAGTTCAACTTTAGTAAGTCCCTTATGACTTCTCCTTGCTGTTCACCTTTTCATGGTTCTCTTCATTCTTGTGTTTGGAAGTCAAATTTTCTTTTCAGCTCTGGTCTTTTCATCAAGAATGCTTGAAAATCCTCTATTTCATTGAAAGACCAATTTTTCCCCTGAAGTATTATACTCAGTTTTGCTGGGTAGGTGATTCTTGGTTTTAGTCCTAGTTCCTTTGACTTCTGGAATATCCTATTCCATGCCCTTCGATCCCTTAATGTAGAAGCTGCTAGATCTTGTGTTATCCTGATTGTATTTCCACAGTACTTGAATTGTTTCTTTCTAGCTGCTTGCAATATTTTCTCCTTGACCTGGGAACTCTGGAATTTGGCCACAATGTTCCTAGGAATTTCTCTTTTTGGATCTCTTTCAGGCGGTGTTCTGTGAATTCCTTGAATATTTATTTTGCCCTCTGGTTCTAGAATCTCAGGGCAGTTTTCCTTTATAATTTCATGAAAGATGATGTCTAGGCTCTTTTTTTGATCATGGCTTTCAGGTAGTCCCATAATTTTTAAATTGTCTCTCCTGGATCTATTTTCCAAGTCATTTGTTTTTCCAATGAGATATTTCACATTATCTTCCATTTTTCCATTCTTCTGGCTTTGTTCTGTGATTTCTTGCTTTCTCATAAAGTCCTTAGCCTCCATCTGTTCCATTCTAATTTTGAAAGAACTATTTTCTTCAGTGAGCTTTTGAATCTCCTTTTCCATTTGGCTAATTCTGCTTTTGAAAGCATTCTTCTCCTCATTCGCTTTTTGAACCTCTTTTGCCAATTGAGTTAGGCTAGTTTTCAAGGTGTTATTTTCTTCAACATTTTTTTGGGTCTCCTTTAGCAGGGAGCTGATTTGCTGTTCATGCTTTGACTTCATGTCTCTCATTTCTCTTCCCAGCTTTTCCTCCACCTCTCTAACTTGATTTTCAAAATTCTTTTTGAGCTCTTCCATGGCCTGAGCCCATTGGGTGGGCTGGGACACAGAAGCCTTGATTTCTCTGTCTTTGCCTGATGGTAAGCATTGTTCTTCCTCATCAGAAAGGAAGGGAGGAAATGCCTGTTCACCAAGAAAGTAACCTTTTATAGTCATTTCTTTTCCCTTTTCTGGGCATTTTCCCAGCCAGTGACTTGACCTCTGAATATTTTCCTCACACCCACCTCGCCTCCTGATCCTCCCAGACAGCGTTTGGGGTCTGAGATTCAAATGCTGCTTCCAGCCTCAGGGCTTTTGGCGGGGGCAGGGCTGCTATTCAGTGTGAGATTAAGTTCAGATGCTCAGGTAGGGGTAGGGCCGCCTCTCAGGCTCTGTTCCCTCAGGGAGTTTATGCACAGACCTTCAACAATGGATCCAGGCTCCTGCCTGCTTGGGGAGCCCCGGTCTGCCGCCGCCCCTCAGCTTCTGTCTCCCAAGGGGCCCCGAGCCATGGGGGCACCCCATTCCCGCCTCGACCCGCCAAAGAGACTCTCTCACCGACCCCCGTCACCTGTGGGTGGAGGGACTTGTGCGGCCGCTGGAGATCCCGTCCCTGAAGCCTGCTTGGATCTGTTCCTCTCAGTGCCGCGGCTGCGGCAGGGCTGTACTCAGCTCCCAGTCCCGGCGCCCAGTCCGCAGCACGAAGGACCTTTTGCGAGAGGTTTGCAGGTCTCTCCGGAACAGAAATCTCCCTCGTGCCAATGTTC
Source organism: Notamacropus eugenii (assembly GCF_028372415.1). Classification (NCBI taxonomy): domain Eukaryota; kingdom Metazoa; phylum Chordata; class Mammalia; order Diprotodontia; family Macropodidae; genus Notamacropus; species Notamacropus eugenii. The sequence goes on along the minus strand of NC_092873.1, from coordinate 353,707,401 downwards.
TGTGGCCTCTGGGTGCAGAATTCGCCTTGAGTTACTTCTTTGTAGTTGTTCTATGGGTTGTGGGTTCAGAGCTATGTGTATGTGCGTCTTTCTACTCCGCCATCTTGGCTCCGCCCCCCCTCCCAAAGATGAATCTTGAACAACATTGAATACTTATAGAGCCTTTGGAAAAGGGGGTATACCTGGTGGAAATCAACTCTGATTGGTTAATAATTAATGAGGGGGTGGACAAATAGGTGGACTTCTCGGGTTGAGGATATGATGATCTCAGCTGCCTCCAGCTATCTGGACAAAGGCATCTGTACAATGAACAAAAGTGGGGTAAAAATTCCATCTAGATAAGTTTGTCTTTGTAAGGTTTTCTAGGTGAAGTTCAACCCAAGATCAAAAAGCACGTACCCCAAGTATTTGGACAATCTCATCTATCAGCAATGTGCTTCACAAGGACTGGGCTTTTAATGAGGAAATAGAAAGGGAAAACCTTAATCCTAATTTAATAATTGATTATTAATATGAGTGAAATTATCATTTCTCTCAACACCATAATGCAATAAAAATTATATTCAATAAAGGACTGGGGAAGCATAGATTTAAAATTAATTGAAAACTAATCTAATCCTAAAGGAGTGAGTCAAAAAAATAAATCATAGAAACAATTCCATTAAAGAAAATTACAACAGTAAAGCAACATACCCAAATTTATGAGATGCAGCCAAAGCAGTACTTAGGGGAAAATGTATATCTCTAAATGCTTACATCAATAAAAATATTTTTTTTAACAAAAATAACAGAAAGACTTTTTCTAAATATTGTGTACATTTCAAGTTGTTTTCTTAAATAAGATTCTTTTTTTGTGTGCAAGAAGCAAAATAGTTCTCAAAAATATGATCTATTATTTAAAAATGTATAGAAGTCTCTTATAAATTGCAGCAAAATTTCTGAGTTCCAACACACCAATTCAAAAGTTATTTCTAAATTTATTTCTGCTATCACTTTAGTTTGTAAAACTCTCAAGTATTCAATTAGATTTTCTAATAAAATCCTCTTTACCTTTTGGTTCATCCCTGATTCACACAAACTTCTGTTTTCCATGAATTAAACATTCAAAATCTGTTTGGTGGCCAAGAAGTCCAACAGTTCCCCAGATTAAAACTGAACAAACCTTAATTCTGAGGTTCTATTAAGTCTGAATTTATAATTTTTAATATTAAGATCAATTCTCAAAGATTTAATTAGAAATAAATTACTTAAAAGCAGTTTATTTCTCAATGAGTGTGGGTGGGGAGGAAGGAAGGGAGAGAATGTGGAACTCAAAGCTTTAAAAATGAATGTTAAAAATTGTTTTTGCATTCAACTCTGCCATCTTGACTCTGTTCCCTCAGATGCTATCTCATATGAAAAACAGGGACCCCAAAATACAGAGATACACAGAAGAGTTGTCTAGAAAGAATTCATGGACTCAAGCAATCTTTAAGTCAAGTGGCAACAGGTTTTTTGTAGTGTTGTATAGTGGGCAGGAGATACGGGAAAAAATTGCAGTGAAGTATGTGCCAAATATGTTAGTCAGGTGTTTTTGGATGGTTTTAGGGGTGGTTAGGGAATGATCAATTCTTAAAAGAACATGTACTTTTTAAATTTACTGCTCAGGCGTTTTATCCAGAGTTCCCTAGGAAAAGTTGGGTTGGGGGGATGAGGGGAAGCACTGAGAGTCGTGGTTTTTAGGCCTGCAATATCACTAAGTCAAATAATGGTTACCTGTCAACGTCCCTTTTGACAAGATAGATTAAGGGGAATATATCTATATCTTAACGTCTGGAATGAATATGGTGATGTAGGATGTCAGTACGCAATAGTCCAGTTTGTACCAGATGTCTTGGGAGCTAGGACAAGATAATATTGTTTATGCAAGGTGCATTCTTATAGGTTCTGCTTGTTACTGTAACGGGGAGGGAGGGAGAGAGAGAGCATGTTTCACTGGGGTCCACTGTAGCACCATGCAATATTCACAGCGCATAGGGTGGCTATGAAGATGTGAGCGTAATTCTGAATTGCAAACTATAACAGACTCTCTACATGGAAGGCAGAACCAAAACATTTATTTAAACACCTGAAAGTTGAATCCCAACACCAGAAAACCAAATCCATCATAGCAACAAAGAAAGCTAGGCACAATAACAATGCAGGGCACCACCATCCCCAAGACTTCCCCCTGCCAGGGCCTTCCCACAAATAAACACTCACATCTCACTACCTGCTTCCTCTCTCTCCCTCAGCTCTAACTGCCATGACCAACTTCCTCTCAGCTCTGCTCCATCCTCCTTGCCCCACCTGTTCAGCAAGCTCCTCCCACCACAGACTCAAGTGACTCAGGCTTCCATGTAACTCAAGCAGGTCACATGGGCCTATTAATGGATGGGAAAGATCTTCCCATTATGCAAAAATACATTAACAATGCACCCACTCATGAGTAATTGTCAGAGATAGTGTCTTGTGGGCTGGGGTGATGGTCTTAGGATTGGAGGTCTAAACACAAGCACCCCATCATTCCCAGTTATTACTGTTAAAATGTTTCATGTAGATGTGTCCCCCAGTAGAATATAAGCTCCTTGAGTACAGGGAATGTTTTGTTTTTGTTTTTGTCTTTATGTCCCTATCACCTAGCACATTGCCTTACTATAAAAACATTTGTTAAAACTGAATGTAAAAGTGATCTTCTGTAGTTTAACTCAGTTAGCTAGTGTTAATAGCCTGGTGTGAATTTGCTTGTTGTTTTTCCTTCATTGTAAACTTAACTGTACTAGGGTTTTGGGGAGCAATAGCACCCCTATATGCTATTTTGCACAAGTCCTTTGAGCTGCTAGTTTAGTTTAATGTCATCATTAACTAATTCATATAAACCTAGAGATTGTCTTCACAGAGATTTTGTAGAGAAAGAAGTTGTTGGTGTGAGGAAAGGGCTCTTCTCCCAGAATTCTAACCTGCAGATATGTTACCTTGATGGTCTTGAAATTAGGCCATGAGTTATTCCCATGACGGCTTTCCTACCTGCTGAATGACTGCTCTGTCAAGCTGAACAATTGTTACTTTCACACCTACGACAACCCTATTAATTTGATGAGCATGGCTCACTAGCTCTAACAAATAAATGTGCCACATACCTCAGAAGGAGACTCAAGTGATTGTGATTGTGATCTGAACTGGACAACTCCAGAGATGATGTTGAATCAGGGATCACATTAGGATATCACAAAAACTGTCTTGTAAACCACAAAACACTCTAGCATTTTTATGAGAGGCAGCATGGTATAGTGGAGAGAATGCTGAACCTGGAGTTGTTTGGGAGACCTGTGTTCTCTTCCCAACTCTGACACTAAATTGCATGACCTTATTTATACAAGGCACATAACCCCTCTATGCCTCTTTCTCTCTTCATCTGTAAAATGTTGATAATAAAGCTTGATCTACCAGACTAAAAGGTTTGTTGTGAGCAAAGTGCTTGACATATCTTAAAGTCTCACATTAACTATTGTTATTTCCTAATAAGTATCAAATCTCTAAGAGGAAGCAGGATGAAGTTAACTGAGCCAGCCTCAGAGTCAGGAAGGACCTGGGTTCAAGTTTAGCCTCTGACATGTACTGGCTATCAGCGTACCCAACAATTCCTTAAGACTAGAAGTTGCAGACCTGACTGTATGGGTAGTACCAATGAAATTTCAAGTCTGGACAAAAACAATCCGATGATCCACATTCCCATAACATGTTAGCATGTGGTCATTATCAATTCTATAACAGACGTCTATTTTAGCTGTTCTTCAAAAAATGTTAGTTCCTGTAAGTATCAGAAAGATCCTGTCAGGAGCCTGAGGATGCTGTTCATTTGTTAAATAGCCACTGTAGTTCTGCCAGGCTACCAAGAAGCTTACAATATAAAACAAGTATTGTTGATGTGAACTCTTACAGAAGAAAAAGACTGCTGCACCACACACCTGGAGGGCACGACAACAAAAGCAAAATGAGCATGGTCGCCAACCCACCTTGGTATATTCCCGAGCTAATTAAATCATTTGCTACTAATGGGGCTTCTGGCCCAGGAAACCCACGGCAGTTCTTGGATTTTTCTCTTTGTCTGTTGGCGGTGTTGTTTGTCCTTTGTCAGGAAGGTGATGCCGTGACTCGCAAGTAACCAGCCTCACTTTCTCTTCTGGGTCCAGTGGCAAGATGTAAATCGGGACAACTGGAGATGGCCCCCAATACAGTGGGAGACCTCGGCTTTTTTAAAGTTAAGGTCTTTCCTAGGTCTCAGTTTGACGGAGGCAATGCCCATTCAGTGATTAAGTCTAAATAAAAAATAAGGCAAAGAATGGCTTCTTTTACCTAATTAAAAAAAAAAAAATCAGTCTAGGAGGAAAAGACCTTCAGGGTTTCTGGGCAAAAGAGAAACAACTGCTATTTACATTCACTCTGAACGTGGTGACTTTGCATAGCCCTCCCTTACTTAAATCCAATTCACTTACAAGTCATGGCATCACCTTCCTGATGTCATGGTCCTCTTCAAGAACAAAGGGCAAGCAACAACCTGTGAGTAGAAGGGGCTATGGGCATCTCCTTTCCCCTCTCCTCCCCTCCCCTCCTTTCCTCTGCTCTCCCCTCCCCTCCCCTCCCCTGCTCTCCTCTGCTCTCCTCTCCTCTCTTCTCTTCTCCTCTCTTCTCTTTCCTCCTTCCTTTTCTCCTTCTCCCTCTGTCCACATAGAGTTTCACACTCTTACCTGAGGGTGCTCTGCCCAAAGGAATGCAAATTTTGATCACTGAAACCTCGAAAAATTTACAGGGGGTTTAAACACTAGATTTCTTTCTTAAGGACCGTACCTTAAACCCAATTCACTCTGGCTCTCATTGGTTGTCTGTAATCTGTTGATAGCCTCTTGGAATCCCTGCTTATCTTTGTCCTAATAACTAAGTCAAGAAAAAGATAAAACATAGAAAAAGTCATAGACCAATATCATGAATTGATTCCAAAAATGTAAATAAATTCCTGACAAAAAAGGTACAACAGTACACACACACACACACACACACACACACACACACACACACACACACACTACCTCTGATCAAGTTGGATTTATACCAGAGATCCAAAGATTGTTTAATATTTTTCCCTTCTGCCTCTTAAACTTAGTACTCTCCCTCAAATTTGGGGTAACTGAAGAGAATATATCTGTTGGTTGAAAGACCAAGGAAAATTTCCATTGGATCTTTGGCTACTTCCTGTTGGTATCTCAGGCATTATAAGAATAATCTTTAGCAAATAAGTTTTTACTTCTCTGGCTGCTACAGTGCTGTATTTTATCTATAGATAATCCCCAAGAGACAGGAGAGTGTTAGATGACTGTCCTAGAGAAGAAGAAACCTCTCATTGCTTCATTTTCTGAATCCCTTATTCATTTCTCCCTCTTACCTTAATGTTACATGGAGGCCTCTCATATTATTTTGTGATTGATTGACTTAGGTTGCCCTTTTGGACTCCTTTTCTCCTACTTGTTGAATTTCTATCCACACCTAAAACCCAGCTCCAATACTGGTTTCTCCAGAAAGTTCTCCCCTTTCTATAATGACCTGCTCTTTGGACAAAACATTGCATGTTGCTTGCACGTCTCTGGTACGTACATCCTGTATTATTTCACATTCTATTTCCCTACTAGACTAGGAATGCCATGTTATCATAGGAAGTGTCTTAGTTAAACTTTTATACTCTCCCGAGGCCTAACAGAGTGATCTTTATGTAGCAGGTGTTTAATAAATGTTCATAGAGTTAAATTAAAGCTAATCTTTCTCAAAAGTCCTACTTTGCACAGCTCTTTTTACCGATTCACATCTACTTAGTATTAGATCATACTAATGTCTGAAATTCCATTCAAACTCAGCTTCTGTACTGTAGTAAAACTTCAGTCATTCAAAGGAACTGGAAAGGAAACCTCTCCAAACTAATGAAACTTAAAACTATATATATTTTGAAAATACAGTTTCATTAGTTTAATTCAGTTAATATCTGACTTAATGTACATCTCGACATGGATGGCACCTCAAATTCAATATAATCTAAAATAAAACTCATCTTCTGCTTAAAACCTCATCCTCAGGTGACTCAAAATCATGAATTCATAATTAGGAGGCATTCTGGAACAGTTAAAAAGAGCTCTGCATTTGTAATGAGGCCTTGGTTTCCTACTTTGTAAAATGGTGATTTCTAACGTTCCTCCTGGCTCTAAATCTATGCTCATATGGTCTAAACATTGTTTTTCCCTCCAGGACCTGATACAATGCACTGCACACAGTTGGTACTTAATGTTTGTACAATTGGAATTTGGGGCAGCTAGGTAATACAGTGAACAGAGTGTCAAGCCTGGAGTCTCATCTTCCTGAGTTCTAATCTGGCCTCAGATACTTATTGCTGTGTGACCCTAGGCAAGTCACTTCACCCTGTTTGCCTCAATTTCCTCATCTATAAAATGATACTGGCAAACCATATCTTTGTCAAGAAAACTCCAAATAGGGTCATGAAGAGTCAGACACAACTGAAACAACTGAACAACAAAAAAGAAGTGGAATTTAGAGCACACTGTCTACAGCTTTCTGATGAATATTCTAATGAGCCAAATCTAGGAGGTCCTAATTTCTATCTTTGACCTTTACTCTGTTGCAATGGGGAGAAGAAGCATGCTCATCAGTGGAAGCTGAACTAAAGATTAGAAGTTTACTTTAACTCAGGCAGGCTTTGAGTCCAAGTTGATTTTTGGGGGGTTGGGTTTTTTTTTTAAGTCTCAAGGTGATTTTATTTGTGAGGAGCAGATGTAGGCAATTTATGGCAGGGTGGAACTTAGCTTGGTTTCTAACTCACCGCAGTACATTTTCCCTGACTCTGAACTACTTGAGTTCAAGTCCCACCTTTGACAATGTGTGACTTTATGCAAGTCACTTAACCTGCTTGGGCCTCAGTTTCCTCACCTCTAAAATGAGAGGTTTGTATTAGATTGCCTTTGATGTTTCTTCCATCTCTAGATCTGATCCCATGATCCATAAAACTAATTCCTTCTTGGTTGGGTGGTTGTTCTTTGTTATTGAAGAGGACCAAAACAATACCATTATGTTGTGGTCAAGATATAGTATGGCCAACTGTGGCTGGTCAGACCAATACAAACTCAGAAGGCTCTATCATAGGTCAGGCACAAATAGTCCATATGAACTTTTGAAGTGGAGATGGCTATAAATTTGCACATCTCACACTTCTTTTGAGCTCCTGCAATAGCACCTTCTTTGATGTGGGCACGTTTTGCTAGGTAATTCTGTGCAAGTGTCTCCCATGTCTCACAATCGATTCCAGAGTTCTTCAGAGAGACCTTGAGAGTGTACTTGTTTTGCTTCTTCTGACCTCCATATGAGCACTTGCCTTGTGTGAGTTCTCTACAGAATAGTCTTTTTGGCAGACATACATTTGACAATTAAACAATGTGGCCCAGCCATTGGAGTTAAACTCTCTGGAGTAGAGTTTGAACACTAGGCAGTTCAGCTCAAGAAAAGACTTCAGTGTCCAGTACCTCATCTTGCCAGGTGATCTTCAGAATCTTTCTAAGACAGTTCGAATGAAAGTAATTCAGTTTCCTGGCATGGCACTGGTAGACTGTATAGGTTCCATGGGCATACAGCAATGAGGTCAGCACAGTGATCCTGTAGACTTTCAGTTTGGCAGGCAGCCTGATACTTCTTCTCTCCCACACTTTCTTTTGGAACCTCCCAAACCTTGAGCTAGCTCTGGCATTGTGTGTGTCAACCTCATGTGTACTTCCCTGGAATGTAAACCGTCAAGATAGGTGAGCTCCACAGCATTCAAAATTTCTCCATTTGCTATAATTGATGGTTCCATGTATGGATGGTGTAGTGCTGACTGGTAGAGAAACTCTGTTTTCTTGGTGTTGTCAGGACAGAATTAGCATAAGCAGCAGAGACTTGATCCATACTTTGTTGCATGTCAGCCTCAGAGGCTGCATTGAGTGTACAATCATCTGTGAACAAAAAGTCTCATACCAACTCTCCTTTCACTTGAGAGTCTTGGCTTCTAACCTTTATAAGTTTAATAATTTACTATTATTTCTTTTATTTTTTTTATTTTTTATTTTTTATTTTTTTTTATTTTGTAATGTAATTTACTATTATTTCAAGAGCTGATCTTGATGCTGTTTTGATTCTTGTTGACAGTGTCCAACAATATTGCTGAAAACATCATGCTAAAAAAAACATGGGAGCAAGCACATAGCCAACTTTACTGGTGACTGGGAAAGCATTAGATTTTGGATTGAGTGGAAGACTTAGTATTTATTTTGCTTTCTTCTTTAATTTTGTTATTTATTTTTGCTTGATCTCCAAAAACTTTGTGAGCTGGTGTAACAGATATTTCATCTGACAGATGAGGAAAATAAGTCTGAGAGAGATTACCCAAGATCAGAAAAGGAATTTGCATATATATGTATATGTATATATGTAGTATAATTGTATTTTATGTGTGTATGTATATAAATGTGTATATATATGTATGTGTGTATATTTGTTTTAATCATCAGAGATCCACCTTTTCACTCTTCCACCCCACTCCACTCCCCATTTGGGAACAGATGGAAAGCAAAACATATTACAAGCACATAGAGTCAATCAGAAAAAATTTACACAGTGGCCATGTCCAAAAATTCTTTATCTCATTCTGCCACCTTCACATTTCTGTCAGGAGATAGGTAGCATGTTTCAGCATTAGCCCTCTGGAATTCTAGTTGGAAATTATGCTGATAAGAGCTAAACACAGGAGTAGTCTGTTATATCTATATACCATAACTTATTCATCCATTTGCTATGAGATGCCTTACATTTTCTTACATTTTTTTCAGCCTTTTGACTTTGTTTGAATATTTCTTATTGCCTCATGGAGTCATTGCCTTGTTTGATCCATTCTAATTTTCAGGGAGTTTGTTGTTTGGGCAAGATTTTGTACCTTTTTGTGCTTTCATAGCTCTCATTTATTTTCCAATTTTTTCCTCAAGCACTCTCTATTTATAAAAACATTATTTGATGTTGCTTTATCTTGATTTATCTCTTCCAGGAATTCTAGTTCTAACTCTAGTTCAGACTAGAATTCTAGTTCTAGTTCAAACTCAACTTATGTGAGCTCAAGCTGAGGCATTGCTTGTAGATGTTGGTCCTAATCAGTCATTACAGTAGGATTCTTTCTTTGTTTGGCCCTTCTTCCATCCTACTTCTGCACTTTTGACTTTATTTAGGGCTGGACTTTGCCACCCTTCTGTAGAGAAGGTCTGGATTGTTCCTGTTGCTACTTTCTTGGGGTATTGAGGGTTGTGTTATTCCAGGTTTCAGCGACAGGCAGGGGACCTGTAAGCTATCAGTACTCCCAGTGTAGTTTGATCCAAAGTATAGTCTTGGTTGCTGCCCTACTGGTCTGAGCTCTGCAATTCCTGCCTTGAGTTGGGGTCTAAGCAAGAGTAGACTGCTGCTAAACTCAAACCCTGTTAGCCATCTGGAAAACTCTGGTTGTGAGTGACAAAAGTGTAGGCTCCTCTTTGGTCTGGGATTCCTGCTCTGGTTAGTCTTCTGCAGAATGGACTAAATGCTAGGAATGACACATTGCTCGGAACCTGGGATCTGAGCCACACCATTGCTGCTCCTGCTGGTTTCAGAACTTCTTACACGCAAGGAATTAATGGAGTTGCTAGAGCTAAAGAATTAAATGTCAATTCTTAATTAAAAAATTATTTTCATATGCATTTATAATCTGTTTTCCCAATACCCCCTGACTCCATTGAACAACAAAAACAAAATCCTCGAGATAAACTTTTATAGTCCAGCAAAACAAAAATCTGACTTTGATCATGGCTAAAAATGCAATTCCCTTGGTGCGTTTTCATTTTATTATGCCTCTGGCAGGAAATGAGAGGAATGTTTCATCTTTAGTCTTCTGGACTCAAGGTTTTTTCCTTGAATTGACTAGAGTTCCAAAGACTTTCGAAGTCATTTTTACTTACAATGCTGCTATTGTATAAATTGTTCTTCTAGTTTTCTCACTTTGTTCTGCATCAGTTCATAGAGGTCTTCCCAGTTTCCTTTGAAACTGTTCATGTATTTTATCACTTCTAGTGGCACACAAATATTCTATTACATTCATATACCATAATTTGTTTATCCATTCCTCAATTGGAGGGCAGCCCCTTAGTTTTCAATTTGGGGCTACTACAAAAATGAGCTTTTATAAATATTTTCATGAATATAGATTTTTTTTCATTCTTTCATCTTTTTGGGATATAGGCCCAATAGTAGAATAGTTGGATCAAAGGATATGCATAGTTTTATAACTTTTTGAGCAGACTTACATCTTGCTTTCCAGAATGGCTGGACTGATTCACACAGTTCTACCAGCAGGGCACTAATGTCTTTGTTTTCTCACAATCTTACCAGCGTTTGTCATTTTTCATCATTGCCGGGCTGGTGGATTTGAGATGAAACCTCAAATTTGCTTTAATTTCATTTCTCTGATTACCAGTAATATAGCATTCTTTTATGTGGTTGTTAGTTTGGATTTCTTCCTTTAAGAACTGGTTGATCATATCCTTGGACTATTTCTTTTTTGGAGAATAGTTCATTTTTATAAATTTATGTTAGTTATAGATATATGAAACTTTTCTCAGAGAAACTTGTTGCAATTTTTTTCCTGTTTACCTATGTCCCTTTAATTTTAGCTGTTAGATTTATTTGTGTAAAATCTTTTTAATTTTATATAATCATAATTGTCCAATTTGTCTTTTTTAATTTAATTTAATTTAATTTTCAGTTCCAAATTCCCTTCCTCCCTCCTTCCTTTCCAACTCATTGAGAAGGCAAGAAAAATAGAACAGATCATGAGTATATCTAGACATGCACAATAAATTTCCACATTAGCCATGTTCTAAGAAAAAGAAAAGAAAGGAAAAAAAAAGAAATAGAAAAAATATGACATTGAGTCCAAAATGGTTGGACTAATTCACAGCTTCCCTAACAGTGCATTAATATACCTATTTTCCCACTTCCCTTCCAGCATTTGTTATTTTCCTTTTTTTGTCTTCTTAGACAATCTGGTGGGTATGAGGTGGTACCTCAGAGTTGTTTTAATGTGAATTTCTCCAATCATTAGTTATTTAGAGCACATTTTCATATAGCTATTAATAGGTTGTATCTCTTCTTCTGAGAACTGCATACTCACATCCTTTGATCATTTATCAATTGGGGAATGGCTCTTATTCTTATAAATTGAATTTAGTTTCCTACATGTTTTAGAAATAAGATTTTTATCAGAAAAATACTGCAAAGATGTTTTCCCCCAGTTTTCTGCTTTCCTTCTAATTTTAGCTGGTTTTGTTTCTGCAAATCCTTTTTAGTTTTGTGTAATCAAAATTAAATGTTTTACCTCCTGTAAACCTCTTCATCTCCTGTTTGATCATGAAATCTTCCCTTATCCATAGATCTGACATGTAATTTCTTTCATGCACCCCAAATTTGCTTATGATATTACCCTTTATGTCTAAATCATGTACCCATTTTGAGCTTATCTCAACATATGGCTGTGAGAAGTTTGTTGCTACAATTATGCCTAGTTTCTGTTGAACTACTTTCCAGTTTTATCTGACAATTTTTGTCAGATAGTGAGTTCTTCAATAGCTGGGATCTCTGGGTTTATTAAATGCCAGATTACTATATTCATTTGCTTCTGTGTATTATGTCCCTAATCTGTTTCACTGATCAACCTCTCTATTTCTTACCAAAATGTTTAGACAATCAAATCTTTGTAATATAGTATGAAATCTGACACTACTAGGAAAACTTTCTTCCCATATTTTTTCATTGATTCCTTTTACATTCTTGATCTTTTGTTCCTCCAGATGTGTTTTGTTATGACGTTTTGCTAGCTCTATAAAATAATTCTTTGGGAATTTGATAAGTATGGTGCTGAATAAGAAAACTTAATTTGTGTGGCATTGGTATTTTTGTTATATTGACTCAGTATACCCAAGAGCAATTAATATTTCTTTAATAACTAAGATCTGGCTTTATTTGTGTGAAGAATGTTTTGAATTTGTGTTTATATAGTTCCTCCATATATCTTGGCAGAGAGACTTCCAAATATTTTATGCTGTCTGTAGTTATTTTAAGTGGAATATCTTTTCTATCTTTTCCTGCTGGATTTTATTCGTAACATGCAGAAATGTTGTTGATTTTCATGGGGTTTTAAATTTTTTATATCCTACAACTTTTATGAAGTTGCTACTTATTTTTATTAGTTTTTTAGTTGACTTTCTAGGGTTCTCTAAGTAAACTGGCATGTCATCTGTGAGAAGTAATGGTTTTGTTTCTTCATTGAATATGATTATTCCTTCAATTTCTTTTTCTTCTCTTATTGTGATAGCTAGCATTTCTAGTACAAAAATGAATAAAAATGGTGACAATGGATATGTTTGCTTCATCCCTGATCTTATTGAAAAGGCTTCTAGTTTATCACTATTTCACATAACGTTTACTTTCAGTTTTGGATAAATACTATATATAATTTTAAGGTAAGCCTTGTTTATTCCTGTATTTACAGTGTTTTTAATAAGAATGAGTATTATATTTTGTTAAAAGCTTTTTTTACATCTACTGAAATAAGCATATGATTTTTGTTGTTTTGTTGTTAACATAGTCAATTATGCTTATAGTTTTTCTAATATTGAAATAGCCTTGAATTCTTGATGTATTGCTGTACTCTTCTTGGTAGTATTTTATTTAAAATTTTTGCATCAATATTCATTCTGTTTTGATTCTCATTTAACTTTTCCCATCACTGGGTGCATATATGTTCAGTATTGATATTAACTCATTGTCTGTAGCGCCTTTTAGTAAAAATGTAGTTTCCTTGTTTATCTCTTTTAATTAGGTTTATTTTTGCTTTTGTTTTGTCTGAGATCATGATTACCACCCCCACATTTTTTAATTCAGCTGAAGCATAATAGATTCTACTTCACCCCCTTATTTTAACTCTATGTGTATCTTTCTTTTTCAAGCGTGTTTCTTGTAAACACCAACCATATTGTTGAATTTAGTGTCTAATCCATTCTAATATCCTCCCTCATTATTCACAATTATGATTTCAACTGTATTTTTCTCTCTATTGTATTCTCTTATGCTTGCCTTTCTCTTTTTTACCCTTGTAACTTTTCTTGACTTTCCCTATCAGAAATCAGTTTAGGGTATTTTCTGTGTTATGGAGATGTGTTGGGAAAGCTAGGCAAAAATGCTGACTCTGCCATCTTGACTCTGCTTTCCCTCAATTTATCTTTTCCTTTTTTGGGACATTAACTTTTCTTTTCTTATCCATAGATCAGAAAGATAACTTCTTTCTTACTTTTCTAATTTGCTTATGAAGTCATTGAAGCCTATCATCTCTAATTTTTCTAAAGTTCTATTCAAGTCCTTAACTTCTTTCTCACTTAACTTTGGGTTAGATTTGCCTAGAACTGATAGGGATACATTAGTGTTCCCCCACTATTATGGTTTTACTATATTTCTCTTTCAAATTTGATTAAGTTTTCCTTTAGATATTTACATACTATGCTAAATACCAAATGTGTATATGTTAGGTACTGGTTTTAATTTATCTATGGTGCCTTTAGGCATAGTGTAATTTCCCTGCTTCCAGGGATGTACACATTGACAATGAGGTTGATGCACACATTTCCAAAACTAGCTCAATGTTTGGGAGGCTCTGAAGAGAAGTATGGGAGAGAGGAGGTATTAGATTGACTACTAAACTGAAGATCTACAGAGCTGTCATGCTGGCCTCATTGTTGTATGCCTGTGGAACATAGATAGTCTACCAGGACCAAGCCAGGAAACTGAATCACTTCCATTTGAACTGTCTTAGGAAGATTCTGAAGATCACCTGGCAGGATAAGGTACCAGACATTGTGGTCCTTCCTCGAACTAAACTGCTAAACATTCAAACTATGCTTCAGAGAGTGCAACTCCGATGGCCTGGCCATGTTGTTCAAATGCAAAATGTATGCTTGCTAAAAAGACTATTTTATAGAGAACTCACAAAGGGTAAGTGTTCACATGGTGGTCAGAAGAAGCTGTACATGTACACTCTCAAAGTCTCTCTCAGCATGGCGTGCCCACATCAGAAAGGATGCTGTGGAATTATGGTCTGAGAGGCTTCACCTGTCACCTTGGCAGCCTGTGGCTCCTGGAGGGGCGGCAGCTGTCAGCACGTCCCACTTCTGGCCCCGTTGGTCCAGCTGTTGGGCTGGCCTGAGCCCTGCAGGGAGGTGGGGGGTGGCCTTGGCCCTTGCCAAAATGATCCATTTCATATTGGTGTTCAGTCGACAAGGCAAATTAGGGCTGCAGAAATGGTATACCACACTACCTGATAAAGAGAGAAAAAAGATCACCCAAGAAATTGTACATATGATTCTGTCTCGTGGTCAAAGGACAAACAGTTTTGCTGACTGGAAGGATCTAAAACTTGTTTATAAAAGATATGCTAGTTTATATTTTTGTTGTGCAGTAGAAAATCAGGACAATGAACTGTGAGCTGGATATTATATTTAATTTTGAAAAGGCCTATTTTATCCTTGATGAGTTTATAATTGGTGGAGAAATCCAGGAAACTTCAAAGAAAACTGATGTCAAGACTACAGAAGACTCTGATATGTTACAGGAGACAATGGAAGAATACATGAGCAAAACTGTATTTTAATATACTTGATAGCCCAGTGATGCTAAATGTCATATATTTGTAAAACTTCAGCTGGATGTGGTTCTTTTCTGATGTGCCAGAGCTTTATGCCAAAAATAACTTAAATGGATTGTGTGTGAAACTTCTTGGATACTTTGGGATACTGTGTTTACCTAGCAAGACTTAAAACTGTAGCATATTTGTAACAGGTGCATATCTATATTATTCTCTATACATGGATTGTCTTAACTGGAACTTAAAACAACCATCATTCAGTAGATTGCATATCTTGTTTATATAATGATTTTACCAGCAAGGTAATAATCTTAAAATATTTTTGAGGAATGATCTATGCTATATTTTTGCTAGTATTCTCAAAGAACAAGTTGATAACTATTCTGTAAAAGTTATTACGAATGTACTACTTATCTTGAACTAAAATAATAATTTTTTTCATACTGCATAGTTCTTTTTTAAATTATGATTTCATATATGTTAAAGTAATATAAAATGTCAGTTATTAGACAACTGTAGCCGTGTTTTACATATATATATATGTGTGTATGTGTGTGTGTGTGCGTGTGTGAGTCTATGAGTGTATACATATACATATATCCCCATATATATGTATACATGGATAAAACTACAACAAATCTTCAGTCCCTCCTATCTTGAATTTCTTATTCAGACTTGACTTTGGAGAAATAACATCAATGACAAAAACACAACTACCAATCTTCAAGAGCAGCTGTGTAGGATGAAATTGTCCTAATAAAATTTTGGCAGTCAGAATTGTAAAATACATGAAGTATTCCAATTTGTATATTCACCAAAATTATAGAATTTCAGATCAGAAGGAGTTAGTTGAGTGGCCAGTTAGTCCATCCTATACTCTAAACTTACTAATTTACAAGAATGTTTTTAATAACTTATTTTTTTACAAGTCAAATGATTCGAGTGGCAGTGTCTATGACTTCCTTTGAAAGATGTGATAAGATGATTGAGTTGGCTTCCTTAATGCACACAGTATAATGCCCTGGGATTCCAATCAATTCTTGCTGTTGACTGTGGTGTCAGCACTTCTCTCTTTGGATACATGGAGAATTCATGTCTATTGAAATAAGACATCTGCATACTCAAGGGTATGAAAGCCTCCAGTTAGTAAATATTTTGTAAATTTCAGTCATAATTTTCTAATATCTTAGGACTTTGCTGCATTTTAGTTTATACCTATTATTTTCTTTAGTGCTTGGACAGTGTTAGTCTGGAGGTCTAAGTCCATTCATATTGCAGTGATTAGAGGGAAATCCTAGTCAGTTTTCCTGGGAGATAAATCTGCCTGCTATGTGGGTACCTTTAGGAAATTTTGGATGGGATGACTTCTAAAAATTTACTAACACTAAAAATTACTTTTGTCTGCCTTAGCAGACATATGCACCCATTTATTATATAAATTCCTGGGTGACAAGACAAAAACATACTAGGTAAGGTGAATTAATACATTTTAAGTTTTTTCTCCCAAATTAGCACCATTTATAAACATTATACACATTAGTGCTAGAAATGTTTACTGATTTTCATATCTGTTTTCCTTAACTTCAATCAACATATCAAGCTGAGATTTTGCTTGATCTGTTTTTATCACTTGCTGTACTTGGAGCATTCATTGTCTAGTTTTATAATTAAAAATCATCATCCAGGGTTTAATTACCTAAAGAAAATAAAGATGAAATTTTGCAAAAAAAAAAAAAAAGGGTGCTGTGCTCTATGAGCAAAGCAGAATTGAAACAGCACAAAGTAAATGTAGGATGCGCAGATTTGGAGTAGCCACCAAAATGTTCACACTGACTATCTGTGCCCAGTTTGTGGTAGAGCATTCAGAGCTTGTGTTGATCTGATCAGCTACAGTCAGACACATTGAAACTTGACTTTATCATGGTGATGTCATTTTGGTCCTGTGAGAACAAAGGACAACAACCCACTTCTCTACTTATTTCTTTTTATCATGCCTATATATAAGATAACCTTGTCTAAAATCATAATTGCTGCCCCTGCTTTTTCTGAGTTCAGCTGAAGCATGATAGATTTCTCTTCTGTTTCTCATTTTAACTCAGTGATTTTTATGCTTCAAGTATATTTCTTCTAAATAGCATATGATTTGATTCTGTTTTCTGATCCATTTCCTTAAGACTATTCCCTTTCTAAGCCTACTCTCCTTAAACCCCTCTTCTCCACCTTACTTTTCCCTGTCCCCTCCTATTTCCATTTTGGGTAAGGTTTTCCACCTTCTTTTCTAAGATATGAATTCTCCTTGTCATTCTTTCCTTTCTAGCTCTTCAATTTTGTATTTCTTGTTTCATTTCTTCTATGTACTCCCATAATCCTAGGCCAAGACATTTTTTTCTAGACTTTTTGTGGGGATTGCTATTTTCCTCAAGGTTTGCATCCCTGGATGTCTTTCCTCATGGTATTGTGAGTTTTCCTTCATTTGTTCATCTCAGCAGCCCCAGTATATAAGTGTGGGAGTGGGAAGTGGGAAGAAATTTCTTTAGTCAAGGCTCCAAAATTGAATGGTGTGGACAGAGTCTACCTGATCCTGAGTATGGTGGCTGAAATTAGGTTTCTCTTTCAAAAGACTTGGGGGTTGCTCTAGTGCTAGACTTTACCTGGTATGCTCTATTTTTGACACAGACAATCCTCTAGGACCTCCACCAGCATTAACCTCTGCCTGGGGACCCTCACCCATGCTACTGGATTTAGGAGGTACTCTCACACTGAACTTCTATGCTGGGTGCTAGCCAAGAGCTTCAGAGATGCCTTCTTGCCTATGGCTGACTTTTACATAGGGTGTTTCCTCTGCCTCTGGGCTCTCACTACTAGTGCTGTGTGGAGTTCTCATCCACCTGGACTTCCCTTGGAGCTCTGACCCTCACCCCCACACCATTGGGCTCCAGTCCCGCTCTGAGAAGGTCCAGCACCAATCTCCAGAGGATTACTTGTGCTCTTCTTTCCACCTACCCTGGCTTGTCTATCTGAGAGTCTTTTCAAAATTCCATGGATCTTTCTGTGGATCCTAGAGGTGGGTAGAGGATTATATAGGCAATACTTCTGGTTTCTTAGTAAGTTTCTGAGGCTAGATTTGAATCCAGATCTTTCTGACTCCAGGCCCAAAGTTCTGTCCACTAAGCCACCTAGCTGCCTAGATGTTCAGCCAAGAAGGAGAAGAATGGGAATGGTGTCACCAGAAACCCAGAGATGAAAGAGCACACACAAGGAAAGGTTGTCAGCAGTGTTGTGACAGTCTAGACAGAAAAGACTGTAAGATTTAATAACAACTAAGAAACTGTTATTAACTTTGGAAAGAGCAATTTGAGTTGAATGATGAGGTTGTATACCAGACTGGAAAGCATTTAGAAGTCAGATTTCAAAGAGGTGAGGCATTAGAGGGATGGAGACCTTGAGCATACTCAGGATTTTCAAGGAATTTGGCTGAGAAGGAGAAGAGAGATAGAGATAGTTTGAGAGGAGAGAAAGGGTCCAGGTTAGGTTATTTTAAGGGTGAAGAAATATAGCTGTATTTGCAGGCAACAGGGAAAGACACAATAGAAAGAGAGAGAGGTTGAAAATTCAACAGAAAGAGAAGATTGAGATTGCAGTCTGCTAATGATGTCAAGGAATGGGATTAAATGCACAGGTAGAAAGGATTGTCCTTAAAAAGGAGAGGTCTAAAAAACATTTGAAAAAGCAAAGGTCTTCCTCTTTGTCAGAAACACAGGGGGAAGAGGATGGGAGTAATGTCAAGTAGTTTTGAGATGAAGAGAATGAGGAAAGAAGGAGCTCACATCTAATCGACCTAACTTCCTTAATAAAATGAGAGACATCCTCAGAAGAGGGTTTGGGATGGGAGGTGAGGAGGAGGAGAAGGTTTGGAGAGCTTTGAGGAGGGCAGAGGAGGTTTGGAACACTTTCTGTAAGAATTGAGATGGAGAATCAATTAGGAGGGAAATAAAGGACTGCCTTCCTGAGGTGAGGCCCAGTTGAAGGTGTTTAGCATGAATTCATGGGCAGTTAGGTGGCACAGTAGATAGAGCACCAAGTCTGGAGGCAGGAAGACTCTTCTTTCTGAGTTCAAATCTGGCCTCAGACACTTAATAGTGGTATGACCCTGGGCAAGTCACTTAACCTGCCTTACCTCATCTGTAAAATGAGCTGAAGAAGGAAATGGAAAACCATTCCAGTGTCTTTGCCAAGAAAAGCCCAAATGGGTTCATAAGGAGTCAGAAATGACTCAAAATAACTGAATTACATGAATTTAAAATGCAAGTAGTCAACATGGTTGAGACTTCCTTCACCTTTGTTTAGCTGTTAGAGTATGAGTGAAGAAGAAGGATGATGAGAGTAATCAAGGACTGACGTTTAGCGAGAGATGAGCAATAGGACAAAAGACAAGGGACTCGAGAATAGAGGAAAGTGGAATTGAAACTGCTAACTACAGGAACAAAATTGGAAAAAGAAGAAAGTGAAATCAGACAGCCTTGAAGGCCTGAGAAAGAACTGAAGTGGAGAACAACTTGAGGGCCCATAGAAGATTAGGTTGAGGAAGGAAACATAGAAAAAGGAAGAAGGAGAGGAAGCGATGGGGAATTCCTGAGTTTCTAATGAAGTAAACGTTTGTGAGTATTGGGGAGATGCACTGGACTCTATGTATGACTGAGGTGGAGCTAACTGAACAGGTGCTATAGATCATAAAAATCAAAATAATTTCAATTTTATAAAATTAAAAAGCTTTTGCAGGAATAAAATCAATGTCTATAATACGAAAAGAAACTATAGATATAGAGTTGGCACAGTATTTATATCAAGTATCACTAATAAAAGTGATATATAAGAGAGATAGGGAACTGCAGTAACGTTACAGCACTGGCAGTCTTTCCCTAATAGATATATGGTTAAGCAATTTTCTGAAGAATTGTACATGACCAAATGAAAACAGGCTCTAAATTACTAACAGTAAAAGAAACACATGAAAACAGCTCTGTGGTTTCCATATTGTACTCTGTGAATAGATAAAGATAATGATAGATTGGAAGTCAGTGATGAAGGAATTATGAGAAGACAGGCATGCTAACACCCATAGGGTGGTGGTGGAGAGCTGGTCTAACTGTTTGAGATAGCTGTTTGGAATGACGCCATTAAAGTGGCTAACTTGTACGATGACTAACTTTGATAGACTTAGGTCTTCTCTGCAACACAAGGATCTAACACAGCTCTAAAAGACTCATGATCAAAAATGCCGTCCACATCCAGAGAAAGAACGATGGAGTCTGGATGCAGATGAAAGCACACCATTTGCTCTCTCTCTTTTTCTGTTGTTTTGTTTTGTTTCTTATTTTTTATATTTCCTCCCATTGGTTCTAATTCTTTTTTACAACATGACTAATGTGAAAAAAAATTTAAAAAGAAAAGGAAAGGGGCTAAGTTGTCCATGCCTTCAGAAATAATGATCCTACTACTGAATATATATGCCAAGAAGGTCAAAGACAAAAATAAAAATCCAGTACACACCCAAATATTCAGAGTAGCACTCTATTGTAGTAAAGAACTGGCAACAAAGTGAATGTTTATTGACTGAGGAATGACTGAAAAATTTATGGCCTGTGAATATAATAGAATGTTACTACGTAGTAGGAAATGAATAAGAATTCAGAGAAACATGGGGAGACTTGTATCAGCTAATGCAGAGTGAAACAAGAAGTTAAAGACTTATGTACATAATGAGTGAAACAATATAAATGAAAAGATCATTAAAAGCAAGTAGAGAAAATATTTTTTTTGCTTTTTTAAAAAATTTATTTAACTTTTAACATTTATTTCCACAAAATTTTGGGTTCCAAATTTTCTCCCCATTTCTCCCCTCCCCCCACCCCAAAACGCCGAGCATTCTAATTGCCACTATCACCAATCTGCCCTCTCTTCTAACATGCCTCCCTTCCCTTATTCCCATCTTTTCTTTTGTCCTGTAGGGCCAGATAACTTTCTATACCCCTTTACCTGTATTTCTTATTTCCCAGTAGCAAGAACAGTACTCGACAATTGTTCCTAAAACTTTGAGTTCCACCTTCTCTTCATCCCTCCCTCCCCACCCCTTCCCTTTGGGAAGCAAGCAATTCAATATAGGCAATATCTGTGTAGTTTTGCAAATGACTTCCATAATAGTCATGTTGTGTAAGACTAACTATATTTCCCTCCATCCTATCCTGCCCCCCATTGCTTCTGTTCTCTCTTTTGATCCTGTCCCTCCCAAGAGTGTTGACTTCAAATTGCTCCCTCCTCCCATTGCCCTCCCTTTCATCATCCCCCCCACCCTGCTTATCCCCTTCTTCCCCACTTTCCTGTATTGTAAGATAGGTTTTCATATCAAAATGAATGTGCATTTTATTCCTTCCTTTAGTGGAATGTGATGAGAGTAAACTTCATGTTTTTCTCTCACCTTCCCTATTTTTCCCCTCCACTAAAAAGTCTTCTGCCTGCCTCTTTTATGAGAGATAATTTGCCCCAATCCATTTCTCCCTTTCTCCTCCCAATATATTTCTCTCTCACCACTTCATTTCATTTTTTTCAGATATGATTCCATCCTATTCCATTCACTCTGTGCTGTGTGTGTGTGTGTGTGTGTGTGCATGTAATCCTAACTACCCAGATACTGAAAAGTTTCAAGAGTTACAAATATTGTCTTTCCATGTAGGAATGTAAACAGTTCAACTTTAGTAAAGTCCCTTATGACTTCTCTTTGCTGTTTACCTTTTCATGCTTCTCTTCATTCTTGTGTTTGAAAGTCAAATTTTCTTTTCAGCTCTGGTCTTTTCATCAAGAATGCTTGAAAGTCCCCAATTTCATTGAAAGACCATTTTTTCCCCCTGAAGTATTATACTCAGTTTTGCTGGGTAGGTGATTCTTGGTTTTAGTCCTAGTTCCTTTGACTTCTGGAATATCCTATTCCATGCCCTTCGATCCCTTAATGTAGAAGCTGCTAGATCTTGTGTTATCCTGATTGTATTTCCATAATACTTGAATTGTTTCTTTCTAGCTGCTTGCAATATTTTCTTCTTGACCTGGGAACTCTGGAATTTGGCCACAATGTTCCTAGGGGTTTCTCTTTTTGGATATCTTTCAGGCAGTGATCTGTGGATTCCTTGAATACTTATTTTGCCCTCTGGTTCTAGAATCTCAGGGCAGTTTTTCTTGATAATTTCATGAAAGAAGATGTCTAGGCTCTTTTTTTGATCATGGCTTTCAGGTAGTCCCATAATTTTTAAATTGTCTCTCCTGGATCTATTTTCCAGGTCAGTTGTTTTTCCAATGAGATATTTCACATTATCTTCCATTTTTTCATTCTTTTGGTTTTGTTTCATTTCTTGGTTTCTCATAAAGTTATTAGCCTCCATCTGTGCCATTCTAATTTTGAAAGAACTATTTTCTTCAGTGAGCTTTTGAATCTCCTTTTCCATTTGGCTAATTCTATTTTTTAAAGCATTCTTCTCCTCCTTGGCTTTTTGAACCTCTTTTGCCAATTGAGTTAGCCTATTTTTCAAGGTGTTATTTTCTTCAGCATTTTTTTGGGTCTCCTTTAGCAAGGTGTTGACCTGCTTTTCATGCTTTTCTTGCATCTCTCTCATTTCTCTCCCCAGTTTTTCCTCCACTTCTCTAACTTGATTTTCAAAATCCTTTTTGAGGTCTTCCATGGCCTGAGCCCACCGAATATTTATTCTGTATGTTTGGGATACAGAAGCCTTGACTTCTATGTCTTTCCCTGATGGTTCTTCCTCATCAGAAAGGATGGGAGGAGACAACTGTTCACCAAGAAAGTAACCTTCTATGATCTTATTTTTTTCCCCTTTTCTGGGCATTTTTCGAAAACATTTTTAAAGGAAATAAAATTGAATGTGGTATACCACAGATAATGAAACTTATTTCTATTCTCAAAGCATAGAGGAAGGGAATACTAAGTCAGAATGTTCAATGCATTGTCAGATATTGTCACTATAGTGGGTGGTTTTTCTTTGTCACTAGAAAGAGTTTGATTTAGGAGGGAATGAGACAGGAGGGTCTACCAGAAATCAATGTGACAAAAAGACACAGCTTGCTCCCCTACTAAAAAACCTTCTGTGTCTGCCTACCACTTCTAGGATAAGTATAAACTCATCTTGCCATTTGGCATATTGTTAGCTATGTGGCACTGTGAATAGAATTCTGGGCCTGGAGTCAGGAAGACGAGTTCAAATCCTGCTTGAGACACTTACTAACTGAGTGACCTTGAACAAGTCACTTAACTTCTGTCTGCCTCAGTTTTCTCAACTGTAATATAGGAATAAAAAGAGCAGATATCTTCCAGGATTGTTGTGAGGTTCAAATGAGATATTTGTAAAGTGCTTAGCATAGTGTCTGATAGTAGGTACTTAATACACACTTATTTTCTTTCACTTGCAATCTACTGTCTTGAAGGCAAGACTTGTCCTCAACTTAATATGCTTTTTCCCAATTCCATGTTTCTACACAATCTATCCTGGAATGCATCCACTCTTCCATTCTTGGAATGTACCTTCTCTTCATCTTCATTTCCTGGAATCCTTATCTTTCTTAAGAAAGCTCAGACATCCCCTACCTCCTTTGTTAAGTCTCTGATGACCCCTCTCCCAAAATTGTTTGTGCTCACTCTCTCTCTCTCTCTTTCTCTCCCTCCCTCCCTCTCTCTCTCTCCCTCCCTTCCTCCCTCTCTCTGTGCCTTAGAGAAGAAAGATGTCAATGGACAGAAATGAGGGCCTATGGAGGAGGAGGGGAAAGACAGTCCACAGGAGACATGACTGATAGCCCCTGTGAATACACAGAAGCAGGACATAGGAAGGTCAAAATGAAAGAACAATTAGTCCAATTGTAACAGAGTGCACAAAAAGAAATGTAGCTTGGAACCAGGTGAGTTTGGAATTTTGACATAAAAAATTTGTATTTTATTTATGTGTCAGTGTTATGGTGTATATGTGTAGTTGGGGGAGGTGACACTTGCGGCACTGTTCTTGTGTAAATAGCCCATGTCAGCTCCTGGTCTAGAGCAGGAGAGCACCTTATTTATATCCATTAACCAACAGAGTGTAATTTAAAATTTAGCCCACCAGGGGGCAAACTACTCCAGCGGTCCACTAGGTGTCTCAGCCTTGACATGTGAAATCATCACCTCTATGTGCATGCACAAGCCCCCAGCCACAACCCCAAGGAGCTGAAGAAAAAATAAACTTTTGCTCACCAGGTTCTGGGTGAATCTAGGTAATGTTAAGCGATATGGCTAATATTGATAAGACATGGAAATCTATGGCTTATTCCCACCCCACTTGACTGGTTCAGTTTGAACCACTGCATAACCTTGTGTACGGGGTGTGCCAGGTGCACCTAGTTACACTTGAATGTCTCAAAAAAAAAAGGGTCTTTTGTCTCATTTTTAAGGTTTATATTTTTAGGTAATTATCAGCGGTTAATTAAGTTTAGTTAACTTTTATTTTCTTCAGATTGATAAATAAAAGTAATGTCCTTTCTGACTAAGTGTTTAGTGTTTCCCTTAAAAAAATTAAATTCCCTGGAGGTATAACCTAATGAAATGAGCTACATAGGGTTATGACTATCAATATTGATGATTCAGAAGCAACCAAGTTTTCTGTGATCACATATTTTATTAAACAGTCAAGTAAAAATTGTAAATTCTCAAGCACTCACATCCTGTGGAACACTTTTCTGAGGTTTTCAGAACTTGGGAAAGATAAGAGAAGAAAATTTGGGTTTGGGACCTTGGAGTTTAAACAGGAAGGCAAGGGTAGTATGAAGAGTAGGGTCCTTCTCAATTCTCCCCACTCCCCAATTTTCCCTGCACACCATGACTTCCCTGTACTCCTTGAGAGTTGTCCCCAGAACCTTGACATTTGCTTCCACAAGTCTGCAATCTCTGCTCCAGGTCTGGATCTTAACTTTCCTTCTCCATTTCCCAGACACAGGTAGCAGCTCAGGACATGGTGCTGACAACCCAAGAAGTCATCTTTCCAATTCCTATTGCAACTTGGAGAGAGCCTGAGTTCCTCCTACAGCATCTTTTTATGTTCCCTATGCCCAAATCAGATGGTGGACCAAAAGCCCTTCTCCCAAGAGCATAGTTAAAAGAAAATAGGGAACCCTGGAATCTGAGTGACTGCAGGCAGTTTCCTTTCCAGTGTCTCAATAATGTATTGTCCCCTCTCAGTACTTCGGGGAGCCCACTCTGCACCATATAGAGGTGAAACAGACCATTGTAGAAACACCTCTAGCACTTGGTAGAGAAGGGGGAACCAAGTGAAACTTCCAAAACAATGAGTTCTGCCTGATCATCCTTGTGCCTTAGGTTATATTGGCAGCTATATGAATAGATCGAAATGGAGAGAAACTGCAAGTAAGGATGCCATTAGGAGGTTTTTCAGTGATATCCAACTCTTCATGACCCCATTTGGGATTTTCTTGCCAAAAATGTTGGAATGGTTTGCCATTTCCTTCTAATTTCACAGATGAGGAAACTGAGGCAAGCAGGGTTATGTGACTTGCCCAGAGTTACACAGCTAGTAAATGTCTGAGGTTGGATTTGAACTCAGGAAGATGAGTCTTCCTAACTGCAGGTCTGACACTCTATTCACTGTGCCACCTAACTGTTCCTGGTAGTAGGGTTAGTAGGTTAGCACAATAATATAAAGGAGAAATAATGAAGGCCTAAACTAGGATGTGAACTAACAGGCCTAAACCAATGGGAATGAAAAGGAAGAAATGGCTGCAAGAGAAATTTAGGAGGTCGAGTTGACAAAAAACTAGCAGGTAGTTGAATATGAACAATGAGGGATAGGGAAGAGGAAAAGTTAATTGATCCTGGGTTACCAAGAAAATGGTGGTGCTATCTACAGAGATAAGGAAATGTGGAGGAGAGAGCAAGCTTTGGAAGGGTGACAATGAGTTCTGTTTTGAACATAATGAGCTTGACGTGTAGATAGGACATTCAGATGGAGATAACTAACCACAGATAGATGGAAATGGAAATCAGGGGAAAGGGTGGGCTATACGAGAAACTTTTTCTTTCTCTTATAAACTAAGACTCTGATACTCTGTTCCAGTTCTCCTGCTTTCATCTTGCAAATGATCATCTCTCATCTGTGGTTGCAGGTATTTTTCATTCAAGTCATGTGTGAAAATGAATATTAATAATAGGGCTTTTATAATGCATGAGAGCCACCTTCTTTTCAAAAGTATCTATGTATTTACTATTAATACATTGTTTTGACTTAACAGACAAATCCCACCAAATATCTAAACCTTCCTATAAAGTACATTCTCTGAATGTTTATTGATTTCTTAAAATGTCATTATTTTTGATGCTTTTATACCAGATTCATTTTTAATATCTTCCTCCTCTTCCTCTGCTCATCAAGCCATCACACGTAATAATTTTTTTTAAAAGAGCAAGACTCACATGATTTGATGCAAAGTGACAACATGAGCAAAGCCAGGAAAACAACGTACACAGTAACAGCATTATCGTAACAATAATCAACTAATGAAAGACTTGGCAACTCCGATCAATGATCTATAACAGCTCCAGAAAATTTATGATGAAAAATGCTGTCCATATCCAGATAGAGACCTGATGGTCTCAGTACAGACTGAAGCATACTTTTCTTCTTTATTTTTCTTTTTGTTGTTGTTTGTTTTTGCAACATGACTAATGTGGAAATATGTTTTGTATGACTTCATATGTATAACGGGTATTGAATTTCTTGCCTTCTTGATGGATGGGTGAGAGAATGGAGGAAGGGAAAGAATTTGGAACTGAAAATAATATATTTTTTTAAATCTACAGAAACTTTGGGGTGACATCCAAATGAGTCATTTTATCCCCAAACCATTCAGAGCTGAAATTGATAGGACAACAAATAGATATAAAATGGAACAAGTTTGTTAAGGTTTTCATAAAGCACAATTTTTATCATTAATAACAAAAAACCCACCACATTTGGACTCCAAAATCTCAGTCTCCAAAGTGTCATGTGAGAAGTAGATAGTCTGTGTAGGAGGATGAAACTGAGAAAAATACCTGAACCAAAACAAGTACATACATCAAAGAAATACATGCTAGAAGCAACACAATCTTGAAAGAACTGAGGATTAGTTTAGAGGGTACCTTAAGGAGGAAAGATACCAAAATGACAGGGGGATATCACACACAACAGGAATACTCCAAAAAGGCAAATGAGAAAACAATCAATAAATTCCATTAGAGAGAAGTGTTTGTAAAGGAATCACCAAGTGTTTCCACCTGGTTACTACAGTAATACCTTATCATCTGTGATTTTTCTCCTGTGACTACCTCAACTAAGCTGGAACGGAAGAGGAGGGAACAAAATATCTCTCCCCTCTCCCCTCAACAACAATGACAAAATTCAGGAGAAAATAATCAAAGGGAAAATGCATGAAAGTCAAGTTACCAAGACACATTTGAGACATCAATAAAATTACAAACCACTCTTTCAAGAGATAAAAAATGACTTAAATAACTGGAGGGACATTCCCTGCTCATGGTTTGGTTGTGCCAATATAATAAAAATGACAGTGCTAAGTTAATTTGCAGATTTAGTGCTATATCAATTAAACTACCAAGGGAATACTTAATAGAGCCAGACAACATAATTTAAAAATGTATTCAGAGGAACAAAACATCTAGAATCTCAAGGGAAATAATAAGGCAGAAATGAAGAGGCAATATAAGACTTTCAGACCTCAGATTATATTATAAAGCAGCAATCATCCAAATTAGTTGGTGCTAGTTAAAAAATAGAAAATTAGATCAGTGAAACAGACTAGATAAACAAGAATCAGAAACAATAATCCAGTTTTCAATAAACCAAGGAACATTAATTTCTTGGGGAAAAACTCCTTATTTGACAAGAACATCTAGGAAAATTGGGAAGCAGTTTAACACCATTTACCACAACAAGCTCAAAATGGATCGTTGTTGTTGTCCAGTCATGTCCAACTCTTTGTGATCCTATCTGGGGTTTTCTTGGCAAAGATACTGAAATGATTTGCCATTTCCTTCTCTAGTTCATCTTACAGATGAGGAAACTGAGGTAGAGTTAAATGATTTGTCCAGGGTCACATAGCTAGTGTCTGAGGCAAGATTTGAACGCAGGAAGATGAGTCTTTCTGACTCCAGGCCCCAAATGGATTTTCAACCTGAAAGGAAATCACATCTTTAAAAAATTAGAAGTTAACCAGATGAGGTGTTTCACAGCTACCTATAGGAGAAAAAATGTTATCATCTTATTTGCATGGATATTGCTTTTATATACCTTCATTTTTGAATATATTTCTCATCCTCCTCCCTTCCCCAATGAAACATCCCTAATATAGCCCAGTGGCAATGTCTATTAACATGAAACTGTTTCCTCACTGGTGGAGATGAATGCCCTGCCCTGTATGGGGGCCAGGACAGAGTTGGTGAGATTGAGAGAGCTTCTGGGTCTTCAGCTGGGGTTTGCTTCAAGTTGCTTTTGGCAACTTTCTGGCTTCCAGTTTCAAGAGAGAAAATGGAAAAAACCAACCCTGTTTCAGGTTGCTGAAAGAAAAGATTCTTAAGAAGAAGCTGTCATGAGGGGAGCTATCAGTCTCTATCATGTCCCTGTTCTACACTGGAGACTTCAAGGAGATGACTGGTTGATTTGAGTTATCTCATTCCCAATGGGACAGCTCCTTCATTCTATATTACCTGGTATATATTCTCCTATACATATACCTTCTCTGATATCTGTTTTGCTACCAATTTGGATAAACATTTTTTTTCACTAAGTGTTATGTGTGTTCATTGTAGAACCGGTATTAAGTGGAAAGGGATCAAAGCTTGAGGTCCTACTTCCCCCTAATAATGAAACAGTGATCAGAAATTAAATTAAACCTGATTATATCCTCTGGCCTTGGGGCCACATATGGCCTTCTAGGCCATTGAGTGTCACCTTTTGACTGAGTCCAAGTTTTACAGAACAAATCCTTTTTTTAAGGGGATTTGTTCTGTGAAGTTTGGATTCAGTCAAAAGGCTGCACTTAAGGACCTGAAGGGCCACATATAGCCTTGAGACCACATGTTCCCCAATCCTGCGGGCCTAGACTAACACTATTTAAGTGAGCAGCTAGATATAATTCTAATCCAGTATTTACTCTCTCTGAGGAAAGCAGAGGGGCCAGCCTCTGGCTCCAACTTCTTAGTTCTCCTACTGGCATGAATGGAAGTCTTCCTTGAGAAGGTTAGGAAGAGAAGAAGCTAGAGATGTCTATTCTATCTCCCTTCAAGCCATATGATGTCACCCTCCTTCCCCCCCAGGCTACTTGTGGAGGGCAAGCTTGACTACACTGGGGGCCATGTCTCACTAGTAATAAAGATTAAAAAGGAAAAAAGCTTCTAAACAAAACCAAGTAGCCACATCAACAACATATAATGATTGAGGCAGCATCCTACCCTCATTTCCCAAAGGGGGAGAATTTTGACCAAGAAAGGGCTAGGGAAAATCACAAAAGACAAAACAATGTAGGTACATGAAGTTGGAAAACTTTTGCAGGAACAAAATCAATGCAGCTCAGATTAAAAAAGGAGACCATCTATTAGGGAAAATACCTGATCATTGATGGGGTCTTATACCCAAGATATATAGGAAACTCACACAAACGCATAAGACCACACATCATTCCCCAATGGATAAAGTGGTCACAGATTAGAAATAATTCTCAAGAGAATTAGAAAACATTAAGTCATATGAAAAATTCCTCCTAATTAATAATAATAACAGAAATTCAAATAAAAATAATGGGTTTCACCTTACATCCAGCAAGCCAACAAAGATGACAAAATATTACAGTTGATGTTGGAGAGACTACAAAAATATAGGCACACTAAATGATTTCTTAATAATTATTACCAAAAAATGGACCATTAATATGAATGAATGAATGAATGAAGTATTTATTAAACACATGTTCTATGCAAAGCACTGTGCTGAGAGTTGGGGATACTAGAAAGCTAGTAACTATTCATAACTAGAAAAATAAGACATCCCCTGCTCTCAAGGAGCTCACAACCTAATAGGGGAGACAACATACGTGGAAGGTTTCAGGTACAAGTCAGATTGAAAAGTCCCATGGCCCTTAGGGCACAAGTGCAAAGCAGATGGCAATGCCTTCTTCTTTAATGTTATTTCTACTGGAAAATATCATCAGTTTCTGATACTGATTCACCTGACAATGCCAAGGACTTTGGTAACAGGAATTTTCTTTTCTGGGTCCTTAGTAGATGTCACTGCAGCACCTGCTACAGTGAGGAGGAGGAGTCACTTGGCTCTGCCTTCACCAGGATTGACTCTTGTGATCACAACTTTATTGACAGTGTGGTAGTCATTGTTTACGTTGTTCTCTTGGTTCTGCTTTTTTGCTGTGCCTCCATACAAATCTTTCTATATGTAACAGGGAGTGCCCCAAGAAGATTTCAACAAAAGCTAAAAGTCCGCAGCAGCTAAAAGACACTGAGATATAAAGGGGAAAGACTTTAGATGCAAAATAGACATTTCTCATTGGAGAAGGTGTCTGAGACTTGAATTGCTTGATTAAATATAAAGAGACCATCTAAACTAGGGGTCAGCAAACTATGGCCCAAGAATGGTTTGTACATTTGGAGAAGTGAGGAAGGTATTACATGCATTTCTCTGAAGTTTCATAATTGTCATTCCTTATGAAATAGTAATTAATATTCTATCATATTCCTATACCAAAATATGTTCAGCTATTCCCAAATGTTTGGGTACATACTGTTTCCAATTTTTCACAAATGTTTCTGTGAATGTTTTTTGCAAATCAAGTCTTTTGTTTTCCATCCAAAAATCTCCTTGGGGTCCCAGTAATTTACTCTTTGGGTCAAAGGGAATGAACAATTTTAGCCTCTAATTCTCCTGCTCATCAACCGTTTACCTTCTCATACACTGCTGGAAGCACATAAATCCACTGTTAGAAGAGTTAGGCTGGCATAATTCCAAATTGTCTTCCTGAACAGTTGAACAAATGATTAGCTCTGTCAGCAGTGAATTATGGTGCCTTTCTTCTCACAGTCTCTCCAACGAGTTTTCCTGCCTTTGTTGACTTCACAGAATCACTGGATTCAAGAGCTGGAAGGGACCTCAACCCATAGACAAAAAGCATCACAGCCTGAATGTTTCTGACAAATCTAACCTCTGGCTTGAAGGCCTTCATATGTGTCAGGTGATATTTTAGGGCTGTTTTAATTTATATTTCTTTGATTATTTGTAACTCAATGCCATTTTTCAGGCAATTATTGATAACATGATTTCCTTCTCTGGAAAACTGTTGGCTTATATATTTTGACCACTTACCATGATATTAATATTAAACCGACATGTAATTTTACTGAGTTTTTCCATGATTGTTACGATTTCCTGCAATGAAAAACAAATAAAACACCCATTAAATAGAATACCTCTCTTATCACATCTGATTTATAACTATGTAAACTTATATTCATGGCATTATCAAAATCATAGCATCCCAATTTGTGTTTGTTTGTATAGATAAGTAGAAATAGATGCCTGTGGATTGGCAAATGGATAAACTAATTGTGGGATGTAAATGTTATAGAATTTTACCATGACTCAGAAATGAATAGGAAGAATTCAAAGAAGTATGAAAAGATGAAGTACAAAGTAAGCAGAACCAGGAAGAGAATATACACAATGACTGAAACAATGTAAGTAGAAAGAACAATGACTTAAAGAAACTGGATACTGTGTAATTAGAATAACTAAAATTATCTTTGAAAAAGATATGAAAAAATATGCATCAAGAAGCTCTGTCATACAGTGGATAGATTGGTTGGAGTTAGGAAGTCCCAACTTCAAATTCTCAGACACTTCATAGGAATATGATCCTGGGCAAAGCAAGTAACATTGCTCAACCTGGTTTCTTCATCTGTAAAATGGAAATAATGATACAAGCCACCCCAAAAGGTCATTGGGTGGATCAAATGAGACAATTCATATAAAAAGGTTCCTAAAACTTGAAACTTTATATAAATAGCCACTATTATCTCCCTACCTTGTTCTTAGAGGTGGATGACTATACTGTCAGACTCAGTTGACCAGTCAGTTTTGTCAGAATGCTTTTTTTCTTTTCTCTTTCTTTTTAAAATTTAATGTTTCTTGAGATCGCTTACTGGGTAGAAGAATAGGGAAGAATATCACTGGAAATGCAGGTGATGTAAAAATAAAAGATGCCAATAAAATTAATAAGACAAAATATGTAAATGAGTATAAAATCACGTGAAGGATATGGAGTTACAGCAGATGCAAGATGACAGAATATCTGCCCCAAGGTGCTGAATTTAGAGGAGTCTGGATGGCACTTAAACTTGACAGTAGAAACAATAGAGCTTACTATCTAGTGGATGAGAATAATTCCTATTAGTTAAAATGGGAAGCTACCAGGCAGACATTTCCTATGCTGAGTTTGAATTTTGAGTTTGAGTTGTTGAGTCATTTCGGTCATGCCCAGTTCTTTGTCACTCCATTTAGGACCTTGGCAAAGATACTGGAGTGGTTTGCTGTTTCCTTCTCCAGCTCATTTTCAGTTGAGGAACTGGGGCAGTCAGAGGGTTAAGTAACTTGCCCAGGGTCGCACAGCTAGTAAGTATCTGAGGCTGGATTTGAATTCATGAAGATGAGTCCGTCTGACTTTAGGCCCAATGTTTTATACACTGCGCCACCTAGCTGTCCATGAAAGCAGTTAGTTTTATTCTGCACCATAGGAGATGTGTTCTTAATGGCCTTGAGGACATACAGACTTGTGAGTTCAGATGGAGGCATCCTTGGAACCCATAGACCTGAGAATAGTGATGCCCTGCACACCACCAACACTTACCCCAGCTTGAACTCTGAAGCCATGTACCACAGTTGGATCAGGCAAGTCAGCCTAGCTAAAACAAGATGTCCTGGGGGACGGAGGAGGCAGTTTATGCCAGATAGGTCAAATCATTGATACTATTTTGGCTACCACCACTCTCCCCTACTCCAGTGGAGACAATTCAGAACCCAGAGTCCAAGAAACCCTGAGAATTGGAGTATTTCCACCATCCCCATGTCAAATCTTCATTAAGGTGTCTTGTGTTATTTCTAGAGATAAAGGTGGGGCTAAGTAACAGCCAGAGTAGAGACTTTGGCGAGTTTTCCTTTGAGTAAGATCCAGGGCCCTCTCTCTTGACTGAGTTTAATTACCATTTTCTTTCTTTCTTTCTTTCTTTCTTTCTTTCTTTCTTTCTTTCTTTCTTTCTTTCTTTCTTTCTTTCTTTCTTCCTTCCTTCCTTCCTTCCTTCCTTCCTTCCTTCCTTCCTTCCTTCCTTCCTTCCTTCCTTCCTTCCTTCCTTCCTTCCTTTCTTTCTTTCTTTCTTTCTTTCTTTCTTTCTTTCTTTCTTTCTTTCTTTCTTTCTTTCTTTCTTTCTTTCTTTTTGCAAAACTATCAGAATTAAGTGATTTGCCCAGTATACACAGCTAATAAGTGTCAAGTCTCTGATGAGTCAAGTCTCAGAATGAGTTCTCCTGACTCCGGGGCCAGTGTGCTAACCACCATGCCACCTACCTGCCCCATGAGTTGAATTACCTTAATCCCAAAGGGAAAGCTCCTTCATTCTATATTGTCTGATATATATTCTCCTATGTAGACATTCTCTGATTTCTGTTTTGCTATTGACTTGGACTAATAGATGATAATACAGTTTAGACAGATTTGGAATTGGCTGAATGACCAGTTGCAGAGCAGTCATTAATGTTCCATCTTATCTTCTCCAAACAATTAACCACTCTATCATTCTCACTCTCTTGCTTGTCTTTAATCTCTCCATCTTCAAAAACTCCTCACTTGATAACTATTATCCCAAGTCTCACCTGTCTTTTATAGCTAAACTCCTTGAGAAGGCCATCTACAATAAGTGTCTCCATTTCTTATAACTCTCTTTTTAACTCCCTACAGACTGGCTTCTGATTTCATCATTCAACCAAAACTGCTTTCTTCAAAGTTACTAAAAAATTTCTTAATTATAAAATCTAATGGCTTTTTCTCAGTCCTCATTCTTCTTGACCTCTCTGCCATTTCTGACACCATCAATAACCCTTTCTCCTAGATATCCTTTCTCCTTTCTTCCTAGGTTTCTGTGACAGCACTCCCTCCTGATTTGCCTTCTACCTATCTGACTGCACCTTCTCAGTTTTCTTTACTAAATCTTCAATCTACTCTGTACCCTTTCACCATGGGTGTCCCAAGGGCTCTACCCTAGTCTCTCTTCTTTTCTCCCTCTATGTTATTCTACATGGTGATCTCATTAGTTTTCATGGATTCAGTTATCATCTTTATGCTAATGATTTTCATAATCTATGTATCCAGCCCCATCCTCTCTGCTGACCTTCAGTCTCACATCTCTAACTGCTCATTAGGCATTTCAACCTGGATGTCCCATAGACATCTTAAACTCAACTGAACTCATTTCATCTCCTTTCTCAGACCCTTAACCTTTCTAAATTTCTCAATTACTGCTGAGGGCACCACCATCATTCCAGTCATTCAGGCTGACAATCTTGGTATAATTCTTACTTTCCTCTCTTTTTCACCTGACATCCAAACTTTTGCTAAATCCTGTCAAGTCTACCTTCCCAGCATGTCTCTTTTGTATCCCCTTCTCTCCTCTGACACTACCATCATCCTTGTGCAGCACTTTATCACCTCATGCCTACACTATTACGATAGCTTTCTGATTGGTCTTTCTGACTCAGGGCTTCTTAAGTTTTTTCCATTTGTGACCCCTTCAGCACTTCTTAAACTGTGGGTTGTGACCCCACAAATGACCCAAAAG
Organism: Notamacropus eugenii; assembly: GCF_028372415.1. NCBI lineage: Eukaryota > Metazoa > Chordata > Mammalia > Diprotodontia > Macropodidae > Notamacropus > Notamacropus eugenii. Next base: position 353,672,599 of record NC_092873.1, on the reverse strand, counting down.
ACTTGTGTTATGTGCAATATTTCACACCTGTGGTCCTTCACCTCTGCAAAGACGTACATATATAGACAATAATTTCTCATATCTCTTCTTGGAGCAAACCTTAGTCATTATAATTTCACAGAATACATTTTAATTTTTGTAATCATTGTTCTTTTCATTTCTATTGTTTCAGTTCTTATATCTATCTTTTTCCTGTCTGCTTACTTTGTTATGCATTAATTAAGGGAATTCTTCCCAAGCTTCTCTGTTTTTATCATATTCATCACTTCTTATAGCACAGTTATATTCCATTACATTCGTGTGTCACAATTTATTTATCCATTTCCAAACAATTGGCATCAACTTTGTTTCGAATAAGAAGATAATCTTCTATAGGAATAAGAGCGAAGTTCTAAATTCAAGTTAAAAAAAAATCACACAGCTAGTAAATGTCTGAGATCAGATTTTGACTCAGGTGTTCCCACACTCTATCCACTATACCACCTAGCTAGTCCATTATAGTAGGGATATTCGGATATTCAAATGTAGCTGTGATCTCATTTTTTCAAGAGTTACCTCCCACAATGCAAAACTTAGCCCATCCATGCCTACCTATCATATGTGATTCTTGTCCAATACGTTTTAAAATTTATTACAAAAAGTCCACTCAGTATGCTGGAGAACTTAACCTCTCTCCTAACCTTATAAGGGTACCAGTGGAGCACTTCAACCATCCCTACCTGTAAAGTCTTATGTACAGAAAAATTAATATAAGGTATATGAAAAGTAATTTGTTGGGGAAAAGGCACTAGTAACTGTAGTGACTAGTAATAGACATTACCTGAGCTTTGAAGGAAATAGTTCTCTGTAAGAAGGAAAGGGAAGAATCAGTTGACTCTGAAGTTTTAAACCTGAGTGACTGGACTCTCATATAAACTGGTCAAAGAAGGAAAGAATTCACACATGCAGTTGGGCATAGAAATACATTTCTCTCCACAGGGAAATAAGTCAGACAAGGTAAAAGGAAAAGGGGGGAATAAAGGATAGGGTATATAAAGAGAGAGTGAGAAGCTAAGAGAAGAAAAAATGTGAGAATAGGATGAATGGAAATACACAATTAATAATCATAACAGTGAATGTGAATGTGATGAATTTTCCCACAAAATGGAAGAGGATATCGGAATGAATTAGATGACAGAATTCAACAGGTGTTTTTAACAAGAAACACTCCTTAATAAGAAAGTTTATACAAAGAGTTGAAATAAGTGATGGGAGATGACTCTATTGTTCTTCAGCCAAAGTAAAAAAAAAAATAAAGGCAGGGGTAGCAATAGTTATCTCAGATAAAACGATAGCAAAAAGCAGACTTGGTTAAAAGTTAAAAATAGGGAAAATATATTTTGGTGAAAGGTATCATACATAGAGAGTGAATTACTATAAATATGAAACAACTGTGTACCAAATGGCATAGCATCTAAATTTCTAAAGAAAAAGTTAAATGAATTCCTGGAAACTAGACTGTAAAACTATAATGATGGGGTACCTTAATGTACCCATCTCAGAACTAGATAAATCTAACTAAAAAATAACAGAAAGAAATGAAGCATCTGAATAGATTATTTACAAAAGTTAGATGACATAGACCTCTAGAAATGAATGAATGGGAACAGAAATAAATATATCTATATCTCAGCTGTGTGTATCACATTCACAAAAATTGACCGTATATTAGGACATAAAAACCTTACAGGCAAATGCAGAAAAGCATAAATATTAAATACACCTTTTATAGACCACAATTCAATAAGAATAGATACCATGCTTTCACCATCTACTGTCAGGAAGCATGAATGTTCAATACAGGGCTTCTGAAGCAAAGATGAAGAATTATTGGGAAGCTAACTCAAAACATAAAGAATGGGTAGGTCTAAGAACAAATCATAGAAACAATCAATAATTGCTTTAAAAATAATGTAAACAATGAGACAACAGGCCAAACCAATACTTAGGGAAAACTTTACATCTCTAAATATTTACATCTCTAAACATCCCAAAACAGAAAGGAAAAAAAAGCAGATCAATGAAATGGACTAAAAAGGCTAGAAAACAAATAAAATTTTAAAACCCCAATCAAACACTGAAGTAAAAATCCTGAAAGCTAAAGAAGAAACCAATGAAATTTAAAGAAAAAACCCATAAATGAAACAAAGAAATTTTAAAAAAATAGATAAATTATTGGCTAATGTGATTTTTTTCTATGACCAACTTTTTTAAAATATTTATTTATTTAACTTTTAACATTCATTTTCACAAAATTTTGGGTTCCAAATTTTCCCCCCATTTGTCCCCTCTCCCCACCCCTAAACACCGAGCATTCTGATTGCTCCTATCACCAATTTGCCCTCTCTTTTATCATCCCTCCCTTCCTTTGTCCCCATCTTCTCTTTTATCCTGTAGGGCCACATAACTTTCTATACCCCAATACCTGTATTTCTTATTTCCTAGCAGCAAGAACAGTACTTGTTGTTCCTAAAACTTTAAGTTCCACCTTCTCTTCATCTCTCCTTCCCCACCCATTCCCTTTGGGAAAGCAAGCAATTCAATATAGGCCATATCTGTGTAGTTTTGCAAATGACTTCCATAATAGTCATGTTGTGTAAGACTAACTATATTTCCCTCCATCCTATCCTGCCCCCCATTGCTCTTTTGATCCTGTCCCTCCCAAGAGTGTTGACTTCAAATTGCTCCCTCCTCCCATTGCCCTCCCTTTCATCATCCCCCCCACCCTGCTTATCCCCTTCTTCCCCACTTTCCTGTATTGTAAGATAGGTTTTCATATCAAAATGAATGTGCATTTTATTCCTTCCTTTAGTGGAATGTGATGAGAGTAAACTTCATGTTTTTCTCTCACCTCCCCTATTTTCCCCCTCCACTAAAAAGTCTTTTGCCTGCCTCTTTTATGAGAGATAATTTGTCCCATTCCATTTCTCCCTTTCTCCTCCCAATATATTTCTCTCTCACCACTTCATTTCATTTTTTAAAGATATGATCCTATCCTATTCCATTCACTCTGTGCTCTCTGTGTGTGTGTGTGTGTGTGTGTGTGTGCATGTAATCCCACCAACTACCCCGATACTGAAAAGTTTCAATAGTTACAAATATTGTCTTTCTATGTAGGAATGTAAACAGTTCAACTTTAGTAAAGTCCCTTATGACTTCTCTTTGCTGTTTACCTTTTCATGCTTCTCTTCATTCTTGTGTTTGAAAGTCAAATTTTCTTTTCAGCTCTGGTCTTTTCATCATGAATGCTTGAAAGTCCCCAATTTCATTGAAAGACCATTTTTCCCCCTGAAGTATTATACCCAGTTTTGCTGGGTAGGTGATTCTTGGTTTTAGTCCTAGTTCCTTTGACTTCTGGAATATCCTATTCCATGCCCTTCTATCCCTTAATGTAGAAGCTGCTAGATCTTGTGTTATCCTGATTGTATTTCCACAATACTTGAATTATTTCTTTCTAGCTGCTTGCAATATTTTCTCCTTGACCAGGGAACTCTGGAATTTGGCCACAATGTTCCTAGGAGTTTCTCTTTTTGAATCTCTTTCAGGGGGTGATTGGTGGATTCCTTGAATACTTATTTTGCCCTCTGGTTCAAGAATATCAGGGCAGTTTTCCTTGATAATTTCATGAAAGATAATGTCTAAGCTCTTTTTCTGATGATGGCTTTCAGGTAGTCCCATAATTTTTAAATTGTCTTTCCTGGATCTGTTTTCCAGGTCAGTTGTTTTTCCAATGAGATATTTCACATTATCTTCCATTTTTCATTCTTTTGGTTTTGTTTTGTGATTTCTTGGTTTCTCATAAAGTCCTTAGCCTCCATCTATTCCATTCTAATTTTGAAAGAACTATTTTGTTCAGTGAGCTTTTGAACCTCCTTTTCCATTTGACTAATTCTACTTTTTAAAGCATTCTTCTCCTCCTTGGCTTTTTGAACCTCTTTTGCCAATTGAGTTAGCCTATTTTTCAAGGTGTTATTTTCTTCAGCATTTTTTGGGGTCTCCTTTAGCAAGGTGTTGACCTGCTTTTCATGCTTTTCTTGCATCTCTCTCATTTCTCTTCCCAATTTTTCCTCCACCTCTCTAACTTGATTTTCAAAATCCTTTTTGAGCTCTTCCGTGGTCTGAGACCATTGAATATTTATTTTGGATGTTTGGGATACAGCAGCCTTGATTTCTATGTCTTTCCCTGATGGTAAGCATTGTTCTTCCTCATCAAAAAGGATGGGAGGTGACAACTGTTCACCAAGAAAGTAACCTTCTATGGTCTTATTTTTTTTCCCTTTTCTGGGCATTTTCCCAGACAGTGACTTGACTTCTGAGTTTCCTCTTCACACCCACCACACCTCCAGATCCGCCCAGTCAGCACTTGGGGTCTGAGATTCAAATGCTGCTTCCCAGCCTCAGGGCTTTCAGTGGGGGTGGGGCTGCTATTCAGTGTGAGATTAAGTTCAGGTGCTCAGGTAGGGGCAGGGCCACCACACGGGGCTCAATTCCTTCAAGGGGTTTATGTGGAGACCTTCAACAATGGATCTGGGCTCCTGCCTGCTTTGGGAGCCTCCATCTGCTGCAGCCTCCGCTGTTGCCTCCCGAGGGGGCCTGAGTTATGGGGACACTCCGCTCCCCTCTCAGCCAGCCAAAGAGACTCACTGACCTTTGGTGCCTGTGGGTGGAGGGACCTGTGCTGCCACTGGAGATTCTGTCCCTGAAGCCTGCTCGTATCTGCTCCCCTCTCCCCACACCGTGCTGTGCGGCCAAGGCACAGCTGGGCTCTGCTCTGGGTCTGGGGTGCAAGGGACCTTTTGTGTTGGTTTTTCAGGGCTCTCTGGAACAGAAATCTCCTCCGCTCTGTTGTTCTGTGGCTTCTGCTGCTCCAGAATTTGTTGGGAGTTCTTCTTTACAGCTATTTTATGGGCTGTGGGTTCGGAGCTAGCATATGTGTATCTTTCTACTCCTCCATCTTGGCTCCTCCCCTCCTAATGTGATTTTTTTAAAGAAAGAAGAAAATCAAATCACCACTATCAAAAATGAAAAAAGGTGAATTAAAAACCAATGAAGACAAAATAAAAGAAATTGAGAACTATTTTGCCTGATTATATATAAATAAAATGGACAAACTAAATGGAGTAAATGAATATTTACAAAAACATAAAATGCCTAGATTAACAAATCAGGAAAGAGAGGACTCAACCCAATCCAAGGTGGAAAAAAACTGAACACACCATAAATGAACTTCCAAAGGAAAAACCCCTCAAATTAGATGAAATGATATGTGAATTTTACTAAATATCTAAAAAGCAATTGAATGCAATACTACATAAATTGTATTTTTAAAAAAAGGAAAAGAAGAAGCTTACCAAATTCCTTCTATGATATAAATATGATCTTGATGCCTAAACCAGGGAAAGTAAAAACAGAAATGAAACTATAGTCTAATATCTCTAATACACATTGATGCAGAAATTTTAACTACAATATTTACAAGAGGAACATAAAAACATATATGCAAAATGAAACACTATAACCAGGATGTATTTATAGTAGTAATTTAAAGTAGTAACCAGTAAGACTGGTTCAATGTTAAGAAAACTACATAAATAATTGATCATATTAGATGCAAGAACAGCAAAAATCATATGATTATATAAATAGGTGAAGAACAACATTTTGACATGATACAACATCCATTGATGTTAAAATTCTGGAAAGCATAGGAATAAATTGATCTCTCAGCAGACCCAAGGCGGCAGAATAAAAGCAGGGACTCACTTGAGCTCTCCCCCCAAACCCCTCCAAATACTTGTAAAAAATGACTTGAAACAAATTCTAGAGCAACAGAACCCACAAAAAGACAGACTGAAACAAATTTCTAGCCCAAGACAACCTAGATGGTTGATGGGAAAAGTGTTGTGCTGAACTGGGAGAGGAGCACAGTCCAGAGTAGGCTGCACTGACCCAGCCCCAGCAAACCTGGAGCAAACCTCAGGGGACTGAATCAATGGCAGCTGAGGTGGTTTCTGGACCACAGGCAACTTAGAAGTTCAGTGGGAAAGGTCTATTGGACCTGGATGAGAGAGAAAAGCAGACCAACCCTGGCCCCAGCACAGCCCTGGGGCAGTGGCCAGTGACACTGGTGGTGGCAGCAGCAGTGCAACAGCTGCTTCTAGAGCTCTTGGCACAGATGGTAGGGAGATCAAACAGCTGATTAGAAGGAGATTACAGGGATCTCTTTGCTGGTACTGAGACAGGATTCTGTTGCTTTGCTATACTTGGATCTGGGTCACAGTCCTGGGTGACAGCCCAGGGTGATGAGGAGCACTGGCATAGCAGAATTTGTGGCAGCAGTGGAAAAGGAACCCTCCTCATAGTTCCAGGGCAGAAAAGAGTGCTTGTGGTCACTCACTGACCAGAGCACAAGCCAGGAGAAGAGTAAATACTTCTCCTTAGAAGAAATGAAAACTTAGAGGTCCCTAGAAGTATCTCTGAAAACAGCTGCACAAAAACCCTGAAGCTTGGGACAATTCACCCTCCATACTGGAAGCAGAGACCTACCTTAACAAGAAGTAAAAAAGTCAAGTGATTGGCTAGGAAAATGAGCAATCAGTGGAAAAAGCCTCAGATTATAGAATCTGGTGATGAGGAAAATCAAAACATACACTCAGAGGAAGACAACAAAGTCAAAGCTCCTATATCCAAAGTCTCCAAGAAAAATATGAATTGGTCTCAGGCCATGGAAGAGCTCAAAAAGGATTTTGAAATTCAAGTAAGAGAAGTAGAGGAAAAATTGGGAAGAGAAATGAGAGTGATGCAAAAAAAAAAAAATCATGAAAAATGAGTCAACAGATTGCTGAAAGAAATCCCCCCCAAATACTGAAGAAAATAACACCTTACAAATTTGACTAAATCAAGTGGCAAAAGAAATCCAAAAAGCCAATGAGAAGAATGCCTTAAAAAGCAGAATTAATCAAATGCAAAAGGAGGTCCAAAAGCTCACTAAAGAAAATAATTCCTTAAAAATTAGAATGGGACAAATGGAAGTTAATGACTCTATGACAAGTCAAGAAATTATAAAAACAAAACCAAAAGAATGAAAAAATAGAAGACAATGTGAAATATCTCATTAGAAGAGCAACTGACCTGGAAAATAGATCCAGGAGAGATAATTTAAAGATTATTGGACTACCTGAAAGCCATGATCAAAAAAGAACTTAGACATTGTCTTTTCAAGAAATTATCAATATATTCTGATATTCTAGTACCAGAAGGTAAAATGGGAATTAAAAGAATCCACTGATCACCTCCTCAAAGAGATCTCAAAAGGAAAATTCTCAGGAATATTATAGCCAAATTTCAGAGTTCGTAGGTCAAGAAGAAAATATTGCAAGCAGTCAGAAAGAAACAATTCAAGCATTGTTGAAACATAATCCAAATAACACAAGATTTACTAGCTTCTACATTAAAGGATCGAAGGGCTTAGAATGTGATATTCCAGAGGTCAAAGGAGCTAGGATTAAAACCAAGAATCACACACCCAGCAAAACTGAGTGCAATCAATGAGGTGTAAAGATTGACATTCAGTAACATAGAGGAATTTAGAAAAATTGACTTTCAAAGACTCAAGAGAAGCATGAAAAGGTAAACAGGAAAGACAGATCATAAGGGACTTATTAAAGCTGAACTATTTACATTCCTACATGAAAAGATGATATTTGTAACTCATGAGACCTTTCTCATTATTAGGATAGTTGAGGGAATATATAGACAAAGGACACAGGGTGAATTGAATATGAAGGAATGATATCTAAAAAATAAAATTAAGGGGTGAGAGAGAAGAATGTCCTGGGAGAAAGAAAAAGGGAGAGGTAGAATAGGGTAACTTGCTTTTACAGTGGAGGTGAAGGGGGGAAGGTGAGAGGGAATGAATGAACCTTACTCTCATTATATTTGGCTTAAGGAGGGAATAACATGCACACTTAATTGGGTATGGAAATCTATCTTACCTTACAGGAAAGTAGGGGAGAAGGAGAGAAGTGGGGAGGGGTTATAGAAGGGAGGGCAGATTGGAAGAGGGAATAATCAGAAGCCAGCACCTTTAAGAAGGGACAGAGTCAAAGGAGAGAATAGAATAAATGGAGGGCAGGATAGGATGGAGGGAAATATAGTTAGTCTTTTACAACATGACGATTATGGAAATGTTTTGCATTACTACACATGTACAACTTATATTGAACTGCTTGCCCTCTCAATGGGGGGTGGGATGGGGAGGGAGGAAGGGAGATGATTTGGAACTCAAAGTTTTAAAAAACAAATTTTAAAAATTGTTTTTACATGCAACTGGGAAATAAGATATACAGGCAATGGGGTATAGAAATCTAGTTTGCCCTACAGAAAAATAAAAGGGGAAGGGGATAAGAGAAGGGGTGGGGGTGATAGAAGGGAGGGCAGATTGGGGGAAGGGATAATCAGAATACATGCTGTCATGGGGCAGGAGGGGAGAGATGGGGAAAAAATTTGGAACTCAAAATCTTGTGGAAGTGAATATTGAAAACTAAAATAAAGAGATAAATTGAAACGCGGGAAAAAAATAAATTGCATCTCTTCTTAATATGATAAGTAGTATCTATCTAAAACCAAGATCCAGCTTTATCTCTAATGGTGATAAACTAAAGGCATTTACAATATTATCAAAGTTAAAACAAATGCTATTATAAATGCCAGGGGTGTGCTAGTAAATGTTTAACAAGTGACTCTCTGAAGGTAAAAAAAAAGTATGCATGGCACACTTTAAATTTAATCTGCATTATTAACATTTTTCCAATAATTTTCTTAAGTCTAGACAATTAAAAAATATATATCAAACCCTGGTTTCTAGTGTTTGTCTATTTCTGAGGTATAAATATTCACACTGAAAATTTAACAATTAGTTCTCATTAGTAGTATGAGCCCCAATTATCACCATCACTATTAATTATAATGCTAGAAATTCTAACTAAAACAATAAAAAATGAGTAAATAAACATAGCAAAGACAAAACAAAATTATAATTTTTTGTAGATGATATAGTTTGCTCAGAGAACTTTAGAGAGTCAACTAAAAAAACTAACTGGAACTATTTACAACTTCAGTAAAGTTTCAGGATATAAAAGGAACACATATAAATAATAGTCATTTCTGTACATAATCAACAAAATTTAACAGGAAAAAATAGAGAAATTCTATTTTAAATTACTTCATAAAGTGTAAAATACTTGGAAGTCTCTCTGCCAAGATACAAAGAGAAAATATATAAACATATTTACAGAATACTCTTCACACAAATAAAAACAGATCTAAATATCTAGAGAATATTATTTTTTCGTAGCAAGCTGAGATAATATAATAAAAATGACATTTAGGTATGTTTACTTATTCAAAACAGGAGTGTGTGGATGTTCCAGGAGGACTAACACTTCTAGGGGTTTGTCAAGCCCCTTTCAAGACACATCCACCTTTGGTATCCAACTGCCACCCAACTCTCACCTGTGACTCCAAGAAGCCATAACATGTGCAGCTATAACATCTACATCCCAGTAGAACTGTCTCAGCAGACAGGCTAAACCAGGTTGAGTGCAACCCACGGGCCTCAAACACATTGGTGAGTTAGGGGAATGTCTACCTGAAGCATGTCAAGATTTCCTGTACAGAATGGGTGGATGAGAACAATTTATTCCAATGGCTATGAAGTCAACTGAAGCAGGTAATGTGAAGCACTTAGAGCTGGGTCAGACATTGAAGATTCCAAAGTCATCCACCACATCTAGGGTCATCACCAGTAGGCTTGACTTTTGTCTTGCCATTGGGCTTGGATGACTCTGGAAAGGAGAGTGAGGCTGATGACTTTGTTCAGTTCTGTCTCACTTAAATCCAATTCACTAGCAAGTCAAGATATCACCTGTGATGTCATTGTTCCTCTGAAAACAAAGGACAAACAACAACTTATTCAAAGTCATGCCAATCAGACTACCAAAGAGCTACTTTTTATGGATCTAGAAAAATAATAAGAAAATTTATCTGCAGTCACAAAAGATTAAGAATACCTAGGGAATTAATGAAAAAAAAAAGTAGGTACTAAAGAGGCCTAGCAGTACCAGATCTCAAATTATATTATAAAATAGTAGTCATCAACACAATTTGGTACTGGATAAGAAATAGAGAGAGGTTGATCAGTAAAACAGATTAGGTACCCAATATACTGAAGTGAACAAGCATAGTAACCTAGTGTTTGATGAACCTAAAGATCATAGCTACTGGAACAAGAACTCACTGACAAAAACTCTTGGGAAAACTGGAAAGTTGTCTAGCTGAAACTAGGTGTAGGCCAATATCTCCTAACATATATCAAGACAACCTCCAAACAGGCACATGATTCTGACATAAAGAGTGACAAAGATCAATGGATAGGGGAAGAGTACATGACCAAATAAGAGATAGAGAAGATCATAGCAGGTGAAATGGACAATTTTGATTATATAAAATTAAAAAGGTTTTATACAAATAAAACCAATGCAACTAAAATTAGAAAAGAAGGTAAATTAGAAAAAAATATTTGCAGCAAGTTTCTCTGATAAAGGTTGCATTTCTAAGATATGTGGGAATTGATTTATCTTTATAAGAATGAGTCCTGCACCAATTGATAAATTGTCATAGGGTCAGTATAGGCAGTTTTCAGAGAAAGAAATCAAAGCTATTAATAGCCATGTAAAATGCTCTAAGTCACTAAAAATTAGAGATGTGCAAATTAAAACATCTCTGAGCTTCCATCTCATACCCATCAGATTGGCAAAACTGACAGAAAGTGAAAATGACAAATGACAGATGAGTTGTGAAAAAACAGGTACATCAGTGCTTTGTTGGTAGATCCATGAAGTAGTCCAGCCATTCTGAAAAGCTAAATTTAAAACTGTTTCACTTAAGCTATTAAACTGTGGATACTCTTTGACCTAGCATTATTAGTACCTCTTGGTCCATACCCCAAGGAAATCAAAGAAAGAGGAAAAGGTCTCATATATTCTAAAATATCTATACAGCTCTTTTTGTGGTGACAAAGAACTGGTAATTGAGGGGATGCCTATCAATTTGAGAATGGCTTGTTTTAGCCTCTTCCTAAATTTTTTTATTAGTTTTACATTAACAATTAGAGATTGTGGTCTATAGTCATCTCACTCTTTCTTTAGGGTCTCTCAGGTTTAAGTATCAGGATTATAATTGTCTCAGGGAAAGAGCGTTAGAGGATCTCTTCTTTCCCTGTTTTTTTCAAACAATTTAGATAACATTGAGACTCATTGTTCTTTGAATGTTTGATATTTCATTTGTGAATCCATCTGTCCTTTTTTTCCTTGAGAATTCCTTTATAGTTTGTTCAGTTTATTTGTGTGTGAGGGAAGGGGAACAACTAGGTTCTTTAAACTTCTATCTCTTGTACTATTAATCTGGGTATTTTAAATTTTTAAAAATAGTCCTCCATTTCACTTAAAGTTATCTTTTTGTTTAGCATATAACTGAAAAAAATAATTTCTAGTAATTTCTTTTGTTTTATGATTTATTTAGAATTATTTTTCACTTTTTATATTGGCAATTTGGTTTTCTTCTCTCCTTTTCAGTCATGTGAGCTAATGATTTATCTAATATGTTAGTTTTTTTAAACAACTCTAAGTTTTCTCAATTCAATTTTTTGTTTATCTCTTCTTTCATTTCCGATTTTTTATATTTGTGTTTACTTAGGGGTTTTGATGTGTTACTTTTAAAAAAAATATTGCATGCCCAATTCATTGATCAGTTTTTCTCTTTTTTTATTAATGAAAATATTTAGAGATGTACCTTTTTCCTTACAGACTTTATTTTAAAAAATTTAATATGTTGTTTATTATCATTTTATTTGATGAAATTATATTATGTCTATGATTTTTTTACCTAGAAATTCTTTAGGATTAAATTATTTAGTCTCCAAGTTTAAATTCTTTCTTTAAATGTCTACCATTGATTACCATTTTTATTTCAGTGTGGTCAGTAAAGAATGTGTTTTTTATTTCTGCTTTTCCGAATTTGTTTATGAGGTTTTTATGCAGTAACACATTTTCAGTTTTGGCAAAGGGGCAAGCTAAGTTGTGCCATGCACAACTAAGAATGTATATTTCTTTCTATTTCCATTCAGTAATCATCAGAACTCTATCATATCTAACCTTTCTAAAATTCTACTCAAGTTCTTAATTTCTTCCTTGATTATCTCTGTTAGATTTATCTAGTTCTGATAGAGGTGAATTAAGGTCCTCAATTATTTAGTTTTGCTGTTTATTTCACCCTGTAATTCAGTTAACTTTTCCCTTTACGTAGTTAGATACTATACAATTTGATGTACGTTTATTTGGTGTGTATTAATGATGATAATTTCATTATCTATGGTGCCTTTATGTATTATGTAGGAGAAAAGACTATAAAAATCATAAAAAGACATTGTAATAGTAAATACATGCATAATTATCACTAGTGTGGAGATGAATGGAAACAATTCACTTATTTACTGTTCTTCACACATATCAAATTGGCAAAGATGAAAAAGAGAAAAATAGCAATTGTCGGAAGATAAGCCTGTTGGTTGAGCTGTGAAATGGCTTAGCTATTCTGGAAAACAATTTGGAGCTATGTCCAAGAATTTAGTAACTGTATATACCCTCTGACCCAGCAATAACACTATTAAGTAAGTACTTCAAGGAGGTCTTCGATAGAGGGCCTATAAGCACAGGAATGTTTACAAGAAAGTAGCACTTTTTTGTGGCAAAGAACTAAGTGACCATCAATTGGGGAATGACTAAACAAATTATGGCAAATGAATACAATTTAGCTTTGTTGTACCAGAAGAAATGACAGATATAACAGATTCAGAGAAATATGCAGAAAAGATTTGTATAAACTGATGCAGGTAGTGATGAGGCCTGAAATGTTCTGTCCTCTCTTGTTCTTTAGCATCCCTAAGCTCACACATCCATGAGGCAAGGTCCATTTTCCTATGAGAACAATAATGCTGTGGAAAGAACTCTAAATCTTAGAGTCAAAAGACCAGGGTTTGCATCTCAGGTACTCTACTTACTGCCTACATGACCTTAAATATGTCATAGGCTTATAGGGTCATAGGATTTAAAGCTATAAAGGACCTTAGAGGTCATTAGCCCCCTCAGCTTCAGAGAAGGAAACAGATCCAGGGAAATTAAGTAACCTATTTGAACCACAGGGATACTTTGCCACTCTAATCTCTACTCAAGGAGGCTATGAGGACCCAATGAGATTATGTCCTGGATTGCCCTTTGTTGCCTGTAAAATGTTCTATAAGTGTGAATGCCATTATTATCAGCAGGCACCCACACCACTGGTATTTTCATAAATGTACAATTCCACCTTTTACTTTACTGCAACCTGTGGTTACTTCTCAAAGCTTCTACATTCCTAGTTAGTTACTCAGCCACTCTGACTGCCTCTTCTTCTAGCTGTTCCATAGTGGAAGTACTTCCAAATTCTTTGGCTAGGACTGCCATTTTTCTTTTTCAGTCCAAGAACAAATGTTTGGTGTGTTTTCCTTTCTGTCTATACTTGTTTCCTCTCTGAGTTTATTAGCCAGAGTTGCGGTTGTAAATGTTCATTTACCCCCCAATGCTTTTAAAAGAAAAAAGAAATGGAACCTCGTTCCATTCTCCCTGTGGAAACTGATTGATCCCTCTTCTTTCTTCTCCTGCCAACTTGAAATTTGGCAGTTTCTAGTAACTTACTTCCTATATACCTTTTATGGAATGTTTTTATACAGTCAACTCTCAATTATCCATGCACAGCTCACCCATTTATAGTCTAACATAAGGTAAAATTTTTAAAATTAAATTGAATTTTCAAGTTTTATAGTTGCCTTTTGTTTTTATAAGTTATTTCCCTGCATCACCCTCAAGAACCCTTCACTGAAACAAAAACATTAAGGACTGCCAATCAACATAGCCACCTCTTCTGACAGTGTCTACTGAATTCCACAATAGTGACCCTGCTAGAACAATATCTAGGATGGGACAATCAGAGCTTTGTTCTAGGGTGGGAGCTTAAGAAGATGTCAACAACATCTTTGTGGGGGTCTCCTTCCTCTGCCTAGCTATGTTCTTCTTTGCCTCTTAGCCTGTGCTGTCAGACTTGTTCTATTGTGGTCCAGAGGGCAGAAGCAACAGTGATATGTGGAAGCTTTGTGGTGTCTTCAGAGTGTGTTTCCTCTGCCTGATCAGCTGCACTTCAGTTAAGCTCTACTCCCTGTTGATCACTGGTCCTGGGTGAAAATATTGCTTTTGATGGTACTCCTCTGTAATGAAAGGAGGAAGATATGTTTGCTCATCAGTTATCTGAGACTAAGTTCATTATAAATCATCAGAATTTGACTGCTTTTTAATATTGTTATGAACATAGAATGTTTAAGCTAGGAGGTACCTTAGAACAAGTAGAGTCTCTCATGATATGGAGAAAGAAATGCCCTGTACCTCTGTAGGATGCAATTGACTAGAACACATTAGAAGCACAAGATTCTGGACTCTCTTCCTTAGTTAGACCACAAGTTGAGTCTCATGACTCTGTATGGCCATTTTGCCAAATGCAGGTGGTAGAAACTGCTAGGGATCGAACTGGTGGGAGAGAATGAGTAATCAGTCTGCTTCCACAGCAAGAGTGGAGGGTGGTACTACTCCTTCTACCCTTAAAATGCTTGGAGATGTTGCAAATCTACAGCTGTACCTTTGGTTAATAAAAACAGAAAGGACTCAAGTCTAAATAGAAAAGGGAGATGGCCAAATATTTTTTCTTTCTTTTGAATGAAAATCTGTGATGTGTCTTAGGATAATTGAATTTCTCCATCACTACTATTGCATGCCTTTGTGCCAAGTTTTTTATCTGTTTTCCAAACTCCTCATCAAATTCTTCTTTCTAAGTGGTCTATAATATACTCCACTAGCAAAAATCACTTCTATTTCTCCCTCCTTTGACTATCACCCAAATACTTTTTGTCATACTTCTCTGAACTCCACATTTCTGGATTTCCTCACATGAGTATTCCTTCTTAACATACAATGTTTCCCCATGCGCCATTTATTGATTCTGTTTAGTTTTGACAAGAAGTACCCATCCAGAGCCATATTCTAGTCATGGGTTTCTTCCTACCAAATCTCAGCAAGACATAAGATATTAAATTTGCCTCCTTGGGTTAGGATATATAAATTTCTCCTGCTTGTTGTCTAAATTTTGGGCCTGGATAAGAGATTTACTATGAATGTTATTCAGGATGAATAAAAATCTAGAGGATTGTTATACTCTATCATGGTCTCAAGGTGTGGGGGTACAGACTAGAAAAGGGAAGAAGTATAAATAGGAAGGCATTAAAATTTAGATAGCAGTGACAATACCTGTACTCTTTCAGCAGGTAGAAACAACTGGCCTTAGCACTTAGTTGGCAAAAACAACTAGGTAAAATACAAAGCTACCAGATGTTGACTTCTTTCCCTGGTTGTAGTCAGCCCTGCTTTGCTCCCAGCTGTTCTGGTAGCTAGATATAGTGAATGAGTAGGGAGTGTCTCCTGGTTTGTCTGCAGTGGGAGCAGGTATCCCGACATATCTCCCCTTCAGGGCCTGTGCCTCATGACCTAAGGTATCTCTCCCACCCATTTCCAAAGTCTCTCCCTGAGGTCTCCCCTCCTCAACTGTCTTTGCTCTAGGAGCCAGAATATGGAAGGGGAGCCACTACTATAGAGCCATGGGGGAGCCATGACATGAGAGAGATGCCATTGTCTTTAAGAGGTTGGGAGTTCAGGTGAGGCACCCAAATGATAAATGTCTTGACATGGTTACTGCATTGGATTATTTTCAGGGAATTATCAAGTCAAATAAAGGCTTTGATTCTGTTCAATCCCCATTTTGACTTAAAACAAAGGACATCATAAACTAACAAGCAAAAAACCCCAAAATATGTGCTTAATAATATCCAAAAGAAGTATGGGGAAGTGAAATCAAGGAGAAGAATATTTTGATTAGAGGTGGGAAGGAGAGAATAAGTAATTCAAGTCAATTCAAGAAACTTATTAAGACAACTTTGCTGAAGGCGCTTTACTAGGAAAAAAAATAAAAACTATCCCTGAACTCTAAGGATTTACATACTAATTAAGATCATTGATATAGTACTGGAAGGGATCTTACCAACAATCTCCTCCAACACCCTCATTTTACATGTAGTGGTATTTGCTTCCACATGTGCAGACTCCATCAACTTGCTAAGGTGAGACTCTAAGTGGAAGATTCTAAGGAGGTACTTCCTAGAGAATTGTGATAACATGTGAGGCAAATACACAGGTGAACATCCAATAACTGGTTCTGGTTGGCCTTCCACAGAGTTGGAAGGAGTCTTTTTTCCACTGGCTGCATAACCAGAACTGGCCTTTAGATAGAGAGCTCTTTCAGTGATATGGTGGAGACAAAAGCCAGATTGCAGGGGAATGAGAAAAGGTGAGTATTTAGAAAGTAGAGGTGGCAATGTAGCCTAATCTTTCTGGAAGTTTGGCACTATAGACAAAGAGAGGCATAGTACAATAGCTTGGGAGAGTACCATTGTCAAAGGAATGATAGTGATGAGGTGCTTGGGTGCATGTGCTTGGGCCCCAATTCTAAAATCACATTTTCCTTTAAAAATCATATTTCTCCCTAGCCGCAAAACACCATCCCAGGCAATTTCTCCCCAGCCCAAGGACACAGCCTGCCCTAGCAACAGTCATTATCTCCCTTCCTGCTATAGTAGCCAGCTGCCCCTGTAGAACTTATGAGCCTGAACCAGCTGTGTACTAACTGAACAGGCTGTGCACTGGGTCATAACAACATTTACTAATCACTGACCAATCATGTGTATCCTAGACTTAGACATACATACTTACATTCATCTTGTCTAACAAGCCATTATGACAGCAACCTGGTATTTCTGAGCCAGCCCTGAGTGCTAGTTGACTTAGTAATATTTCAGGCCTAAAACCACATCTCCAGGTAGCCTCCCCTTGGGCTATTTCCCCCATGAACTTGGGTTAAAATACCTGCCCGGTAGATACCAAAAGTGCCTGTTCCTTTAAGAACTGACCACTCCTTAACCACTCCCTAATCCCACCCCAATACACCTAGTTAGCAGATTTGACACATTTCACTGTAGAATATATCCTATATAAACTTTCCCTGTACCCCTCTAAGGATGCAGGGTCCCTAAGAACTCTTGCCCGCTGAAAAGAGTAATAAATCTTTACCCTGACCTCAACAATGCTGAGTCCATGAATTCTTCTCCCTGGTACCCTGGTCTTTGTGGAGGTCTCACCACCACCCCCTTCCAGCCCTCATCAATAACACTCCCCATCTTAAAAAAAGGATGAGTCATTTAACTCCTCAGTCCCCTAAGCAATTCTCTTAAGACTTTACGTTGCATTGTAGAAGGAATTTCCCACATCAGTGAAATCACAGGTCCAGTCCCTATCCTAAAACATACAGAGGTATGAATATGCCACTCTCTTGCTCAAAAATTTTCAGTATCCTTCCACTGTTTGGTCATGATCTTTCATATTACTTCCCCACAGGTCCTCTGTGTTCCAGTCAAACTAGCCTAATAACTAGTCCACTGGCCTGATGAGTCCAATATCCCAACTCCTGTCTTTGCACAAACTATTTCCCTTGCCCAAAATAAACTCTCTCTTCATCTCTATTATTAGGATCATTTGCATATTTTGTGACTTATCTTGGATACTACCTCCTATGGAGGCCTTTCCTGATCCACCTCCCTTTCTTGTTTTGTTACTCCCTCCCTCTTCAAATGCCTTATAATTACTTATCTTTATATATGTTGTAAAGAATAGTGCCTTGTTTGCTTAACTGAAAAGAGAAGAATAGGACAGTAATTGTAGAAAAGACAGTGTTTCAAGTGAAGGAAATGATATGAACAAAGGTATCAAGGAATGAATTCAAGTCAGTCCTGCCTTCAAGAAGCTTACTTTCTCCTGACATGTACAACATGTATGCAAAGAAGAAAATCTGAAATAGATACAAAGTAATTTAAGGTGGATTTTAAGGAGAGTGACTCTACCACCCTAACTGAAGTAAAGGACTTGTGCATGGAGAGAGTGTGAGGTAAGGATAGAAAGGTAAATGAAGATTAGTGCCAAGGTAAGGAATTAAAAGCAGTGAGGAACCATTGAAAAGTTTTGGACAGCAAAGCAATGTGATGAAAGCTTTGCTTCAGAAAGATTAAACTCTCAGGGTATGGGATGAATAAGACGAAATGAAGGAGAAGTGGAATGATAGTATTCCCTATCCTAAAAATGAGTAACAGAACAAGGAGGGGGATGGGTCAGGAAAGGCCTCCATAGGAAGTAGTATCCAAGAGAAGTCACAAAATATGCAAACAATTCTAGTAATAGAGATGAAGAGGGAGTCACTTCTGAGTATGGAAGATAGCTTGTGAAAAGACAGGAGTTGGACTCACCAGGCCAGTGGGCTAACTGTTAGGCCAGTCTGGCTAGGGGTCTACAGGAAAGTGATATGAAAGATCATGACCAAGGAGTGGAAGGATACTGAAGATTTTTTGAGCAGGAGAGTGGCATGGCCATACTATGTATATTTTAGAGATAGGAACTGGATCTGTGATTTCACTGATATAGAAAATTCCCTCTACCAGTGCAGGTGAGGACCTTTTCTGCAACATAATGTCTTAAGACAGTTGCTTAGAGCACTGAGGAGTTAAGCGACTTGTCCTTGTTCATACAGTTAGTATGTGTCAGATATAGAACTCGAACACAAGTCTTCCTGATTCCAAGGTCAGCTCTCAACCCATTATGTCACGCTACTTTTTAGAATGGAATATTAATTTGCCAACTGTTTTTAAGACTGACATGAAAGGGAAGAGACCAGAAATAAAAAGATTCATTAGGCTATTGCAATAGTCCGAATGAAAAGACAGAAGAGTAGTAGTGAGTGGAGAGGATAGATCAATCAACAAAAAGCACTTATTTAGTGCCTAGTTTATGGTGGGCACTGTGGTAAGTTTTTGGGATAGAAAAAAACTGTTCCTGTCCTCAACTAACTTATTTTCTGCCAGAGATGTTATGGATATAAGTATTGCTAAAGCTCGACAAGAGATCAACTAGTAGGGTTGAGGAAGAGGGAACAGTCAAGGATGACTACAAGTTTGCAAGCTCAGGTTCACCCACTAAAAGGCAGTTTGAAATAGGGAAGCTTGAAGGAAGGACAGGTTTGGGGAAAAGAATCCTGTTTTGGACATTCTGAGTTTGAGGTGACTAAGATGCAGGTGGAAATGTCCAGGACAAAGAAGTGGAATTCTAGAAGGAAAATAGAGCTGATATATCTATTTTGAAGGTATCTGCTTCACTATCTGCTCTGTTTCTCCAACCTTAAGACCCCTGAGCCCTTCCAGTTGCCCTGTGTGTGTGGTCTCACTCTATCAAAATGGTATCTCCTGGGGACAGAGCCAAGGTGGCAGAGTAGAAAGTCAGACCTGTAGAAGCTCCCCCACATAGCCCATAAAATACCTGTAAAAAATGACTCTAAACAAATTCTAGAGCAGCAGAAGCCACAAAACAACAGAGTGAAAGAGATTTCCAGCCCCAGACAGCCTGGAGAGCCAAGAGAAAAGGTCTATCTCACCAGCATGGAGCAGAGTGCAGCCCATGGGCTGTGATGCAGCAGGGACAGGACTCGGAACAGGCTTCAGGGAACCACTGGCAGCAGCAGTTCCCACGTTGCTCAACCCACAAACACCAAAGACAGCTTCAAAGGTCAATGAGAAAGCCTTTTCATTTAGGTGAGAAGGGTATATGATCTGACCCTGCCAGCAGCAGCCACTGCAGTGGCAGTGTCCATTTTTGGAGCCCTCTGCCTAAAGCCGCTGGGGCAATTGAGCAGCTGATCTGAATCTCAGCCCTGAGCCTGGCCCTGGGTTGAGGAGGGGCACTGGCTGTGGAGTGCCACAGTAGTGAAAAGGGAATTCTACTCACAGATTCTGGGCAGAAAAGATTTTGATTGCTCCCAGACCATTGTGCAGGCCAGGAAAGGAGTAACTCCTCTCCCTTGATTGTGCTACCTTGGAGGAACTGAGAACTTACAGGTCCCTAGAGTATACCCTCCTCTTGACAAAGGACTCAAAAATCAAGTAACTAGCTAGGAAAATGCCATAAGACTATAGAAAGTTACTTTTTGGTGAACAGGTATTTTCTTCCATCTTTTCAGATGAGGAAGAACAAAGTATAACATCAGAGGAAGTCAAGGCTTCGGCATCCAAAATCTCCAAAATAAATATGCAATGATCTCAGGCCATGGAAGAGCTCAAAAAGGATTTTGAAAATCAAGTAAGAGAGGTGGAGGAAAAATTGGGAAGAGAAATGAGAGCAATGGAAGAAAATCATGAAAAGTGAGTCAACAGTTTATTAAAGGAGACCCAAAAAAATGCTGAAGAAAATAACACCTTAAAAATAGGCTAACTCAATTGGCAAAAAAGCTCCAAAAAGCCAAGGAGGAGAAGAATGTTTTAAAAAGCAGAATTAGCCAAATGAAAAAGGAGGTTCAAAAGCTCATTGAAGAAAATAGTTCTTTAAAAATTAGAATGGAACAGATGGAAGCTAATGACTTTATGAGAAACCAAGAAATTACAAAACAAAACCAAAAGATGAAAAAATAGAAGATTAAGTGAAATATCTCATTGGAAAAACAACTGACCTGGAAAATATATCCAGGAGAGACAATTTAAAAATTATGGGACTATTTGAAAGCCATGATCAAAAAAAAGGGCCTAGGCATCATCTTTCATGAAATTATCAAGAAAAATTGCCCTGATATTCTTGAACCAGAGGGCAAAATAAATATTGATAGAATTCACTGATCATCTTCTGAAAGAGATCTGAAAAGAGAAACTTCCTAGGAATATTGTAGCCAAATTCCAGAGCTCCTAGATCAAGAAGAAAATATTGCAAACAGCTAGAAAGAAACAATTTGAGTATTGTGGAAATACAATCAGGATAACACAAGATCTAGCAGCTTCTACATTAAGGGATCACAGGGCTTGGAATATGGCATTCCAGATGTCAAAGGAGCTAGGATTAAAACCAAGAATCACCTACCCAGCAAAACTGAGTAGAATACTTCAGGGAAAAAAATTGTCATTCAATGAAATAGAGGACTTTAAAGCATTCTTGATGAAAAGACCAGAACTGAATAGAAAATTTGACTTTCAAATACAAGAATCAAGAGAAGCATGAAAAGGTAAACAGGAAAGAGAAATCATAAGGGACTTACCAAAGTTGAACTGTTTACATTCCTAGATGGAAAGAAAATATTTGTAACTCTTGAGACTCTTCTCAGTATTTGGGTAGTTGGAGGGATTATACATACACACACACGCACACATACACACACACACACACACATATAGACAGAGAGCACAGGGTGGATTGAATAAGAAGGGATGATATCTAAAAAAATAAAATTAAGGGATGAAAGAGAAATATAATGGGAGGAGAAAGGGAAAAATGGAATGGGTCAAATTATCTTTCATAAAAGAGGCAAGAAAAAACTTTTTCAATGGAGTAGAAAAGGGAGGAGGTGAGAGGGAAAAAGTGAAGCTTACTCTCTTCACATCTGGCTGAAGGAGGGAATAACATGCTCACTCAATTTGATATGAAAATCTATCTTACACTACAGGAAAGTAGAGGAGAAGGGGACAAGTGGGGTGGAGGGGATGACAGAAGGGAGGGCAAATGGGAAGAGGGAGTAATTAGAAGAAAACACTTTTGGGGAGGGACAAGGTTAAAAGAGAGAATAGAATAAATGGGTAGGATAGAATGAAGGGAAATATAGTTAGTCTTACACAACATAACTATTATGGAAGTCTTTTGCAAAACTACACGTATATAGCCTATACTGAATTGCTTGCCTTCTCGGTGGGGATGGGTGGGGAGGGAAGAAGGGAGAGAAGTTGGAACTCAAAGTTTTAGGAACGAATGTTGAGAATTGTTTTTGCATATAACTGGGAAATAAGAAATACAGGTAATGGGGTATAGAAATCTATCTTGCCCTACAAGAAAAGAGGGAAGATGGGGAAAAGGGAAGAGAGGGGTGTGATACAAGGGAGGGAAGGGGTAATCAGAATGCAAGGTGTTACAGGGTAGGGAGAGGTGAGAGATGGGGAGAAAATTTGGAACTCAAAATTTTGTGGAAATGAATGTTGACAACTAAAAATAAATAAATAAACATTTAAAAAAAATAAAAAAAATTAGTATCTCCTTAGGAGGAGCCATCTTGCTTTTCTCTCTGTATGCACTGTACTTTGTACATAATCAGTGTCTAATAAATATGTTTTCATTCTTTCATCTTCCTAGAGAAGGTAATTGAATTGAGATGAGATCACCAAAGGAAAAAATATAAAGAGAAATTAGGAGAATCAGGTTAGAACCTTAGGGGATACCAAGGCTTAGTGGGTGGGAGGTAAATGTTGATCTATCAAAAGAAACTGAGAAGATATAGTTAAATAGCTGTAGAAACCGAGAAAACATATTGTCACTGAAGACAAAAGAGTATCCAGTGTCCAGGAGGAAAGCTTGGTTGACAGTGTCAGAAGGTTCAGAGAAGTCAAGTAGAATGAGAATTGAGAACTGAGAAAGGCTTCTGGATATAGCAGTTAAGAGATTTGAAAAGAGCAATTTTAGTCAGATGGTGAGGTCAGAATTCAGATAAAAAATTAAGTACATGAATCTTCATCTGGGTCCCTCTCTCTAACCATTGATGTCCCCCAGGGTTCTGTCCTGGGCCCTCTTCTCTTCTCCCTCTATACTACTGCACTTGGTGATCTCATCAGCTCCTATGGATAGAATTATCATCTCTATGCTGATGAGTCTCAGATCTACTTATCCAGCCCTAACCTCTTTCTTGACCTCCAATCTTGCATCTCAACAGCCTATTAAACATCTTGAACTGGATGACCTGTAAACACCTTAAACTCAACATGTCCAAAACTGAACTCGTTATCTTTTCCCCAAAACTTCTCCTCTGGGTTACGACCTGATATGGGGTCTTGACCCACAGTTTAAGAAGCACTGAAGGTGTTACAAGTAGAAAAAGTTTAAGAAGCCCTGGTGTAGGGCACCACCATTCACCCAATACTCCAAGCTGTCAAAGTGGTGTCATCCTTCGCTCCTCCCTCTCTCTCACCCCCATATCCAATTTGTTGCCCAAGTACTGTAGATTTCACCTTTGCAACACCTCTCCAATGTGCAGCCTTTTTGCTACCATCCTGATTCAGGGCTCCATCTACTCATGCTTGGACTATCTTTTTTTTTTTAATTTATTTTTAACACAGTTTATAACAGATAAAGCAATTCAAACTTTTGGTCAGGTGACACTTCTTTTTAAAGCATTTACAATATGGACCACAAAAGATTTTTTTTTTTAAACATTAACCAACTGAGACACAAATAATATTTATGTTGCTAACTTCATAAGCTCTTGACCTAATTGTCTCCACAGTATTACTAAGAATTAAATGACCCTAACTTAATGTTGTTGGTCTAAAGTCCTATGCCTAATAGCTTAATTTTAGACAACCTCGGCTGTTCCCCTACCAATAATCTATAATTGAATAGATCTGGTATTAAGCTTACAAACCTTTTGACTATAGGAAATTGCCACCAATAGTAAGGACGTTGCAGGGATACAACATCTCCCCAACTTCATGTCAATTCCAGGCAGGATTAGATTATCTACTTGCATTCAGTCAGGCTTAAAGTCTGCCAGGTGTTAGTGGGGAAATTGAGTCAGGAGAATCCTACCTCAGCCCATGCTAAACAGCCGCTCTCCCACTTCCCTTGAGATCACCTATGCAGTTCATACCAGCATCTCATCAGCTTACTGGCACCATGGATTGGAGGCTCAGATGGCTTTTCTTGCTACCCATACCTGGAGTTAGACTCAGAAGAACAGTCACTTAATAGTCCCATAGCATCTAAAAATGGCAAGTTCCAATAACCAGGTTTCAAATATGATTATAGTTTCATTTTGGCTAAGGAATATCTTTTGAGGCAAGTCTTAAGTGGCTTACACGCCTATCTATACATGTTCTACTTCCTGATTAAATAGCAATAATAAAATCAAATTTACCATTAAAACCTTGACTTTTCCATCAATGCCAAATTTTACCCAAGGTTACAAACCTTCCTCTAGGAAATTTAGACTGAAACTCTTTTCTCCAAACTAAAGATGTCATGGCTTTATTCTCAGTAATTAATTCAGTCTATTGTTTTAATACTAATTGCTTTTACCTCACTTTGTAACATGTCCAATTTTTCTCCCCATCACTCCCTTCCCCCTGCTTCTTAATACCTTGCATTCTGATTACTCCTTCCCTCAATGTACCCTCCCCTCCATCACACCCCACCCCTCTCCTATCCCCATCTGCATGCTTGGACTATCTTAATAGCATGCTGATTGTCCTGCCTGCCCCAAATCTTCCCCCAATTTCAATCCATCCTCTTCATTCAACCACCAAAGTGATTTTCCTAAAGTGCAAGTCTGACCATGTTAATAAACTCAATAAATGCCAGTGGCTACCCATCACCTCCAGGATCAAATACATACCCTGCGATTCAGTGATACCTCCTTGCTTTTCCTCAAACAATACATTCCATCTCTCAGCATTCCACTAGCTGCCCCTTGCCTAGAGTGCTGTTCCTCCTCATTCCTCATCCTAGCTTCCCTGGCTTCCTTTGGGTCTCAACTAAAATCCAAACTCCTACAAGAAGCCTTTTCCCAACCTGTCTTAATTCTAGAGCCTTCCCTCTGTTGACTAGATATATTAAATTTATTTATTTAACTTTCAACATTCATTTTCACAAAATTTTGGGTTACAAATTTTCTCCCCTTTTATCCCCTCCCCCCCCAAACACCAAGCATTCTAATTGCCCCTATGACCGATCTGCTCTCTCTTCTATCATCCCTCTCTGCCCTTGTCTCCATCTTCTCTTTTGTCCTGTAGGGGCAGATAGCTTTCTATACCCCTTTACCTGTTTTTCTTATTTCCTAGTGGCAAGAACATTACTCGACAGTTGATCCTAACACTTTGAGTTCCAACTTCTCTTCCTCCCTCCCTCCCCACCCCTTCCCTTTGGAAGGCAAGCAATTCAATATAGGCCATATCTGTGTAGTTTTGCAAATGACTTCCATAATAGTTGTGTTGTATAGGACTAACTATATTTCCCTCCATCCTATCCTGCCCCCCATTACTTCTATTCTCTTTTGATCCTATCCCTCCCCATGAGTGTCGACCTCGAATTGCACTCTCCTCCTCATGCCCTCCCTTCTATCATCCCCCCCACCCTCCTTGTCCCCTTATCCCCCACTTTCCTGTATTGTGAGATAGGTTTTCCTACCAAAATGAGTGTGCACTTTATTCTTTTCTTTAGTGGAATGTGATGAGAGTAGACTTCATGTTTTTCTCTCACCTCCCCTCTTTATCCCTCCACTAATGAGTCTTTTGATTGCCTCTTTTATGAGAGATAATTTGCCCCATTCAATTTCTCCCTTTCTCTTCCCAATATATTTCTCTCTCACTGCTTGATTTCATTTTTTTTTTTAAAGATATGATCCCATCCTCTTCAATTCACTCTGTGCACTCTGTCTCTATGTATGTGAGCGTGTGTGCATGTGTAATCCCACCCAGTACCCAGATACTGAAATGTTTCAAGAGTTACAAATATTGTCTTTCCATGTAGGAATGTAAACAGTTCAGCTTTAGTAAGTCCCTTATGACTTCACTTTGCTGTTCACCTTTTCATGGTTCTCTTCATTCTTGTGTTTGAAAGTCAAATTTTCTTTTCAGCTCTGGTCTTTTCATCAAGAATACTTGAAAATCCTCTATTTCATTGAAAGACCATTTTTTCCCCTGAAGTATTATAGTCAGTTTTGCTGGGTAGGTGATTCTTGGTTTTAGTCCTAGTTCCTTTGACTTCTGGAATATATTATTCCATGCCCTTCGATCCCTTAATGTAGAGGCTGCTAGATCTTGTGTTATCCTGATTGTATTTCCACAATACTTGAATTGTTTCTTTCTAGCTGCCTGCAGTATTTTCTCCTTGACCTGGGAACTCTGGAATTTGGCCACAATGTTCCTAGGAGTTTCTCTTTTTGGATCTCTTTCAGGCGGTGTTCTGTGGATTCCTTGAATATTTATTTTGCCCTCTGGTTCTAGAATCTCAGGGCAGTTTTCCTTGATAATTTCATGAAAGATGATGTCTAGGCTCTTCTTTTGATCATGGCTTTCAGGTAGTCCCATAATTTTTAAATTGTCTCTGCTGGATCTATTTTCCAGGTCTGTTGTTTTTCCAATGAGATATTTCACATTATCTTCCATTTTTCCATTCTTCTCTCTTTGTTCTGTGATTTCTTGGTTTTGCATAAAGTCATTAGCCTCCATCTGTGCCATTCTAATTTTGAAAGAACTATTTTCTTCAGTGAGCTTTTGAATCTCCTTTTCCATTTGGCTGATTCTGCTTTTGAAAGCATTCTTCTCCTCATTGGCTTTTTGAACCTCTTTTGCCAATTGAGTTAGGCTAGTTTTCAAGGTGTTAATTTCTTCAACATTTTTTTGGGTCTCCCTTAGCAGGGAGCTGATCTGCTGTTCATGCTTTGACTTCATGTCTCTCATTTCTCTTCCCAGCTTTTCCTCCACCTCTCTAACTTGATTTTCAAAATTCTTTTTGAGCTCTTCCATGGCCTGAGCCCATTAGGTGGGCTGGGACACAGAAGCCTTGATTTCTGTGTCTTTGCCTGATGGTAAGCATTGTTCTTCCTCATCAGAAAGGAAGGGAGGAAATGCCTGTTCGCCAAGAAAGTAACCTTCTATAGTCTTATTTCTTTTCCCTTTTCTGGGCATTTTCCCAGCCAGTGACTTGACCTCTGAATATTTTCCTCACACCCACCTCACCTCCTGATCCTCCCAGCCCGTGTTTGTGGTCTGAGATTCAAATGCTGCTTCCAGCCTCAGGGCTTTTGGCGGGGGCAGGGCTGCTATTCAGTATGAGATTATGTTCTCGTGCTGAGGTCGGGGCAGGGCCACCTCTCAGGCTCAGTTCCCTCAGGGGGTTTATGCACAGACCTTCCACAATGGATTCTGGCTCCCGCCCGCTTGGGGAGCCCCTGTCTGCAGCCGCCTCTCAGCTTCTACCTCCCGGGGGGGCCTGAATTATGGGGGCACCCCACTCCCCTCTCGACCCGCCAAAGAGACTCTCTCACCCACCCCTGTCACCTGTGGGTGGAGGGACTTGTGCGGCCGCTGGAGATCCCGTCCCTGAAGCCTGCTCGGATCTGTTTCTCTCGGTGCCGCAGCCGTGGCTGCAGCAGGTCTGGGCTGGGCTTTGCGTCTGCAGCGCGACGGACCTTTTGCGAGAGGTTTGCAGATCCCTCTGTGGGTGGAGGGACCAGCGTGGCAGCTGGAGATCCTGTCTGTGAAGCCTGCTCGGATCTTTTCCTCTCGGTGCCGCGGCCGCGGCAGGGCTGCACTCAGCTCCCAGTCCCGGCGCCCAGTCCGCAGCGTGAAGGACCCCCCCGCGAGAGGTTTGCAGGTCCCTCTGGAACAGAAATCTCCCTCGCTCCAATGTTCCGTGGCCTCTGGGTGCGGAATTCGCCATGAGTTACTTCCCTGTAGCCATTCTATGGGTTGTGGGTTCAGAGCTATGTGTATGTGCGTCTTTCTACTCCGCCATCTTGGCTCCGCCCCCTGTTGACTAGATATAGATAAAAATATATTTATAGGTATAGCTAAGGATATGGATATTGATATAGATATGTTTAAAGATATGATATGGATACAGATATATAGATGTAGTTTTATATATATGGATATAGATATGCATGTAGACATAGATATAGATATAGGTATAGCTTGTTTATATACAGTTGTTTGCATGTTGTCTACCGCTTTCGATTCTGAGGTCCTCTCAGGGCTGTGTTTTGCCTTTCTTTGTATCACAAAAGCTTAGCAATAGTATCTATGTGCTTAATAAATACTTATTTACTGACTGACTAGAATGAGAAATAATAGCTTAAGAGGACTCCACCCTCCAGTCACAAAGGATATTGATACTTTGAACTCTTTCTCAGTGATTAATGAACTTCATGCCCTCTCCATCCCAATGATTCTGAAACCCTGGATGTCATTATTCAAACCTCATTTTTTGTCCCCCACTGCCTGCTCCTTTATTCCCATCTTCCACCACCCAAATACCCTTTCCGCCATAGCCCACTCTAAAGCTAATTCCTTCCACTGTGGGCTCTACAGAATGCCTGCTCCATAGGTAACAAATTTGCTTTCATCTTAAAATGTTTCCTTTCTCATTCCTTCTGTCTTGTAGATCTCATTGACACCTGGGTTGCTCCTAATGACAGTCTCCGTGGCCACCTTTTCCAGTACTGGTTGCACTTTCACTCATTTCTCCCGACACACTGATCAAGGCAGGTGAATTGGAATACTCCTTGATCCCAATAGTCACTTCTAGGTTCTCCCCCTACCACCATTACTTAGGAATTATTCGTCCTTTCAAGTTCATCTACTCCATATCTACTAAATAATAAAAGTTGTGGTATCTATTATCAACTGACCTCCAGGACAGTCCCTTTCTTTCTTTTTTGTGTTTGGTGTCTAGCTCACCATCTTTCTTTCTTCCCCAACTCCTGCCCTCATACTAGGGGGCCTTCCTTCAATTTCAAACAGCCTAATCAACCACTTTTTCAACTTAAGCATTTCCCATGATGTTCTCCTCCACCCTACCTCAATTACACACAGAGATGGTCAGAGATCTTACCAACACAAATGCAACATTTCCATGTTCATAAACACTGAAATTCTCTTATCTGATCACAATTTGTTGTTATTCTACTTCTCCTTCTGCCTTACAGTCCTTAACCCTGTTCTTCATCCTCACGATGATGTCCAGTGCCTCCACCCCCTCAGCTCTTTCCCAGACCATTACTCCTATATTGGCTATACTCTCTTCCCATCCCCATCTTGAGCCCTTGATGAACCAGTTCAGCTCTTCTCTCAAGTCCTTTATCCTTGTATCCTATCAAACCTCTTGCCCTGCCGAATCTCAGCACTTGATTATTCCCACCATCTGTTGCAATCAGTCATAATCATATGCTGCTGAATGAAAGTGGAGAAAATCATGAAGCTCTATTTACTGGGTTCAGGAAAATTTTATGTTGCATAATCTCAACTACATACTCACTGCTGAAAGGCAATACTTAATACAATCTTAGTTCTAGCTGCCCCTCAGTTCTCAGTTGCCTTATTTTTAAATTTTATTTATTTATTTTTAGTTTTCAACATTCAGTTCCACAAGCTTTTGAGTTTGAAGTTTTCTCTGCTTCCCTCCCCTCTCCCCCTAAGATGGTGAGCAGTCTGATATAGACTGTACATACACATTCATTTTAAACATATTTTCATATTAGTTATGTTGTAAAGAAGAATTAGAATCAATGGGATAAACTATGAGGAAGAAGAAACAAAACAAAACAAGAGAGAGAGAGAGAGAGAGAGAGAGAGAGAGAGAGAGAGAGAGAGAGAGAGAGAGAGAGAGAGAGAGAGAGAGAGGAATAGTCTGCTTTGATCTGCATTCACATTCCTTAGTTCTTTCCCAGGACATGGATAGCATTTTCTATCATGAGCCTTTTGGAGTTGTCTTAGAACCTTACATTGCTGAGAACAGCTGAGTCTGTCAAAGCTAGTCATTGCATAATGTGGATGTAACTGCGTACAATGTTTTCCTGGTTCTGCTCATCTCACTCAACATCAGTTCATATAAATCTTTCCAGATTTTTCCAGTCAGCCTGCTCATCATTTCTCATATCACAATAGTATTCCACTACATTCATACATTACAACTTGTTCAGCCATTCCCAATTGCTGGGGATCCCCTCAATTTCCAATTCTTGGCCATGACAAAAAGTTGCTATAAATACTTTTGTATAAATACTATA
This sequence comes from Notamacropus eugenii, assembly GCF_028372415.1. Taxonomy (NCBI): domain Eukaryota; kingdom Metazoa; phylum Chordata; class Mammalia; order Diprotodontia; family Macropodidae; genus Notamacropus; species Notamacropus eugenii. The sequence continues at coordinate 353,642,467 of NC_092873.1, read as the reverse complement.
AATACATTTCCCATGTGCGTCCTTTTTCCCATTTTTATAATCTCTTTGGGATATAGCCCTAGAAGTGGTATTGCTGGGTAAAAGGGTATGCACCTTTTTATAGCCCTTTGGGCATAGTTCCAAATTGTTCTCCAAAATGGTAGGGTCAGTTCACAACTTCACCAACATTAGTGTTCCAATTTTCCCTCATCTTCTCCAGCATTTATAATTTTCCTGTTTTGTCATGTTAGCCACTCTGATAGGTGTAATATGGTACCTAAGAGTTATTTTGATTTGCATTTCTCTAGTCAATAGTGATTTAGAGTACTTTTTCATATGAATTTCTTTATCTGAAAACTGCCTGTTCATATCCTTTGATCATTAATCAATTGGGGAATGATTTACCTTATATTTTACTGAAAAAAAAATTGAGACCTTTGCCAAGAGCTCCCTCTTTTCTCTTCTTCCTCATTTCATGTCACTCAGGTACCTTCTGTCACTATCTTCTCCTACATCCCATCTCACATGAAAAGGTTACCTTTCTCCCCATCAAGGCTAACTTCTACAATTACAAATGACCCCATTCCATCCCATCTTCTTCAGCTCCTTCTTTCTTCCTCATTTACACTTGTGTTCAGGTTCTCCCTTTCTACTAGATGCTTCCCTACTGCCTACAAAGATGTTTATATCCTCAAAAACCTCCATTTCATCAGTCCATCCCTGCCAGGGACAGCTAGGTGGCACAGTGGATAGAATTCTAGGCCTGGTGTCAAGAAGACCCAAGTTCAAATATAACCTTCATACACTTATTAGTTGTGTGACCCTGACCAAGTAATTTCACTTCTGTTTGCTACAGTTTCCTCATAAAATCCCCATAAAATCGGGACAATAGTAGCATCTACCTCCCATGATTATTGTGAGGAGCAAAGGAAATAATAACTATAATGCCCTTTAGCCCAGTGCATGGTATGTAGTAAGTGTTATATAAACATTAGTGATTATTGTTAACCAGTATTCAGTGTCATCCATATCACTCCTCCTTTTCATGGCTAACCCCTGAGAAGGCTATGCTTAATCTATGCTCCACTTCTTTTCTTCTCACTCTCTTAACTCTCTATGATCTCGCTTCTGACTTTATCATTCAACTAAATCTGTTCTCAACAGTTGCCAAGATCTCTTAATTGCCAAGTCTAATGGCCTTTTCTTAGTTCCCCATCTTTCTTGTATTCTCTGTAACCTCTGACACTGTCAATGAGCCTCGTCTCTTGAATATTCTCTTCTCTATCTATAGATTTCTGTGACACTAATCCCTCCTGGTTTTCCACCTACCTATCTGACCACTCCTTTTCAGTCTTCTTTACTGGATCATTAGCATGTCATGCCCATTGGTGGTGGGTGTCCCACAGAGATCTGCCCTGGTCCTTTTTCTCCTCCTATACTGTTATTTGATGATCACTAACTCTCATGGATTCCATTATGATCTCTGTGATAATGATTCTCAGATTTACTTATCTATCCCTAACCTCTCTCTCCAGACATATCTCCAACTGCCTATTAGACATCTCAAAATGGATGTCCAGTAGACATCTTAAATTCAACATACTCGAAACTGACTTCGTTATCTCCCTCCTCCCCCAAACCTTTCTCCCTTCAGGGTCTTGCTATTACTACTGAGAATATAACTATCCTTCTAGGCCCCTAGGTTAGCAACCTAGGTGTCATCCTCTATCCTGTACTCTCTTAGCCCTTATATCAAATTTGTGGTTAAGCTCTGTCAGTTTATCCTCATAACATCTCCTGAATATGCCCCCTTCTGTCCTCTGACACTGATACTGATACTGTTGAGGTCTATGGGGTCCTAAAATTCAAGGGCCTCTAATGAATTCGACCAGAGTCTTCTTTCAGCTAAAGACAAGTTTTATTAGAACACTTGTAGGGATGGGTGAGATTTTAAGAATTTGCCCTATTGTGACACTTCTATTGGCAAGCAGGTCTCACTAAATCTGACCACTTTAATGGAGTCAAGATGGATCTTTTATACAGAAGACTGTAGTAACAGAGAAGGGATCTAGATGGAATTATGGAGTAGCTGTCTTCAGAAGGACCAGGTGCAGACAATGAGGGTCACCATGAAAGGACAGTTAAAAGGATTGTTCGCTGATGCCTCAGGCAAATGAATGCCAGAGACTTGGCCAAATGGGAAAGTTCAAGGGGTGAGGTTTCCCAGGAACCGTATCCCATCAACACCTCTCTGGTATAGCTCTTCATCACCTTATAATTGGACTATTCCAGTAGCCTGACAGTTGGTCTCTCTGCCTCAAGTCCTTCCCTACTCCAGTCTATCCTACACTTAACTGTCAAATTAATCTTCCTAAAGCTCAGGTCAAACCTTCTGGATCAAATATAAAATCTTCTTTTCGGTATTCAGAGTCCTCTGAGCATTTTCAGTGAGTGTCTCCTATCCCTGAAATTCTCTTCCTTCTCACCTCTGCTTCCAGGCTTCCTTTATTTCTCAGTTAAAATCCCACCCTTTACAAGAAGGCTTTCCCTATCCCCCTTAATGCTAATGTCTTCCTTCTGATGATTATCTCTGGCACATACCTTATTTGTTCATAGCTATTTTCATGTTGTCTCCCTCACTAGACTGTTGAGCTCTTTGAGAGAAGGGATTATCTTTTGTGGATGCTTAATAAGTGTTTCTTTTTGTTGCTGGCCAGTTCTAAACTGTGGCCACTCCAACAACTCAGATTCAAAGTTTAAAATACAATAAGAACAATTTAGTAGAATTAAGATAAAAATACTATTCCCTTTTCTTCCAGAATCAGCACTGCAGAAGCAACTAAATCAGGAAGGCATTCCCGGGAGGACAGTTAGAGTGCAGATAAGGCTTTTGGCCCAATTTCCCTCGAGGTTGAGCCTCTTTAACTTCTAGTAGCAAGAAGGAAAAAGCCAAATGGTCTCCTTCCCCCTCTCCTGTAAAGAGTAAACATATAGCTCTGCTCTTAGTAATGAATAGCCAGGGTTGGTTGGATATTGTCCTTAGCTCTTGAAAAGGATCAAAATGGCATCACTATGTTGGGGTCAAAATACAGTGTTTCCAGCTGTGGCTGATCAGACCAATACAAGCTTAGAAGGCTCTACCAAAGGCTGGGCACAAATAGTCCATATGAACATTTGGAGTGGAGATATCTCATAGGCATGGCAGCAACTTCCCAGTGCCTTGGTCATCACTCACACAAAAATTAGCAGTTTCAACTACAGAAGGTAAAGGTGGGGGCAGCTAGGTGGCACAGTGACTAGAGCACCAACCCTGGAGTCAGGAGGACCTGAGTTCAAATCAGACCCCAGACACTTGCTAGCTGTGGGACCTTGGGCAAGTCACCCAACCTGGATTGCCTCGAGTTCCACTTCCCAAAAACAAACAAACAAACAAGCAAATAAATATAAGAAGGTAAGGAAATTGGAGCAACAAGTATAGGGAACTCTGCTGCATCTAGGAGTTTATCTGTGAATGGAAAAAGACATAGGATAACCTGAAGGGATGACTTAGAAAGATTGACTGGTGCTATATTGTGAAGGATTTTAAATGCCAAACAAAGGCATTTGCATTTCATACTAGCTCCAAGAGGTAGCCAGCCATTGAAGGTTCCTGATCAGGAGAGTGACATGATCAGGACTACACTTCAGGAAGATGAATCTGCAGTGATGTGGAAGATGGATTAGAGAACAGAGATACCAGTGACAGGGAGAACAATTAGGAGGTAATTTCAATAGTTCAAATGAGAAGAAATGAAGGTCTGAATTAGGATAATAGTTATGTGAGTATAGAGAAGGGAGAACATAGAAAAGATTTTGTATAGATAAAATCAATGACCTTCCTACCTTGTTAAGAGAAGTGAGGGAGAGGGAAGAATGGAGAATGATTCTGAGTCCTTCTCCTGTTAACCTGGGTGATTAAGAAGATGCTATTGTCCTCAGCAGAAATAGCAAAGTTAGGAAGAAGGGAGCACTTACGGGAAAGATAATATTTTCTGTTTTGACCATCTTGAGTTTGAGAAGTGTGTGGGGTATCCAGATATACCCAACCAGGAACCCAACCTTTCACAGTTACTGAAGTGTTGTGGGAGAAGTGTTTCTATGTGTGTACTTTCTTCCAGGATCCATCTCGAACAATATGGAGCCTTTGAAAGCATACTACTCAAGGAAAAGGAGAAAGGGTTTTGTAGAGGAGAAGAGGAGAGGAGAGGAGAGGAGAACAGAGGAGAGGAGAGGAGAGGAGAACAAAGGAGAGGGGAGGGGAGGGGAGAGGAGGGGAGGGGAGAAGAGGAGAGTAGATGGGAGGAGAGGGGAGGAGAAGGTTTGGTGGAATAGTCAGAGAATCAGAGAAGAGCACAAAGATTGCCAGGGTCAGTGAGTCAAACTCAACATAAGTTTGCAGCAGACCCTGTTAGCCCAGTTGCCTCATTTCATCCAACAGTGTTCAGGACCACTCCCTACTTCCTCGACCACCTTCTAAATAGCTTTGCCTGCTGTCTTTCAGCTCTGAGTTTTTCAACATTTCATCTAAGGAAATTCTGCCCTCAGGCTTCAGTTTCCTGATTAGTGACTACTTTCTCAGGTGCACTGTTTCAGGGAGGCCTTCAGGGAAGCCATGCTTCCCTTCACTCCTAACTCTCCAATCATCTTCTGGACAATTTTGCCCCCTGTCTGCTGTACAGTACCTATCTCTTTCTCTCCTTTTCTCTTTCTCCCCATCTTGGAATGAAGGATCAAATGAATGCTATTGTTCAGGAAAGAGGGTGTCAATCTTATTCCCTTCCAGCTCCACTCACCATCTCCTGAGCTTTCCGAAATACTCCCCTTTCAATTAATTACTCCTCTGTGTGTATTGTCTCTCCCTATTACAATATAAGGGCAGCTACCAGGTACAGTAGATGGAGCACTGCACCTGGAGTCAGAAAGACCCATGTTCAAACCCAACCTCAGACACTTACTACCTGGGCAAGTTACTTGACCCTGTTTGCCTCAGTTTTCTCATCTGTAAAATGAGCTGGAGAAGGAAATGGCAAACCAAGAAAACCTCATAAAGAGTTGGATGTGACTGAAATGTTTGAACAACAAAAAATTACAATATCAGTTCCTTGAAGGTGGAAACTCTTGGCTTTTTATATTTCTACCCCACTTGACACATAGTGTCTTAAATGCCTTTTCATTCATTCATAATGTAGCCCTGCTTTTTAAAATGAGTAGGAGTAGAAAAGGCAAGTGATGGTCATTGCCTGGGCTTGGAATTTGGTAAAGCATGAATGCAGATTGGATTTAGGGAAAGGGATTCAAGACTAGAGGACTGCATAGCTTGAAGAGATCAACCATAGGTAATGACTATGAAGTGGAGTCAAAGCAGGGGTGATGGACTAGGAGAACAGAGTGGATTAGGGGCACTAGATTCAGTTCTAAATTTATGACCCTGTGATCAGGAGGAGTTTTAGGAGGAGTAAGGCAAAGGGAAAGATAGACAAAGAGGAAGTTATGATCGGAGAGTAGGATGTTAGAGTTCTAATTAGGAAGCTAGTACAATCTAGTCTAGAGTGAAGATAATATACTATTCAGAAGTAGAAAAGATCTTAGAGGCCTTCTGACACAATCCCTTTGATGGAGGGTGGGATTTGCACTGGACCCCTAAAAGAAGAAGATCACATCTTTGGTACCTGGACCCCAAAGTCCCTGAATCCAGATCTCTGGTGTTCACCTGAGGTACTGGCCCATCTCAGTCAATAATCCTTTTAACTGCTCCTGTGGGTCTCTAACTCCCTCAGTTCTCTGCACCTGGTTTACCCTAGGCTACTTGCCACTCCTTAATTCCATCCAGATCTTCCCACAGTCTTTCTGTATAAAATATCAATCTTACCCTCATTAAATGCTCAAGATTCTCAAAATCTGATCTGCTTTAAGAATCTTGCCCACCCCAATTGGCGTATTAATAACCTCACTACTTGGATTGAAAGGAGGCTTGAGTGGTCAAAATCTTTTAAGGCAGTCCATCACCCTTTTGCCTTTGAATTTTGGGATGCCCGAGACCCCTAGACCACAATACCTTCACTTTACAAATAGGAAAAATAAGCCTCAGCCAGTATAAGTAATTTGCTCAATGTCCCACAGGTAGTAAGGTGCTGAGCCAGGACTGGAACTCAGATTTTTCTGACCCCAGAGCCAGAACTAGGTCATGGAAATTGAAGGAACTGATGCAGTAAAGGTATTCTAAAGGATACTGATATTGAAGTTCTTGTGTATGTAAAACAGTATTTGGGGTGGAAAAAAGAGATTGTAAACCAAAAACTGGGCTTCTTAATGAAAAAGGAATAACGATCTGGAAGCTGATAAGGAATTGTTGCAGAGATCTGTGCTATGTGATATATACAGATGGAGTAAAATTCAAAGGAGAAGAGGTGGTTGCATCTTGGTGGAAAAGGGACACTGGAAATGGCAATGGAAAGCAAGAAGTGTGCTTATTCCTCCTTCTTAAACAATGTGTTTTTAGGGCATAAGAGGAGCACCCAATGATGGAGAGTAGTGAAGGCTGAAGTGTCCTTCAAAGGAAATGAGATTTCTGTTACTATCAGAAAATGATAAGAGTGTGAGGTGGAAAGATCTAGGATTAAAGGATTCAGTTAATAATAGAAGGCATGGGGGGATGGAAAAGCAGTCTCTTAGTCTATGTCTCTTAGACTATGGAAAAGGAGGGCTGAGGTCGATTTGGATGAGAGTAGGGGAGAAAAGAAAGGAGTTGGTTTTCACCTCAGTTTATGATTGTTATTTTAAGTGAATTAATACATATTTTATGTATTATATTTTATATAACATATATAAAATATAATATACTTAATAATATAATTATATATAATATTATATATTATATTTTAATACATATTGCCTCATCCTGGGTCACCTCCAGTCATCCTGATGACTATCTGGTCACTGGATTCAGATGGCTGTGGAGGAAAAGTGAGACTGATGACCTGCACAGCCCTCCCTCACTCAAAACAAAGTCACGTGCAAGTCATGTCATCGTTTCTCTGATGGAATGGTCTTCTTCGGCAATGAAGGATGAATACACATCCCTTTTAATGTCTAATATAACTCTTTGGTGGCCTCATTAATTTTTAAGTCTGGAAAGGGTTCCTGAGATCAAAAAAGTTGAGAACCAGTACTTTAGGGTGATTAGTTTCAGTTCAGTCATTTACCACCTTCAATTCACCTTTTGGAATCTTAAGTAGAAGACAAAGGTGTGAATGCAGTCTACACTCTGGAGCGCAGTTTATAGTCAGGTTGACCTTTTCATATGCTCTTAAGGTATTCACCTACTTTTCAAGGTAAAGAATATCTATTTTGCAGAAAGCTTTCCTCTTTACATTCTAGGTCTCTTTCTTTTAGACTTGGCAGACCCTCAGCTTTTTCTGAAGTCTTTTTGGGGCACCCTTTCTTACAAGAAGATGAATAGACCATAATCCCAGTCATTTGAGCACTTGTCTTTTATTTTCTTGTATCTTTCCATATAAATAATTTCTTCTCCTAACTTTTCATCTGTATGTATTGATAATCATTTAATATCATTTTTGGACTTTAATAAGGGCCAGACCCTGAACTAATTAACCAAAAGAAGAGGTTGGACCTAATAGCTTCTTTGTTCTCTGAGTAAATTCAGAAAATACTTGAGGTCAGATGGGGCTCACTTAAGAGCATTTTTCCTCTGTTTAAAGATGAGACCCTTAACCTGAGATACTATCTTGAATAATGGGACTTTTTCTTTTTTTTTTAAATTAAATTATTTTATTTGTTTTCAGTGTTTGACAATCACTTTCATATATCTTAGATTTTTTTCTCCTCCCTCCCTCTCATTCCCCCCTCCCTCTGCACTCCCTCTCTGAGATGGTATACAATCTTATATAGGTTCTACATGTACTTTCCTATTAAAAACATGTTACATAGAAGAATTAAAATGAATGGGAGAAACCATAAAACAAAACAAAACATAATACAAAAGAAAATGTTCTGTTTCTATCTGTGATCCAATTCCATAGTTCTTTCTCTGGATGTGGAAGGCATTTTGCCTCAAGAGTCCTTTGGAAATTTTTTAAAGGCCATGCATTTCAATGAGGTACTAGGTCTACCAGAAAAAATCCTTGCACACTGTGGTTGTTGCCATGTATCAAGTTCTCCTGGTTCTGCTCCTTTCACTCAGCATCAGTTCATATAAGTCTTTCCAGGCTTCTCTGAAGTCTTCCTGTTCATCGTTTCTCATAGCACAATTACATTCATATACCACAACTTGTTCAGCCATTTCCCAATTGATGGGCATCCCCTTGATTTTTGGCTACCACTGCTATAAATATTTTTGTACATGTGGGACCCTTTCCCATTTCTGTGATGTCTTTGAGATAAAGGATGGGACTTTTTCTTATCTTAATATTTTATGGACACATACTGTGTTATGGCATGTTAATGGTAAAGGAAACACAGATAGGGATAGCTAGGTGGTGTGGTGAATAGAGCACCAGCCCTGGAATCAAGAGGACCTGAGCCTCAGACACTTAACACCTACTAGCTGTGGGACCTTGGGCAAGTCACTTAACCCCAATTACCTTGCCTTTCCTCCCTCAAGAAAGAAAGAAAGAAAAGATATCCTGGGTTGTAATTTCAATTGAGACTTTGTCAACTCTCTTATCTTGTTGTATTTACCACCTATTCAATTAAGAAAATTCCTTTCTCATACTACATACAGAGATCACAAATTTCAGTGATGTAGAGACCCTGAGTTGGGATAATTCTATAACATATTTAAGGCTGGTCATTCTTGTATCAGACAGTCAGAACCTATGTTTTGGTTCCTTGCTGCACGTATCCACTAGCTTTAAGGGAATAAACAATATGAATTTATGTATCACCTAGCCTGTTCTCCTTTAACCAAATTTTCAGGTCAACAGTATCTCAGAGTCATCCCAAGCTAGGATTGTCAAGTCTTGGAGGACTAGGGCTACATGATATATTTTTTAAAATCCTCTACAATTCCTAGAATAGAGCTTTATTTTCAATAAATATTTGTTGTTTCATTAAGTGTTAGAATATAATTATATCTTTACATTCCCAGTGCTTAGCATAGTACCTGGCTCATAGTAAGCACTTCAATGCTTGTTGATTGATTGATCATGGAAGGCTTAATGAAAAAGATGAGACTTTTGCTAAGCATTGAAAAATGGGAGAATTTGAATAAATAGAGGAGGGAGAGAAAGAAGTAAGGAATTCCATGAGGGGCCATGGCATGAGCAAAAGCACAGAGGCAGAGATGAGCATTTCAGGGAAGTGAATCATCCAATTGGATGCATGTTGGGGAGTAGTAAGAACACTGAATTGGTAGAGTGGATTCAAATTATGGAGAGGCTTAAGAGACAGGCTGAGGTGTTCTAAAAGGAAGCATGTAATGAGTTAGGGGAGGGTACAAGATCGAGGCAACAATTTAGAAAGATTAGTCTTGTATTGAGCAGGAAGAGACTGAAAGCAGGGAAATAGAGTATAGTAATTTATATGTGAGGACTTTACTAGACTGTAATGTCCTTGAGAGTAAAGGCTGTCATCTTTCATTTTTATATCCTCAGTACTTTAGTATACTACTTTACATATAGCAGGAAAATGGTTTTTTGGGTGGAGCCCCTGTGGCAGATTTATGAGTTTAAGGGTGAAATTGATTGACTTAACCAAGCCACCCCTCCCCATTTAAAATAATCAATAAGATGCCCTAGTACCTAATGAGGCAAGAATGAATTGAAATCAATCATAGGCTTTAGATAAAGTGTGAAAAGTCCTTAGAACTGGAGTGACATTGCACATGGCACATTGCACAAGAAGAGTATTCAGATGAGCTAAGAAAGCATGGCCATGTCCAAAGAGCCATCTTCAGTAATTTTCAAGCCTGTTGAGAACCGGAGTCATTTCAGAGATTGGAGCCAATATGGCATTGTGATCAAACTCTTGAGAAGGAAGAGCTCATTGGGGCAGAAAGGGGGTGAGGGTAAGGGGAGGTATTGGCTGAGATCTTCTTCCCACTTCTCTCTAGCCAGAGAAAGACATTCTGACCTTTGAAGGGATCAGGGGATTTTGGATTTCCCTCCTTCCCATCATTATCCTAGTGACCCCCTAGACCAGTTGATGTCAGTGTCTGCATTGGGAACTGAGGACAGATTGGATGTAGATTTATAATACCATAAGACATCCAGCAAAGAAGCTATATGATGCCCTACGATGGATAGTAAAAGACTCCTAGGAAACAGGAACTTTTAGTTATCTCTTTGTGCTCTTTAAGCTTGAATCCACTTTCCTTGGACTCTGTATACTGTTGTAGAAGAGTGTGTCACAGACTTTGGGGCAAGAGATGTTTCATAACAACAGTTCTTAAAGTACTATCTTAGTAACTACCACTCTAAAAAATAATTGACATTATTTAGTCAATTGGCTGGCTGACTAAATGGCAATCAACTTATAATCATGAGGAGAACACTGGAATGAAGGCTTGAGACCTCAGTATCATTAGTAAAAGCTACTCCATTGCCCTTCAGAAATATCCTTAGAACTCTGAAAGGGAGATGTAGTCAGCTTAACTCTCAGAGAGTGAGCCCGGAAAACTGATACATGGGAAGACACGGACAACAACTGTACAAGATTAGAATCATAGACCTAGAGCCAGAAAGTCAGAGTCAAAAAACATTTAAGTGCCTACTATGTGCCAGGCATTTTGCTAAGCACAAAGGATACAAAGACAAAATATTAGAAAATCCCTGCCCTCTAGGAGTTCATAATTTAATGGGGGGAGACAACATTAAAAAAAAAAGCTGAAAAGAGACAGAATGGAGGTAACCTGTTCAGGGTATGAAGTCCTGCAACAGGGGTGGGAAATAATGAGGAATGCCCTGGGCACCCTCCTCAAATGGAGGATTTTAGAGGCAGGGAGTGCTGAGGATCTGTAAGTTTCAGAATTAATGTCCTATTGTAGGATGATGAGTTCCCAGAAATAGTGAAGAACAGGAGACCAACAGGTTTGGGAGATGACCACAGAAGCCATTTAGTCCAGCCCCCTTATTTTACAGATAAACTGTCAGACCTGTGGCATAGTGGATAGAGTGGGCCTGGAGTCAGGAAGATCTGAGTTCAAATCTAGCCTCAGATACTTATCAACTGTGTGACTTAACTTCTGTTTGCCTCACTTTCCTCATGTGTAAAATGGGGATACTTATAGTACCTACCTCCCAAGGCTGTTGTAAGGATAAAGGAGATGATATATGTCAAGATTTTAGCACAGTTCTTGGCATGTGGTAGATGCTGTATAAATGTTAGCTATTATTATTATTATAAAGAAACTGAGACCCATAAATGTAAAGGGACTTGCCCAAGGTTACACAAGTAAAGTCAGACAAGGATTAGAAACAAGGCTCCCTGACTTCAGAGCCAGTGCTCTTTCAGCTGCACTACCATTCACAAGAGATGGGTAGATTGCAATCTGCACCACTAGAGGGTTGTTGTGTTCGTCCTTTGTTGCCAAAGAAAACCATGCCATCAGAGAAATGATGACATGACTTGCACTTGACTTTATTTTGAGTGAGGGAAGGCTGTACAAGGTCACCAGCTTCACTTTTCCTCTGCTGGAGGGTCATTCCACATCTGAATGACCCACCTGTTTTGAGATTACAGGTCAACTGAATCATCCAAGACTACTGAATTTGGGATGATGACATTGGGAGAAGGTTGGGAAAAAGTGTGCATTTTGTTAATGTTTCTGATATAATCTGATTTGTAAAATTCAATATGAAAATATACTTAGGCTCTACAAGAGCTTATTTCCTTTCTATGGAATCCTCTTTCCCCAGGGAAGGAAGGGAGGGAGAAAAAAAAGAAGAAAGGAACAAGGAAGGAAAAAGAGAAGTATATGGTACTAGGACTCAGAAAAATGACCATAGGAAGACTCTAAATCTTACTCATCACTGGGGGTAAAAAAAGAAAGGGCCTCTTTACCTATCCAATTTTCTAAACATTACCTTTATAATTCCTTAAAGAAAACTAAGGCTGTTTTTTTCTCCTTTTGTGACCAGATGCCTTTGCTCAGTGAATAATTGTTGGAGGCTGTAGATCAAGTGCTCTTTTGGTCCTCACTACCACCTCAGCAACATGTGCTTCCTTCAGTCACATGAAGAACTCAGTGAGAGATTGTAGGAGTCTAGCCTATTATCATAGAAATCACTTGAAACATGTGTTCTGTTGATGGTCAGGTTCCTCCAAAATACATGATCACACATTGAGAGTCAGAATGGACCTTAGAGATAATCCAGCTCCACCTCCTTGTTTTTTAGATGAAGAAACTGAAGCACAATTTACCCCCTAATTTCACCCATCATGTATCATGTAGAGATGGGATCCAAATACAGGTCTTCTGATTCAACACTGTTTTCATACATTTCATACATTTTGGTATGGTGATTTTTTTCTTAGTGATAACAGAGTTACTTTGAAAACATTGTCTTGTTTAGCAGATTTCTTTAATTGATGCCTTTTGTTTTTGCATCAAGATCTGTTGGAGGATACTCTATCACAAGCATTCTAGGAAACAGAGTCCCTTATGAAATGTGTCTGGTCACCAGTGCAGGATATGATCAAAGACATGGTGACTAGTATGTTCTTTAGAAATTCACCACGTCTGATAAGCCTGACTGCTCATGGCTAGGACTTTTTATGCCTTTAGGCTATGGAAGCTATGTCAGAATCAAGTTCCAGGGAAAGCTATATCTCTGTTTAGGGAAAGCTCATTCCTAAGGATTAGAGTAGGAGAAGGGGGCTAGGCTTCCCCATGTTGTGGTGGGAAGGGGGAAGCTGCATCAGAGAAAATCTGGGAACTGGTAAATATTAGGCCTATCAGATGATCAATCTTCTATAGTTACTCTCTAACTCTAAATGAGATTTCCCTTGTAATAAAGAAACAGTAAAACAAAACCAATTAACACAATGGCCTTGTCTAATAAGTTATATGTAATGGAGATGGGGAATTTTCTAAACAATTTAATAATAAAGTGCGAAGAGGTTTCTCCATCAACCTGAAATTACAGGACATTGACTATTTGATGAGGTCAACTGATAACTGGCTGACCCAAGAGCGGCTATGCCTGAAAGCAAGTCAGCCCTGAAGAAAAAAGCCAGTCAGCTATGAAGGAAGAACTCATGTCTTGAGACTTCACTTTTTCCTCATATCTCTTCCACAGTTCAGCAGAGATTGGGGGGAATGGTAGTGGAGATTGTTTTTCTCTTCTTCCCCCACCATTAAGCAATGGCATCTTGCTGAGTGAAGTCAGCAAAAACAAAGTAAGAGATAGGTGTTTGATCAAAACCTCATAGTTCAGTTGCAGAGTCTAGTGAAGTTAGCGGTAAGAGTTGGGAATCCAGTGCCTAGAGCTGGGATCCTGCTCAAGTCCCAGAGCAGGCCCCTAAACTGAGACTCTTCCTGGTCCAAGGGTAAAGGTTTTTCCTGAAAGAGCATCCTAGCAAAGGAGTTCTATTTAGCCCAAACCTGAAGTGGTGGAAAGTAAGGCCAGGTAGCATCTAGCAAGGCTTGGCAGAATACCAGAGTAGCAATAGCCAGTCATCAGAGACATTCTTCCTGGTAAGGAGTAAGCCCAGAGAACTCCTGGGTCAGCAGAAATGTCTGCCTCCAGGGAGGAGCAGTGCAATGACATGTGGAGCAGATGAAGGTTCCTGTAGCTCAGGAACTGTCAGGTGACTTGGCCACATGTGTTCTCTATATGTATGTCTCTTGGGTCACGTGACCTATGTTTGTTGACATTTTCCAAGGATGCTGTATGCATTTGTGGGAGGAATGGAATTTGACAATGAGTTTTATGGAGATGTTTTATAATTATTTTGCTTATTGTGCCATTTATTTTTTACATGCCATTTCAATAAATATCTTTGCTATGAGCCAATTGTGTGCTCTTGTTGACTTTTTAAAAAAATTTTATAGTTCTTCTGGTTGACTATTAAGGACCAGATGACTAGAGGTTTATGAGCTATGTTTTCAAAAGCATAAATCCATAGATTACCTTTAACTAGGGTAGGTGACCTGCATGGGAATAAGGGGTTTGTCAGTCTGGGGTTAGCTCACGGGGGGGGCCACTACATATGCATCATTTCACATGCTTAGTACCCAGTGATAAGGAGAAAGGTGCTTTCGTATTTCTTCTCCAAAGCCAAAATTGGTCACTATAAATACTCACAGTTGAGTTTCATTTTAATGTTCTTTTTGTAGTAAGTATGTATACATTATTTGCCTGGTTCTGCTGACTTTGGTTCATACAACCTTTCCCCTGTGTAAAAGGATACTGAACCTCTCACCTTCTTCTCTCCTTCCCCTACATAATACAAAATAATATTAGGATAATATTTTAGTCTGAAGTTCTTGGCCCTTACTGAATATAGACAGATAGATAGATAGTTAGATGAGTAGATGAATGAATAATCAGCATATACTTAATCAGTATCCTTGTCTGAAATCCTTTTCAAAGGTCTAATCTCATTTCTAAAGTCAAAGTTCAACAAAGTACTGTTTTTCAATAAGATAGAATTCCAATGGTGATTGAATGAGGACCAATGGCCTTGATTAATACAGTTAAGCCCTAAACCTTTCCCCAGCTGTAGCTGGATTAAGTTAATGATCAGACTCAGGGAAGCAAGAAGTCTTCCATTCAATTCTTAGAAATCTTTGGAGTTCCCCTTTGACTAGGAAGAAAGAAGAGTCCCGGGCTGGAGTTGCTAAAGACTGATTGAATGATTTAGGAAAACTATTCTTCACGGTGTGCCAAAGTTAAGTGTGTATTATTCTGTTTGGTGAATCAAAACTGTTAACTAAATTTTCACATGAACTTTGTTCTCTGGGCAACTATATACAATAAGAGTAGCTCACTTTTTCCTGTTCAATCTTGTCTAACTCTTTATGACCCCATTGGTTTTCTTGGTAAAGATACTGGAGTGGTTTGCCCTTTCCTTCTCCATTCATCTTACAGATGAGGAAACTGAGGTAAACAGGGTTAAGTGACTTGCCCAGGGTCACACAGTTGGTAAGTGTCTGAGGCTAGACTTGAACTGACTCTAGGCCCTTTGTAATTTTTAGTTTATTTTGAAAATTTCTTTTGTTTGGGAATACTAAAATCAGGGGTGGGAAACCTGAGGCCTCGAGGCCACATGTGGCCCTCTAGGTCCTCAATCCTATCCAAATGCATTCATAAAGGGCTGCACTTGAGGACCTAGAGGGCCACATGTGACTTCGAGGCCTCAGCAGGTTCACCATCCCTGCTATAAATTATGAGTGGAAATGGCTTGCGTGAGAGATTTTCAAAGGCATTATGGACCTTCTGGACTTTGTCTCCTCAAATAGAGATGCTAAATTCCTAATTGTTGTCATTTCTTTTAGTGTAATATTCTATTACATTCATATATCAAAAATTTGTACTTCCCCTCTTCCAAATTTCCTTTCTACTCTCAAGAGTACTACCATCTTCTCAGCCATCTAGGCTTGCAACATCAGTGTCATCCTCTTGAACCCACCAACCTATTGCCAAGACTAGATTCTATCTTCATGTTATTTCTTTTTGTAACATGCCCCCTTCTCTCCTTTGACACTGTCACCAACCTGGTACAGGCCCTGATCACCTCATGCCTAGATGAATGAAACAGGCTTCTGGTTTGAATTCTTGCTTCAGATTTGCATTATGGTCCATCCTCCAACTAATTGCCCAAATGACCTTTCCAAAGTGAAGGTCTGACCATGTTACCTCTCTACTCAATAATCAACAACGGCTCTCTATTACTTCTACGATCAAATATAGAATCTCTGAATTTTGAACTTTTTCATGATTTGATGTTTCCCTGCCTCTCCAGTGTTCTTACACTTTATTCCCCTCTGTCCATCAACCGTCAGGATCCATCATCATTAGCCTTTTTGCTGTTCCATCTTCTTAATTTATGCCTTTTTACTGATCAAGCCCCAGGCCTCAACTACTCTCCCTCATCACTTCTGCCTCCAGGCTTCCCTGCCTTCCTTCAAGTTTCACCTCAAATCCCTACTTCTCCAAGAACTTCCTGATGGCCCAGATTAGAAAACCAAGAGTTTCTTCTTCCTCAAATTGTCTTCAATTTATCCTGTTCATCTTATTTGCATATTGTTGTTTGCATATTGTCTTGCTTGAGAGCCTGAACCATTTTCTTTTTACTCCCTTTTTTTGAATCCCTAGAGCTTAGAACAGTGCTTGGCAAAGAGTAGGTGTTTTAATAAATGTTCCTTAACTTGATTTGGTCACAAAGGAGAGGGAGAAGGCAACCAGGAACTCAGGCTCACCTGTGCAAGCACACATTCTTGTCCCTATGTGGTTGACATGCAAGTCACCATTGTCGCCTGGTTGAGGGGAGGAAGGGAGTAGAAGCCTGGGTAAGAGAGAGAAATTCCCTCCCTTTTCATTGGAAGTCCAAGTTGAAGTACTCAAAAAAGAAGATGTGCTGTTTCTCCTCAGTTTCTTTTATAGTTTACTCTTTGGGCTGCTCTTTCTGGCTTGGTTATGAATTACCTTTACTGACTAGACACGAAGACCATGAGGCCAATGTAGGGTTAGTTGCTGGATCATGCACATCCATTAGCAATGGCCCAGACTACATGATCAATTCTCTGGGGAGTGCTCTAGACCACCCTTATAATACTTGTTCAATCATGCCTGACTCTTTGTGATTCCATTTGTGATTAAGTAAAGTAAGTAAAGATACTGGAGTGGTTTGCCATTTCTTTCTCCAGCTCATTTTATAGATGATGAGACTGAGGCAAACAGGGCTAAGTGACTTGCACAGGATCACACAGCTAGCAAGTGATTGAAGCCAGATTTGAACGCAGGTCATCCTGACTCCAGACCCAGCGCTCTATCTACTGTGTCACCCAGCTGCCCTGTAGCTCATTTAGAAATATATAAAAGGCCAGATAATACATACCCATCCATGTCTCCATGGTTTCATTTATTCACTTAATGTGATGTTAATGTGATCTGTTGTTGTGTTCAAAGAAGGTTGCCAAGAGGGATGAGACACATACCTGTTCCTTCAAATTCTCTACTTATACTTATTCCCTACTTATTTATTCCCTGACTTTAGAAGACTAAAAATGAAGCCTTAAAAAATATTTATTTTATTGATTTTTTTATAGTACGGTTACTTCCTAATTATTTCTATTCATCTGCCCCAGAAATCCTCTCTTGTAACAAAATAGTTAAGCTAAACAGATACGTTGACCATGTCTGGCAGAAAATGCCTCATTTTGGACCTATAGTCTTCCAGCTCTTTGCTTAGAAGAGAGATGTTTCATTTCCAAACCTGTGAAGTCAAGATTGATCCCTACAACTGTAAGGTGGGTATAATAACGAAATGTTCCGTGCCATCTGATATGCTAAGAAGCAGATAGAGTCATGGGGATCTGGCACATGTGTAGACCCTATTGGTTTACTCAGGTGATACAATTTCCCCACATGGAAAGCCTGGGAAGGTTGTTTCCAGGGGAGTTGTAATGATGTGTAAAGTGAAAATGTCTTAGAGAGACTGGGGAGTGCTCTTAGACATTGGTTCCAGTTGGCTAGCCAAGGAAGAGTTTTTTTTTATCTACTGGCTGAATATCTGGAACTGTTTGCATCTTTAAGAAGGTCTGAGTCAGTTTTGGCCAGTTCTTTGCTCCATTTGCATCTGGGATAACTCAGTAGTAATGTCACAGTGTCTACTGAGAGACCATATGGTTAAGGGAAAATTTTGGGATTTTGCCTTCTGAGGCCATAGGAGGTTGAGAAATGGGGCCTCCTTGGTCTTTTCAATTCTAGGTGAAGAGAGTTTCAAAGGTTGGAAAAATAGGCCACAGGAATCCGAGAGTTGAAATCTAGGCTGGATTTTGCAACCTGAACAGTATCAAAGTCCTGAAGAGCAAAGAGTGATTTTGGGGAATGACCTTTGGGACCCCAGCACAGTGGAAGTACTCACACAGCAGCGATGCCATCCTTGGACATAAACTTGGTGGGACCATACTTATGTAGGAATTGATCCAAGTGTTGTGCCTACTTTCCTAGAGATTGAGGTGGTATAGTATCTCAGAGGACTGGGTGAAACATTTGAATATATGCTCTTGATACAGCTTTCAAGTAAATATTCTTTGTGTTATATATTCTTTGAAGTAAATAACTAGTGTTGAGTGGTTAAATAAACTGTTCTAACAGCCAACTCATCTTTAACTCATGGAGAGAACATAATAAGTAGGGACTCAAGCTGATGGCAATAGGGAACCTCAATTCCTTAGGATACCCTAAAGTCCTGGGGAGCAAATAGAGTCTGGCTCTCAGAGAGTGGGGCCAGAGTGTAACTGGTTACAATAAAGCATTTATTAAGTACTTACTATGTGCTAAGTATGGGGGATATAAATAGAAGCAAGCAAGTCAGTCCCTGCCCTTAAGGAGCTTATATTTTAATGGGGGAAGATACACATAAAGGGGAGTTGGAAAGAAAGGACTGTTTGGGTGAGGTAGCATAGATACAGTATAGCGGGCTGGAAAGAAGCATGGGGCTCTGGGTCCCAACAAGAGAAGGCTTACCTATTAGAGCCAAGGATTCCAGGAATGGAATCCAGGTTCCTGGTAGAAAAATGGAGGTAGTGGTGGTGAAAGTTAATTATGCTTAAAAAAAAAAAAAAAAAGAGAAGCAGCATATTGAGAGACCTGGGTTGAAGACTGGTCTTCCACTACACTCCCTACTACTTTAATCTGTTCTTTATACTCTGGTCAGATAAATGAAATACTTGAAAATGTTTCTGATTTCATTGATGAAATGAAATCCCTCCACTGCAGCAAACTATAAGCCTTCCTCATTTTATTAAATAGTCTCATGAGTTGCTGTACCCCTCATTGTCATCATCTGGTAGCTAACCTCCTGGTGATGAGTCTATCTGGATTTAGGGCACTGTCCCTCAGGAACATGCTTTCCAGTTTAGATGGACCTGCCAGACTTTGTATTCCACCATCTTATAACTTCAACCCCAGAATGCTGTTTGTCCTTTGTTCTCACAGAGGACCATGAAATCAGGGAGGTGACGCCATGAAATGTGAGTGATTTTAATTAAGTGAGGGAGGGCTGTGCAAAGTCACTAGCCTCACTTTCTCCTCCAGGGTCATCTGGGTCCAGTGACCAGTTATGGTCATGTGGGTCCAGTGGCCAGATATGGATCAGGATAACTGGAGATGGTCCAGGATTCAGTGGGGGACCTTGGCCTCTTCAAACTAAGGGCTTAACAGGTCTCAGTTTGACTGAGGCATCACCCTTTCTGTGATTGAGGCAAAGAATGGTCTCTTTAAAACAACAGATCTGAGAGGGGAAGACCCTCAGGGTTTCTGAACAAAACAAAAACAATTGTTATTTATATTCATTCTGAGCCAATCAGGGCCCAAACAGTGACCAAGTAGGTCTTGGTCTGGGACCAGAGTGATTTGGGGTTAAGGCTGGTCTTTAAGAGAAAAAAACCAAGAAAGAAAGGAAAAAAGAGAAAGAAAGAAAGAAGTCATATTGCCCAATAGGAAGTTCTGTACTCACAGAGTACCAGAATGAGGCATTAGAGGAGTATGGTACTCTAATGCTCACCTTACTCCTCTGCTTAAGATTCTACTGGACTGTGAGATACATGAGGCTAGGCATTCTGTCCAACAGTGTAGTACTTTTACATTTAAATGGAACCTTGGTCTCATAGATACAATTATTTCTTTCAACAGTGTAGACGGCAATCCATTTAAACTTCAGGGCCTTCTCTTGTCATACTCCCATAAATCTTCTAGATCAAGGGTCTTGACCAGGGGTAGGGAACCTGCGGCCTTGAGACCACATGTGGCCTTCTAGATCCTCAGGTGCAGCCTTTTGATTGAGTCCAAGTTTTACAAAACAAATTCTTTCATTAAGGGGATTTATTCTGTGAAGTTTGGATTCAGTCAAAGTGCTGCACTTGAGGACCTAGAGGGTCCCATGTGGCCTTGAGGCTGCAGGTTTCTCACCCCTGGTCTAGACCTTTTTTGTCAAGGAATCATTTATCAATGTAGTGAAGCCTATGAACCCCTTATCAGAATAATATTTTTAAATGCACAAAATAAAATACATAGGATTACAAAGGAAATTATGTTGGGATAGAGTAATAAAACTATTTTTCTAATTACATGTAAAACAATTTTTAACACTTGAAAAAAGTTTTTAATATCAAATTCTGTCCTTCCTTTCTTCCCCTTCCCCTTCACTGAAAAGGCAAGCAATTTGATGTAGATTATAAACATGAAGTCATGCAATATATATCTCCATATTAGTCATGTTATAAAAGAAAACAGACCAAAAAAATGAAAAAAAAAAAGTAAAAAATAATAGGCTTTGATCTGCAGTCAGACTCCATTCTTTCTCTGGAGGGAGACAGCATCCTTCCTAATAAGTCCTTCAGAATTGTTGTGGATATTTGTATTGCTGAGAATAGCTAAGTCATTCACAGTTGATCATTGTACAGTATTACTGTTACTACGTACAATGTTCTCCTAGTTATGTTCACTTCATTCTGCATCAGTTCATGTATGTCTTTCCAGATTTTTCTGAAAGCATCTTGCCCATCATTTCTTATAACACAATCATACTCTATCACAATCTTATATCACAACTTATTCAGCCATTCCCCAGTTGATGGGCATCCCTTCAACTTCCAATTCTTTGCCACCACAAAAAAAGCTGCTATAAATATTTTTGTACAAATAGGTCCATTTCCCTTTTTAATTATTTCTTTTGGATACAGAACTAGTAGTAGTATTGGTGAATCAAAAGTGTATGCACAGTTTGATTGCCCTTTCGGTATAGTTCCAAATTGTTCTCTAGGATGGTTGGATAGGTTCACAATTCCACCAACAATGCATTACTGTTCCAATTTGTCCCACATCTTCTCCAACATTTATCATTTTCCTTTTCTGTCATATTAACCAATCTGATAAGTGTGAGATGGTACCTCAGAATTGTTTTAATTTGCATTTCTCTAATCAATAGTGATTTAGAGCATTTTTTCATATGACTATAGATAGCTTTGACTTCATCTGAAAACTGCCTGTTCATATCTTTTGACCATTTATCAATTGGGGAATGACTTGTATTCTTATAAATTTGACTTAGTTCTCTATATATTTGAGAAATGAGTCCTTTATCAGAGAAATTTGATGTAAAATTTTTTCCCCAGTTTTCTACAATTTTTTTTAAACCAAGTTTATGAACTCTAGACTAAGAAGTGCTCTACATAGAGAATCTATTCAGTGTGCTGAAATCCTTTATCCCTCACTCCCATCCCTAGGTCCTCAACATTACCACAGTAGTAGTGCTGGGGCAGCTAGGTGATGCAGTGGATATAGCAGGAGTCAGGAGGAGCTGAGTTCAAATTTCACTTCAGACATTTGACACTCACTAGCTGTGTGACTTTGGGTAAGTCACTTAACCCCAACTGCCTCATCCTGAGTCATCTCCAGTCATCCTGGAGATCATCCTGATGAATCCAGTCATCCGATGAATATCTGGTCATTGGATTCAGATGACTCTGGAGGAGAAGTGAGGCTGGTGACCTGTACAGCCCTCCCTCACTCAAGTGCAAGTCATGTCATTATTTCTCTGATGGCATAGTCTTCTTCGGCAACGAAGGATGAACACATACAAAGTAGTAGTGCTACCCTAGGGCTATCCACGTATTGTCCCTTGCTCTCCAAATGACTAGCTTATATCCCTTTCTTATTATACATGGATATCATGTTTTAAACCAGGTAAATTTCTAAGACTAAGTTGCAGACAAATAGCAGTGGTAGAGAACACTCCTCACTGGGAGTTACCTACACTGAAAAAAAAATCCCAGTCCTAATCCGTCTTTTAAGCTACTTCATGTATGTAAAGGCATTCTTGGTAACATGCTTCCATCAACGTACACACATCATCTATCTCTCCAGGGCCCTTCAGGGACCCACAAAAGACTGAATGTTTTTCAGCCAGACCAGACCACATACACACAGGAGAAATTTGTGCTGGAAGCAAAATGATGTTGGAAGTTTACAAGAATCCATTTTCTAAACATCTTGAAAGACAGAAAGATACCTATGTATTGGGAAAAACTTCAGAGGTGGCATTATTATCCAAAAAGTGACTAAGATACTAATAACTAGAAGTCTGTGCCTTCTTTCTTATCTCATGATACACACACACACACATTGGGGGTACCCTTAATGAAAATACAACAAGAGAACAGGTAAGTCTGGGCAAATGATTTTCTGTAGTTGACCATATTGTTACAGTTCAAGTGAAGGGAACAAATGTTTCTTAGCTGATTACCGTGTACCAGACACTGTGCTAAGCGCTGGGGATAGAAATAGAGACAAAGAGTGCTGGTTCTCCAGGAGCTTACAACCTAATGAGGGAGCCAATACACATCCAACTGGAAATAAGGAGGAAGACATTGGCATTAAGGAGGACCCAACACACAAGTGACTGAAATGTGTAGAAAATACAAGGTCCCACTATGCTTATTGTTTATTAAAAAAAAACAATCAACTTCAACAGCAGACAGCTTTAAGAGAAGACTATCCAATGTGTCTGTGATGCACATCAATCCAAAATTGCATGATACATTCAGCCATAGAAATAATTTTTTTAAAAAAACAATCTTCTGATTATCAATATTAGGGTGGCCTAAAATAAGAAGAGGTAGATTGCAGGGCCTCTTTATTCAATACCTATCAGATTCCATTAAACTTTAGTCTGAACCTACAACCTTGAGTACTAAAATCAGGGTACAGGTAAAATATTCTAGGCTATACTCATATAGCTCAGCATGACAGCCATAAACCTAGTGTTCATACATCCAGGGGCACTGATGAGGTCTGCTACAATGTTCCCTCTGCTCCTTTCACCCTCAAACTCTAAGCTATCCTGTTTCCATCATTACTACTCTTCCATCACTCCACACACAATAAATCTCATGATATGAAACACAAATGAAACTATGGCAGACCTCCCCCATTCTGAAGCAATTACTAGCTGTGTAATCTTGGGCAAGTCACTCTTCTGAGATTCAGTTTCCTCATTTATAAATAAGGGGAGCAGACAGAGTGACTTTGGGGGTCCTTTCTAAGTCTAAGTTTGTGTGACCCCCATTAGCTTCAGTGTTTGTACAGGGGCTCACCAAACATGTTCACAATTGCCCTGGAAGCTACCCACACACAATCCGCATGGAAGAGTGATTTCCTCCATAGATGAACTTAAGATCTTACTGTTCAAGGATGACATAGTGCTGATTTTCTTTAAATACCAGAATACTACTAAGTATCCTCAATGAGATCCTCAAAAATTGAACAATCCACATGGGGGAAAACCAAATGGATGAAAAAACGTGTATTGTTTAGGCACACTAGATGGGCATTCAGTTGGATGGGCAGCCCATTAAATTAGTCCATCAGTATGCATCTCTTGCAGAGGCACATGTCTCTGGATGGACAATGAACTGGCAACTGAATAGGAAGAAATGAATAGACTGGATTGCATTTGGAATATTATCCCATGTTTTCAAAATCTAGAAGTGTTTCCTGAAATGACCACTTATCATTTTTTTGTCTTTATAGGTTTATTTTTATTTTTTTATATCACAATCATTGCCTTTAATCCCCTATATCTGTTGTCCAGGGCTAAGATTAGTTATAATTAATCAGAGTTTTACTGCCTCCTCATATAATCCATCTTGTTGCTTTGATTTGGCACACTTATTTTTTTCAAACCTGCAAAATCACAGGTCTCCCTCAACCAGAACAGGTCTGCTCAGTAACTTAGTCTTGGAGATCTGCCTGCAGCACTGAAAGACCAAGGGTGCTTCCCAGAATGAGACAGCCAGTTGTCAGAAGTAGGGCTTGAACCTAGGCCTTCTGGCCTCTCAAGGCCAGCTCTCTATCCAATGTGCAATATTGCCTTCCTAATTCATCTTTTCACAACATTCTTCTAGTGATGCTAGATACATTGTTAAGTGCTTAATAAAATATCTGTTGCATCGAACCAAATCATTTCATGACTCCAATTGCCTACTGGATAAAGATCAAATTCCTTTGTCTTTTAAGACCCTCCACAATCTAGTGCCAGCCTTATCTCAGACTCTTTCCTTCCACATATTCTGCCCTCCCCTCAAATTAGACTCCTTGATGACCCCACACATCCTATACTTTGCCACCTCCAAATCCTTTCTGCTTCTTGTGACTAGATGTGTTCTCTACCTACCTCGCAGAACCCTAGGGGGCTAAACTCCTAGACCTCCTTTAAAGCCTAGTTCATATTCCACCTCTTAAGTCTTTCTTGATTCCTCTACTTGGTATTAAACATTTTGCCCTTGAAACTTGCTTAGTTCTTGGCTGGTATTCTCATGTACCCACTTTAAAGTTTTGTAAAGATATTCATAGATGTTTTTTCTTTTTTTACACTGTGGAACTGCCCAACAGTGTCCCTCTCCCCTGAGAGATCCCTCCCTGGTCACAAACGAAAATGTCTTGTCCACTTATACATTATGTCTACCAGTCATTTTTGTGTGTCTTGCCCTCCCTACCACTCCCATATATGCTTAGCAACATTGTCTCACCTGAACTTTGTATCTCTCCCCATACCTAGCACATGGCAAAGACTTTTTATAAAGTCTGATTGAATGGGGTCCAGTGGTTGTGAAGCTCAAATAACACAAATGATGTTAACTCACTTATGTAACTACTTTCCCCCTAACTATTGAATGAGGAAGGCCGTAGGATTTAGACCCAGAAGATATTTTAAGAGACTACCTACTCCGACTCCTTTGTTTCAGAGAGGATCTTAACAATTAGAATAGTTAAAAGATAGGATGAACTCCTCATCACTTGTGGGCTTCAAGGAGATTAGTTCAACTTTAGTAAGCAAATATTAGTGTCTCCAATTTAAATAAAGCAAAAACAAAATGAAAGAACTGTGACTTGTACAGTGGACAGCTCTGAGGGCTCTATGGACTAGTTGTGGTTTGACCTCTAGACCCTCCCAACTCTTGACTGTGGTTTGATTAAACGGAGGGCCAGAACAGAGCCAGGATTCGAATTGGTCTATCTGGGTTTTACAGTTTCCAAATCAAGTGTGTTCTAACAAGTAGATCTAACATGCCAGAGGAAGTCCGAAGATTCAGAAGCACTGTCTGACACGTTTCTAGCTTCCTCTGGGGACTTACGTACAGGATGGAAATTGAAGCCTCACATGTTCTATTTTCTCATGACCTCTTGGAATCACTTCCTGCTTCAGCTTAATTTAAGCTAACTTTCCTTATTCCCTTATTTATGGCCCATTCCCCAAATACTTTATGTATACACATTATATTTTGTGTACATATTCTTCTCCTTCCCTTATGTTAAAGCCTCAAGTGTTCTACCACCTCACAACCTTTTGCAATGTGTAGTTCAGCTTAATTTAAGCTACCTTTTCTTATTCCTCTACATGTCTGTGGTCCACTCCCTAAATACTTTATATATGCTCATTATTTTGTGTATATTTTTTCCCTTCCTCCCCTGGAGATTGGGGCCGAACCATCCTTGTTTTTCAACTCTCAGGTCCTAAAACAGTGTCAGCACTTATTAAATGCTTAATGAATATTTAATACGGTCAATTCTTGCTCCAGGAGCAAGTAATTTTAGGTATTTTAAATGCTTTGATTTTAAACACACCCCAATACTGGAAGAATCTGTGATTTCTTCTGCAGTAAGGCCACTCCCTTCACGTACTGATAAGTCCCAGGGCTGTGCCTCAAACATGCAGAGCTAAGAGAGCAGCTCTGGATTACACAGCTCGCAAATTTAAGAATTAGGATTTGAACCCAGATCTGCCAGAATTAGCACGTTTATAACGAGGCTGATAGCCAGGGGCGTTCAAGTAAACACCTACATGAATTTCCACTTCAGCGGACGTCTGCAGCGAACTTACCTCGTCAGGGCACCACACGTGCCCTGACACTCCAGGTACGGCCCCGGCCCCAACCCCGGGCCACCCACTGGGCCTCAGCACAGTCGGGCATAAAGCCCGCGCCGAAATCAGTTAGGAAAGAAGCCCAGCACCGCGCCCGCGCCCGGGGCCTAGACCGACCTCATCAAGCCCAGCTCAGGGTCTGGGCGGGGGCGTCCTGAACGCCGACTTGGGCGCTAAGATGCCGGCCCGCCTCTTTCCTGAGGTATCCCATGGTGCCCCGCGGCCTTCGGCCGCTCAGAGCATCCCGCCTTTCAGACCGAAGCGACCCCGAACTCCTCTACTCAGTTCTCTTGAGTGCCCGGCCTCAGTTCATCCAATCGATTCCCAGCACCGCGTCCAATCAGAACCCTCCGGGGCTTTCCCTTCTATTACCCCCTCCCTTCCCCACCCCCAGCCAATGCAAGCACAGCACCCTCATGAGGCGGGGCCAATCGGCGGGCGGCTCCGGGCAACCTCTCTCCCGCCCCCCCACGCCAATCCGCGCGTCCTTCCCGGCCGCCAGCCCATCCAACCGGAGCTTCGCAGGCAGCGGGCGAATAGGCACGCGGCGGCCCTCCGGCCCCAGCTGGCGGGCCAATCGGGAAGTCCGCGTGGCCTCGGTGGGGGCCAATCGGACTGGAGCGCGGTGCCGCCGCGACGAGTTCCGGCCCGGATATCCCTCCGCCTCTTCTCTCGCTCTCTCTCCCCGCCTGCGAGCCGCCGTTCACTCACTGACTCCCTCCCACCCTCTTTTCCTTCTTTCTCCCTCCGCCGCCCCAGCACCAGCCGCGCTCCGACTTGCCCCCGGGGTCCCTCCCCCGCCGCCGCCGCCACTGCCACAGCCGGAGGAGCCAAAGCCCTCGATACAGCAGCACAGGAGGAAAAGGAAGGGGAGGTGGAGAAGAGGCAGCCAGGCAGGAACGCGGGCAGGGAAGCCGGAGCGACCAGTAGGAGGGAGCCGGTGAATGGGCTTGTGGTGACCCCCGCCCCCCCACCCCAACCCTCCCTTCCCACCCGGCCCCCCAACCCCCCGTCCCCCATCACAGCCATCGCCGCAACCGCGGGAGTCTGAGAAGCCGGAGCCGCCCGAGGAGGAGCCCGAGCCCCCGTCGCCGCCATGGAGCTGATCACCATCCTCGAAAAGACCGTCTCGCCCGGTACGAGACCGGGGTTGGGGCTGGGGCTGGGGCCGGGGCCAGGGCCAGGGCCGAGGCCGAGAGATGGGGCGGGGGGATGGGACCGAGGTGATCTGACCGGGGGAGGGGAAGCCCCCTCTTCCCCCTCTTCGCGGTTCCCCTGACCCCCTTCCTTTTCCTTCTCCACAGATCGGATTGAACTGGAAGCGGCGCAGAAGTTCCTGGAGCGGGCAGCTGTAGAGAACCTGGTGCGTTTTGCGCCTGGCCCCCTCCCATCCCCCCAGGCTGGGGCCTTCCCGCCCTCCCCGGGGCCCAGGCCTAGGGAACCCACCCCGCCCCATCTCGCCCCCCCTCCCCCTTCTCCCTCCCTTCCCCCCCTTCTCGGACCAACCTAACCCCGCCATCGGGAAGCCGGTGGGTGTGTCCCGCCCCAGGCCCCGGCAGCCGGCCAATAGCGAGGCGCGCCGGGCGAGGGCTGCCCAATCACCGCCCGGCCTGAGGGCGGCGGTGCAGCGGGAGGGAGGGGAAGTTAGGTTGCGCGGCGCTGCGTGTTCAGTAAGGGTGGGGGTTGGGGCGCCGGGGCCTAGGGACCATGTGGAAGCCCTAGGAGCCCGGCCAATCGCCCCGCCTAAGGGCCTGCTTCTCCTTTTCCGTGGCCTTTCTCATTCTCAGTCCACTTCATTGAGCTGGTCTTTTCCAGACTCTGCCTCCATAGTCTGGCCTGGTAGCCCCCAAATCTCCTTTCACTTAATGCCCATATTTTACCCCCTCCTTGAGTGTGGGTCTTCTGCTGCCATCATGGAACTGGATGGGGATAGAGTTTTAATCGGTCAGGGAGTTGGTCTTAGACTAGGCAGTGTGGCCCAGAAATGAGGAGATGAGGCCTATTTCCTGTTGCAGTTTCAGAGGAAGTATTTTGCTATTCTTACTTTCCAGATTTTAAGAATATGAAAAAATTATGCAGTTCCCTATTTGATGGGGAGCTGTTTCTCTGGATAAAAATTTAGGGTGGATTGAATGAAACAGCCCATATGCCAGTCATGTTCCCCTTTTGGTGTTTTTCTTATAAAACTGAGATTGAGATGTCTGCGGCATAATGTCCTCTTTTAAATGGTTGAAGAACCATAAAATATTCTAAAAATGTTTTTTTCTGTCACTTAAACTAGACGTAAGGTGAACCTCATGCCAAAAGAAAAAAATTATGGATGGTTTTTTTAGACTGTTTTTAAGTGATTTAGTCTTGTGCTTTTAAAGGTCAGTATTGGTTGACACTACAATTTTAGCTATAATTAGGTTATTTTATTTCTTAACTGGCCTGTGTGTGCCCTTCACGTTTTGCAGGCAAGACCTTTTACTGATATAAATGAATCATTTGTTTTATTTTTGTGAAGAATTGTAAGAAATCTGTTTGACTTGTTACTTAATAATGTGTTGCCTGTTGAGAAGATTAATTCTTGCATGTCTCAAATTTCATAGACTGGCTCTGCCCATTTGTGGCTTAGCTTATGAACTTTGGGAGTAGGGTTGAGAGACTTTGGGGGAGGCTATATTCTGTTTGTTAAATATATCTGCATTTATAAGTAGTTGGGGCTTGATGGAGCTTCTTGCAGATTTCTAGCTTCAGTAGAGTGCTCAGCTTCAGTATGGTTAGAAAGTCAGGAGCAACTGATAAATATAAATTAGTAAATGACAGTAGTTTGTTGAAGTCTTGCCTTACAGTTTCTCACTTCTATTTTTGAAATTGAATCCTTAGTTCTAAAAGTTTGGTCCTTGTTGCCAACCTTCATATCTTTTACCTTGCACTTATTCTTCCCAATTTTCATTTTATTGCCATTTAATGCTTCTGGCTTATTTTCCCTTTATAGTGTCTTTGAATAGGGTACAAAGAAGGTTCCTGAAGCATTATTTTACTTTGAGTTTACATATAAGTAATTACAGAATTTCAGAATTAGGAGGAACCTCAGTGGCTAGTTAGTCTCTTTTATTAATGTACTTGACAAATGGTCATCTAGCCTTTGCTTGAAGACCTTTAATGAGTGGGAACTTCCCAAGGCAGCCCATTCTTCATTTGTAGAATTTTACATTGTTAAGAAACTTATATCGAGCCTAAATTTTTTTCTTCTACTAGTTGCTCCTACCTCTTGTCTTTTCCTTCCTGCAAAAATAAAGCTGACTTTGGAGGGAAGGCTTAGGAGAGAATCCTGACTCTTCTAAAATAGCCTTGTGACCATGGGCAAATCACTTTGCTTATCTGATCTCTTGTATATAATGGGCATGATAAAGAATTTCCAAGACCTGCGGAGTTCTAAGATTTACTGAGTCAAGAATCTAGTCCATTTTGGATGAACATTCCTAGAAGGTAATTGTCAACTTATTCCTTTCCTGCATCTGTCCATAGAAGAAACCTATTGACTGACAGGTAGATCAACAAACTAGCTTTGAGTTTGAACAGGTTAGCTGTGGACATAAAGACAACGTATAAATGACATCAGTCAGAATGAAAAACTATCCTACTTTTATTTATCTGAGTATAGGAGTTGGGGAGAAGGATGGTGAATATAGAGTATCCCAAAAGTCTTAGTGCAGTTTAAAGCATGTTATTGGTGTATGAGCAAAACAATTAAGTGGAGTTTTGAAGTTGATATTTTAAAATTTTTATAAAGACCTTTTGCTTTTTCCCCCATGAGTTGCTAACCAAGCTAACCTTAATCTGGGAAATTCCCTGAGGCTGTTACCATTTACAAATATTTTTCTTCTCCTAACCAGCCCACTTTCCTTGTGGAACTGTCCAGAGTGCTGGCAAATCCAGGAAATAGCCAGGTTGCCAGAGTTGCAGCTGGGCTACAGATCAAGAACTCTCTGACATCTAAAGATCCAGACATCAAGGCACAGTATCAACAGAGATGGCTTGCTATCGATGCCAACGCTCGAAGAGAGGTCAAGAACTATGTAAGTAACTGACATATAAAGTGTTTCTTTGGCCCATGTGGCAAAGGGAGTAGTAAGCATTTTTCACAAATTCTCGTTTAGCCTTTTGTTATTTGCCAAGTAGTAGAGCTCAAAAAGATAAGAGATTACTTTAAAGTCATAGTTTTGGTCTTTGTTTTCAGTTCAGAGTCCCACCCTTTGTTAGAATTACTTTCCTTTAAAGCCACAGTAGTTTTGCAGACTAACTGGTATAGGTTGTTATGTCTCACATTTAGCGACTGAAGTTGGGAGACAAGCTTTGTCCTGTGACCTTCAGGCTAAGTCAGTAACAATAATTCCTAGATGATTTTGATGAGCTTCTTTAGAGGAGGGGGCTGTGGTTGACCATAAAAGGGCCTTTCAAATCCAATTTTGTAAACTGGGAATGTCAGACTTTCTCAGTGGATGTATTGACTCAAGATGACCTGAATGACTTTTTAGAAATGGTTTTTTTCATCTTCCCAAAAGGACTTTTGGAGGGTATCTTAATACTTTAGGAAAATAGAATTTCACATGCTAGAGCTTGTTTGGAATTTCTCTTGATACATGCAGCCCCATAACTGAAGTATGAAGATCCAGATTCCATAGACATCAGATTACTTTTTTATTTTTCTCTCTCTCTGGATAAGCAACTAATCAGACACACTGCTGCTTTTATTTTCACTGGAATAACTAGTGGTAACAATAAGTTTGGGGAAGGCTGGATTTGATATTGGAATAAGGGTTATTTTCCTTTGTGCTCAGTGTTCCCTGTTAAGTTGCAGCCATGGAACATTCCAGGTGATGCACATTTGAGGGGGGGGACCCAAGGAGTATATTATTCAAATCATTTCCTTAAAGTTCTCACCTGTTATTTCTCTGCATTGAATCCCAGCCTTAGCACCACTCTGCTACATTCCTCTACTTTGATAAAATTTATCATACATAAGGATGGAAGATGAGAGGGGGGAGATCCAAGGTTCTCTAAGTTTGCTATCATCAGCCTTTGAAATACAAAACCAAGATTCTCATCTTGGGCCATGATTTCTTTTTAACACCTTAACAATTTAACAAGTATTGTCTTTTATTGCTGGAAATCCATATGTTTCCTCTCACCTTCTCATCCCCAGACAATTACCAAGTAAATAATAGATAAGAATTAGATTTTTAAATGTGAGGTAAGATTTGGGACACAACACTTTTAGTATTCAGAATTCAGATGAGGATGACCTGGTACAGACATAGTTTGGTCCTCTTTTTGTAGATCAAAATAAAATTGACTGCCTTTGGCCTGATAATTATTGTACTGTAAAGTAGTATTAGTGATAGAGTTCCATTATATTTATGTATATATTTTCTCAAATCCAAGTCTTTGGCTTATGCTTAATAACCTTGTTGTGTCTATGGGCATTTTGTTAGAATCCAGACCTGTTTGTAGTTGACCATCAGAGGGCTTTGGTGAATGATGTAGGGTATTAATGTGTTTGTACATCGATAGCCCCTGAAACTACATTAGGTAGCATTAATTAGTACATTCTCTTAGTGGATTGCTTGTTTAAACTCACATATATCATGGGTAGCAAATAGTGTGACATAGTATATAGAGGGGATAGTGAATTGAGAGTCAAAAGACCTGAGTTCTAGAACTGATTTGGGTGCAAGTCATTTCATCTCTCTGCTTCAGTTTCCTCATTTGTAAAATGGTTTGGACTGGGTGATTGCTAAGATACCTTTCATCTAAAAAATCCTATTATTAAAGGGATATTTTCTGTGAATTAGAAGCTAGTTACCTTAGTCAAACTGAGACCTATTAAGGGCTTAGCTTAAAAAGGCTAAGGTCTCCCACTGCATCCAGGACCATCTCCAGATGTCCTGATCTATTTCTTGCCACTGGACCCAGATGGTCCTGGAGGAGAAAGTGAGGCTGGTGTCTTTGCACAGCCCTCCCTCACTTAAATTCAATTCACTTGCATGTCATGGCACCGCCTCCCTGTTGTCATGATACTCTTTGAGAATGAAGGACAAACAGCAACTTGTTTGTTATTAGTAGGTCATTGGTGGTGTGTTTAATTAGAAAAAAAATATAGATGAAATTGAGGGTGATGAGAGAGAAAGAAAAGATTGAAAATGTATTGAGAATACAAAGCAAGGTAACCAGGTGATCTAGTGAGCAGAGCTGTCCTGAAAAATCTGGCAACTTTCCACTTGTCCTCTGACCAGCACTAAGAACAGTTAACTGTTTGTCTTTTGGGTGGCCTGGTGATTTCATTGACAGAATTAGCTCTAACGGTAATGATTAACCCCCAGGCCCACTGGTGTTATTAGTTCCTGCCTTCTCACTTTGTGTCTTCATATACTTCTGTGCTTTCTCCTTTTAATAAATTGTTGTAAAATAACCATTTAAAGAAGTCCTATTTGACAGTGGGAATAACTCTGTGCACCTGCAGTGGATGAGTGTAATCTTAACCTTTTTGGGCATGCAGGAATAATTCTTTCCTTGCAAACAAATGAAGGGATTAATACTTAAATTTTAAGGTTTGTGCTCTTTTAGCAATTTATTTAACAGGGTCACAGATTTAAATCTGGGAGACATCTTCGAGATCTTCTGATCGTTTTATAGATGAGGAAACTGAGGTTTGGAGAGCAGTTTCTCAGCGTCACACATAGACAGTAAATGATAGCCAAGAGATAAACTCAGCGTAGCTAAACCCAGTGCTCTTTATCACACTGCTTCCTAGGGTACTGGCTTATACGTGAACAAGCCAAAGAGAAAATAGTGATTCCCCCCAATGTCAAGTATTTCTCTTCACTAGTGGTTTGACTCCTTCCCTGTCTAGACACCTGGCAGGCAGTTTTCTTGCTTGCATCCTGCTATTTTACTTTGACCAGATTTTGGAATTCTGGGCATTGGGCAGACAGACTCACACCACAGTCCTGGAACCTGGCAATGGGACCTGCTCCCACTGCTATTTTCACATATTTTCTTTGAAACTTTCTAATACCATTCTATCCTTGTCTTACCTGGGCCCTTGGAATATTACTGTTAGCATTTTCAGCTGAGGCAAAGGGTCATTGATATGGTGGGACGAACTGAAGCAGATCCTTGATGCTCTTTCCATTCAGACAAGACTGCACGATGAACCTTTCCTTCCTCTAGACACTTGTCTGGCTTGTTGAATAGTCAAAGGCATCACTGTCCTCTGAGAATGGTCATAAAATAGTCTTAATAATTGTCTCTTTTAAATGTCTTTAAAGCAATTTAAAATTTTTTCTTACCATCTTTCTGTGAAGGTTTTGCAGACTTTGGGTACGGAAACCTATCGACCAAGCTCTGCTTCACAGTGCGTAGCTGGTATTGCCTGTGCAGAGATCCCAGTAAACCAATGGCCTGAACTCATTCCTCAGCTGGTAGCTAACGTCACAAACCCTAACAGCACAGAGCACATGAAAGAGTCAACCTTGGAAGCAATTGGTTATATCTGCCAAGACATTGTAAGTATCTACTTAAGTAGGTACGTCTCATACCTCTTTCCCTTTTTGTTTCAGAGGCTAGATGATTTTAAATGATGTTTGTAAAAGTAATGCAAAAAACCCTGTAATAGTGGGGATATAGTGGTCATAGAAGTTGCTCTCAGCTTTACACTTATTTCTTTAAAGCTGCTTTAAGGAAAAGAGTTATCTATCCTTTATGGCAAGAGAGGTGTCTTAATGATACATTCTAAACATTTTAGTTGTATTAGCATTACATCACCCAAGCACTGAACTAGAAGGCATTTAAGGATGAGAAATTTGGAATTCCATCTCTTGATAGACTTTGGTCTTTGCTCATCTTTTTTAATATTTTCTACCTTGCTCCTCTCCTAGGTGCTTGGAGCATTCACATACGAAGTTTAATGTTTGTTTTTTTCTCAGAACAGGGATTTTTAGAACTTGTTTGTTTCAAAAAAATTAATTCTATGTATGTTATTTATTTTTTAAAAATTTTAAATTCAGAAATATTCATTAAAAAAATTCTGAGAAGTCCATATGTCACCAGACTGCCAAAGAGGTCCCTGATACGAAAAAAAAAGGTTAAGAATTCCTACTACTAAGTTATACTGTTTCTACATGATTTTTGACAGCGATTGATTCTTGAAACTACTGGTTTTGATGTTTCCTTTATTACAGAATCCCAGCAATCTTCATAATGACTTTATTTTTCTGCACTTTTACAGGATTACTATGAATGAAGTCTTTTCTAGCTATCCTATGTCTGACTTAATTACTAGATTCACAGTCATTTCTTAAGTGATCCTGTTAAGGAACATTTAGAGCTGGAAGGGATTTGAACATCAGAGGCTTTCTAGCCCAACTCCCTCATTTTATAGATAGGCAAACTGAGGTGCAGGATGTTGATGCTGATCTGATAGCACCTTTAATACCTGACCTGATAAAATGAAGTCTGTAGGAGTCAACTGTCCCTTAAACTCTGGATGATAAAGCCAGGTGGTGATTTTCAGCCCTTTGGTACTTCATTTGTTACAAATGGCATGGAAACAGCACTGAACTGCCGACCCCATTCACACTAGGAAACTCATGTGACTGTAACAGTAGGGGCTTAAGATGATGAAATTTTATTTCCATGGTTTTCAGTGAAAACCATAGTGATCTTGGAATAGTATGCATTGGTCTACAATACTGTCCCCAGTATTTAAATGGATGTATACATTTAATTGATAAGAGTTCTCTCCATTAGTGCAGGTTGTAATCTAGTGTTATTCTCACAAAGAACAATTTTCACTCAATATTTCTGTGGATCTTCCTCTAGAAATTTTTTTTCATCACTGTAGTTAAACATTTCTTTTGTCAAGTTGTCAGCACTCCTATTTCTGATCACGTTTTTTCAGTGATATCCTTATCTTACACCTTAATCATCATTGTTTACACACACACATGCACACGCCAAAGTTTCTTTGGACCCTCCATGTAACCTCTTTTTAGTATACCTACAACATTCATTTGAGACTGGGGAAGGGGAATGAAGGAAATTAATTGTGGTATTTCAAGATTTATATCTCTGGTACAATATTTGTCTTTAAAAGATGGGTTTTTGTGCCCTTCTCAAAATGAGAGATTATTAAGACAATAGAAGGAAAGGGAGCCTTAGGGAGGTAGTCAAAGACCAAGGAAAACCATTTTCTAATGCACCTTACAATGAATTGGATTCCATAACTACATTACTATTGGATTTGTTACTAGCATAACTTGGACTTTCCTTCTCATTTCAGGATCCAGAACAGCTGCAGGATAAATCCAATGAGATCCTAACAGCCATCATCCAGGGGATGAGGAAAGAAGAGCCTAGTAATAATGTGAAGCTGGCAGCTACCAATGCACTCCTGAACTCATTGGAGTTCACCAAAGCAAATTTTGACAAAGAGGTAAGATTGGGGACAAGAAAATAAAAGGCTGTGTGATCCCACAATGATCCATAGTCAAAGAAAATGTATTGGAGGAGGAGGAGGAGATTTGAATTTGTCTTAATGTTAAATCTAAAGATCATGAAATAGGTGGGTGTAGTATTTGCCACATCTCTGGGCTCTGCATCAGTTCCATCCAGATGAGGCTGCTCACAGCTGGAGATACCTTGGCGTAGTATAGAAGGGTTCAGTCTTGAGTTTTTCTCCTAACACCCGCCTATAATTTCTCGAACCCTTTTTGTTCAGTAGAATTAGAGTTGAATCACCTCAGGAAACACGGTTACTAAAGCTACTTCAGAAAATATGGCAGTCAAATCCACAATCATTTCTTGATTGAAAGTAAGTTATTTTGTCTTTCCCTGGTCTTTGAAGAAACCTGGAAAATCTAAACAAATTAAATTTTAAAATTTAATTTCCTTTAGAAAGGCAAGGAGACTTCTTTTGGATCTTAGAGGAACTACTAAAATATGCTATACTCTACTCATGCCACTACATCTAATTTGTCTGCCATTGTTGGTCTTGTTCCTGCCTCCTGCCAGTTGTTCTCTGTCAGCAGGGTGCAAATTTGTACCTCTGAAGCACAGCAGATTTTGATAGTGTATGTCAATTTGGATAAGTACATTTTCTAATACCATTGTAGGGAAATTCATAGTTGTGCTAAAGTTATGTAGAGTTTTTCCCTCCTTTAGAACCCAAGTTTTTTGCCAAACCAGATGATCCATCTTCCATCAGAGCCTGGCCTTCTTAGATCTTGTTAGTGATGGTCTGTCCTCAGGATTAGATTAGCAACTTATGTCAGGTAGCAGGTACCAAGCTTAAATTCCTTTATAGGATACCTATTCAAAGTCTAGTGATTTGGCTTTTATGTTGGGTCATATACCCATAGGAAGTGAGGTGCTCATTTTAGAGAGGTCCATGTTTGTTTCATGCTTTCCTCAATTTTCTTTACATGTTTTCTTCCTTGCAGTCTGAAAGGCACTTTATTATGCAAGTAGTCTGCGAAGCAACCCAGTGTCCAGATACAAGGGTAAGTGTGAGATCAAATGAACATCTCAAACTGTAGCATTTCTAGATCTGCTTTCTCTATTTAAGATTCTGGTGTTGACCAGAGTGAATATAAGGTGATAGGGCTGATGTTTTAAATGTTGATAGGAATTTCTTCTCTGAGATCGGTAAAATTACTAAAATCTAGTACTTGTCCTCTAAAAAAGGTTCGAGAATTACCTTCTGTCTGGGTAATTGCTCTGCTATGATTGCATTAAATTTTAGCCCCTGCAAGATAGATGGGTTTGTTGCTACTTTAAGTTTTTTCTTTATGAAAAATAGTTTCCTTGCTATACACCCCTCAGTCCCCTTTGTAAACAGGGAAAAACTTGAGGTACTACTAATTTAAAATCCTGCCCCAGTGGTAGGGGTAAGCAGGCTATTCAGACCTATGTTTTACTATTGAGTTTGAATAATAGCTTGGCTTTCATTGATGGGCCTGAGGAGAAAGGTCATGGAAGAGGAAGAGAGGGAAAAAAGGAAGACCTATAGGTGAACAGTGATAGTATAATTATTGTCCTGTACCTCAGTTGCATCAGTGCCTCAGAATGTGAAGTTACCTACCTTTTCTCACTGGGCTCTGAGATATTTATAGCTTTCTGTTCTCTTCCTTCCTAGGTTCGAGTAGCTGCATTACAAAATTTGGTGAAGATAATGTCCCTCTATTATCAGTACATGGAAACATACATGGGTCCTGCTCTCTTTGCTGTAAGTATTCTTTGTTAGATAATTTTGAGCTTATGTCAGATCACAATACCTGTTACGGTCCGTGAGGTACAACTTGTAAAAGGCTTGTGCCCAGATCTGGTTGTGTTATTGGTTGGCTTAAACTCTTGCTTCTAATTCAAGGCAGCTAGATGATATCTGGAGTCAGGAAGACCAAGTTCAAATCAAGCCTTAGACACTTTAATTTGCTGTTGACCCCAAGTCACCTGCCTGCCTAAGTACTCAACTGTAAAACTGGGATAATGATAGCACCTACTTCCCAGAGTTGTTAAGAGGTTGTATGAGATAATAATTGTAAAAGTGCATAGAATGATGCCTGGCACATAGTGCTGTATACAGTTTTATTCCCTTAAACAATGAAGTTGTAAATAAATTAGCCATTTTTTTTAAACTTGTCACTTTCTAGAGACTTCCACATTTTTAGAACCCTCTCCTATAAGGAAGTACAGTGAAACAAAACATATCAACACACTGTCTTTGACAACATATGTCTCGTTCTATATCTGTAGTCTCTCACCTTTCTGCCAATAGGAAACAAGCACATTTCAATATTGGTCTTTTTGTTTATGAAAATTGGATATTTCTGGTTTTTGCTTTATGTTTTTGTGGTCATTTTTGGACCTTCTTGTCTCTCAGATCTTGTCTCTTAAAATCCAGCAAAGCCACCTTTTTCCGTGAAGTTTTCCTTGATCCCCTGAGTCAGAATATATATATGACTTTTAAAAAATTGGTATTTGAAGTACCATGGAGTAATGAATAGAGTTCTGGATTTGAAGTCAGGAGGACTTAGATGTTCTACCATGTTTAATAGCTGTGTGGCCCTTGGCAAGTAATTTTATTTCTGTGCCTATTTCCTTAGCCATAACATGAGAGGGTTGAACTGGATGGCCTTTATAACTCTAAAAATATGGTCCTATTGTGACAGTTAGTTGTGTGTCACATCACCTTCCCTTCCAATTTTATTTTATTTAAATTTCAATGTTTATTCTACACACAGAGGTACCCTTGAAGTCAAGGAAATTCCTTGAGCCCGAGCTTTCCTTAAGCTTAGCTATAATCATAATGGTGAAAGTTTTAAGTAATGCTTTTATGAATCACTTAGTTGCTTAGTTGATGTTTTCATGGAGGGTAGGAAGAGAACTACTGAATGAATTAATTGGGCTGGGGGGCATTTCTTTTTTGAAGATCACAATTGAAGCAATGAAAAGTGACATTGATGAAGTAGCCCTGCAGGGGATAGAATTCTGGTCCAACGTGTGTGATGAGGAAATGGATTTGGCCATTGAAGCATCAGAGGTGAGCAGGGTGTGAGTGAGAGAAATGGGGTTTTGACTGGGGTAGGTGACCAAGTCGATTCGACTGGGAGGGTTGTTTAGGCTAGCATAGAACAAGTTCTCTTTTAGACTTCTCCAGTAAAGTATAAAAGCCTTGAATTGAACACCAGGGGGCAGTAGGCCAGCACCTTTGCAAATCTGGAGATACTCTTTTTTTTTTTGCCAGTAGAGAAGTTGATAAAAGAGAAAGGGACTTGTTCTGCTTCAGCCCATCCGATCATAAGTTTCTTTCTAAAACCTCAGCTTCTCCAGGTGTTTTCAGGCATTCCATATATAAGCATGCAACCTATCATCTTTGCTTAAAAGACAGCCTACATAATAACTAAGAGGACAGCTAGGTGGCGCAGTGGGTAGAGTTTCAGGTCAGGAGTCAGGAGAACCTGAGTTCAAATTCAGCCTCAGAGACTTTCTAGCTGTGTGACCCCTTGCAAGTCACTTAACTGTTGACCTCAGTTTCCTCATCTGTAAAATGAGCTGGAGAAGGAAATGCCAAACCAAACCCCAGTTGGGGTAATGAAGAGTCGGATATGACTGAATAGCAGCAAAGATAACTAATGTGAGCTGAGCTGATGAGAAAAGAAATTTTCTTATAGTTTCATTGAAAAGATTCAAAATGAGAACCTCTAAAACAGATTTTTAGCCTTTTTTGTCTCATGGACTCCTTTGGTAATCTGGTGAAGTCTATAGATCTCTCTTCAGAATAATGTGTTCAAATAAATACATTAAAAATAGACTTATAAAAGAAAAAATTATCATTTTTTTTAAGTTCATAGATCCCAGATTAATCATTCTTGCTGTTAAGGGAAGAAATATTCCAGACTTCCCTTACCAATAGTTTGTTTCACACACATCATGTAATTAATTCACATTTAAATAGTAATACTAATATTATATTTATATGGCACCTTTTCTTTATAAGTGTGAATAAGTAGTAGTCTCTGTTTTGTAGATGAAGAATTCTTTATATTAAAGTTGACTTTGGATCCAAATTTTCCTATTCTCTTGTCTAGAGTTTTTTCACACTCAATATCCTTCCATTAT
The DNA here is from genome assembly GCF_028372415.1 of Notamacropus eugenii. Lineage (NCBI taxonomy): Eukaryota > Metazoa > Chordata > Mammalia > Diprotodontia > Macropodidae > Notamacropus > Notamacropus eugenii. The sequence goes on along the minus strand of NC_092873.1, from coordinate 353,602,675 downwards.
GTATCATACTTGCTGTTATTAGGCAGCATTTGTTACATAGATTCAGTTCTTGATAATGTGTTCTTTGAGGAGTTGCCTGTTATAGTGCTTTTGGGGTGCCTTGGAGCTTACAGGCTTTGGGATCTCCCAGTGCTCCCAAGGATGATTTAACTACCTACCAATAAGAGACAGGCTGCTAAAGGGCCTATTTAATAGTAATATGGTAAAAAAAATATGTGAAATGCTTGCCATCCCTGTTTTCCCCTATTCCAGAGAGGAGCTATAGTTCTCTGTGTATATGTCTTGTGTCACAAACCAGTTTCTGTTTCCCTAACTAGGATTTTTTTTTTGATGCTTCTTCCCCACAGGCAGCAGAACAAGGGCGACCCCCAGAGCATACCAGCAAGTTTTATGCCAAGGGAGCACTGCAGTATCTGGTCCCAATCCTCACCCAGACACTAACAAAACAGGTGAGTTTGCCTTAAAATTCAGACCGTGACATGAAGCCACATAAACAGTGCTTGGCTTGCTGCAAGTCCCACTCTGAAGGATGATAGGGTTTTAATGCAAGAAGTTGGCATCTCTTCAAAAGCTTGATGTTCTTACAGATGACTCAGGAACAGCTGAGCTGGCTCTGGGAGATCCCTTAGGCTTTCTGAGTTGTTTTTGAAGGCAATTGGGTCTCAACACTTTTAGTGGGGATGGGGCTTGGCCACCAGACATGAGATGATAGGCATTAATTATTGAGATTTCCTAGGTGCCTTATCATTGAGTTCTAGAAGCTTAGGGAGCAAGTACAAGGACAGAGATTCACTTTGGTTATTTGTCTTACTGGAGGAACATAGTAATAACAGAGAAGCCTATTTTAATATTCAAGGGATTTTGCTGCATTATCATTTTGATAGAACATGCCTTATGTTTTAAAATGTTGGTAAAGTCAGGGACTATAACATCTTGAACTCACTGTAAATCTGCTTATATCACTAATTGTTTTGCTACACCTTTGAGTTTGAAATGAACAAAAGAATTTCACATCATTTTTTTCTAAAACCTTAAGACAGTGAGACTTCCTATGATGATATAGACCTAATTTTCTAAGTGTTTTTTCTGTAAGAAATTTCTGTTGATTAACCTTTTTGTCTTCTTTGGGCTGATCTATATCTACGCGTTTTTGGGGCCTTGTGATATAGAAAAATTCTTTAGCTTCATATGTCTTTATTTCACCCAAAACACTAGTATCACCAAAGAAAACTGAACCCTGATAGGAGTGATGCTAGAGATTCTGGTGCCACTGTAGAATTCCTCCCTGTCTGTAAAAAAATTTACATAGAATCTGAGAGAGAGCATGCAGGCAAGTGGCACTACAGGGACCTGGAGGCCATTAGTTCAGCCTCTTTGTAGATGAGGAAAGTGAGGCCCAAGGAGATTAAATGGCATGTTCCAGGTCACAGAGGTAGATCTGAACCTTAAGAACTATGATTTCAGAACCAGAACTTTTTTTGTTGTACCAAAATTGCTCTTTTAATGTTAAAATTCTCTGAAGAGGAATAGCAGTACCATCTGCTTTGTGAAAAACTTACTCTAATATAGATATGTTATTCATTTTGCTAGTTACTTTTCCTTTTGTTCTTGATTTCTTTTATGTCTGATTTTGTTGGCCTTTTTTCTATTGAATGACGTTAAGCTCCTTGGGTATACCCATTTGCATAGTAGGGAATCAGTTTCCTATCACAATATACAAATTGCATGGTCTTGCTAGTTAGAGGATATGTAGACTGAATTCTAACTGATGGCAGTGGAAAGTTAGAGGAACAGTTTTTGTGTACCAGATTTAACTGGCCCAAGCCTAGGATTATAGAATGAAGTCATAAATGAATTTCTTTAAAGTTCACTTGTCCCTAAGGCAAACCTAATAAATAGCCTTTCTGAGGTTGGGTCAAGATGATTGAAAATAACCTTTTAAGGTACAGTATTTTGACTAGTACAATATTTTGTAGGATGAAAACGATGATGATGATGACTGGAATCCCTGTAAAGCAGCAGGGGTTTGCCTCATGCTCTTGGCTACTTGCTGTGAAGATGACATTGTCCCTCATGTCTTACCCTTCATAAAAGAACACATTAAGAACCCTGATTGGCGATATCGGGATGCAGCTGTCATGGCTTTTGGCTGCATCTTGGAAGGACCTGAACCCAATCAGCTCAAACCACTAGTTATTCAGGTAAGACCAAGATAAATGATTCCTCTTTTAACCTGTTGCTGGAGACTTAGGAAAGAACTATTTTGAAACAAGAACTAATTCATGCAAATTATTTGGCTACTAAGAACTATCCACAAAATGATAAAGTATAGGCTATTTCCACAGAAAGTTCGTTTTGGTGCATTGGTGAACACTGGGTGTATGGAAAGGTGATAGAATTAAGAGAGCTGTGAGAACCTTGAGGTTGTATAAACCCTACCTAGTTTGATATAGCTTAATTTCTGCCTTTTAGTCCTGTTTCTAGAATACAATGGCACCAATCAAAGGTCTTAATTCCTCTTTCAAACTTCACATGACCCTTCAGGTAGGGTCATGGAAATACCTATTGTTTCTTTACCATCTGCTTACCTCCAACTCTTCTCCATGCTAAACAATAACTACTCCTTTAACCATCCTTCCACACTGCTTTTTTATTTTATTTTACTTTTATTTTTATTTTTTTCCTTCCACACTTCTTAAGTGTGTACCAATTTCTTGATGTCCCTCCTAAAATGAGAAAGCCCAGGATTGGACTTTAATAATCTACGAATGGTCTGAGAGAGAATATAGTACTTAGATACAGGTGTAATAATTTCTATTGATTTCTGCTTAAGTGGAGTCTTGCTCTTTTAAAAAGATTTTTATTGATGTTCTTTGTTTTTATGTTGATTATTTTCTGATTACTTCCACCAGTTAAATCCCGCAGAACCAGGAGGGCCTCCATTAAAGCTATAGAAAATGTTAACAGTTACCCAACATAGCATCCATGCTTGGGAATACTTGGCAGCTGTCTGTATCTAGTCCCACCACCTAATCTGAGAGGAAAGTGTATTTTGGCATCTATTCTTTAGGGCCAAGATGAATTATTGACATTGGGATACTTTTTAATTTTGTGGCAGTCGTTGTGTATTAGTTTTATTTAGTCACTCCCTCAACCATTGGGTAACCATTTGGTTTTCAGTGTTTCAGTACTGCAAAAATGCTACTATGAATATTGTTCACTTATAGGTTTGGTTTTTTTTTTTTTTTAAACCTCATGGGGCATGTACCTAGTAGAGGGATGGTTTTCTCAGAAATTAGTTCTGTCCTCAGGCATATTAATTTTATGTCTTCTATAATGGCATTTGCCAATTTAATTATCATGAATTTGCCTGAACCATGTTTTGGTTTAAAATGCCATTTTTAGAAGTAAGTCCTTTTCTGGAATGGGTGAACATGTTTTATAGCTCTTTCCTTGCCTGACAATGCGTTGTTGTCTTTCAGGCAATGCCCACTCTCATAGAATTAATGAAAGATCCCAGTGTGGTGGTTCGAGACACAACTGCCTGGACTGTGGGCAGAATCTGTGAGCTACTCCCTGAGGCTGCCATCAATGATGTCTACCTTGCTCCTTTACTGCAGTGTCTGATTGAGGGGCTGAGCGCTGAGCCCAGAGTGGCTTCCAACGTGTGCTGGGTGAGAGGTTGGCTTTACAGGGAGGAGGAGGAGGGGCAGAAGGTAGGGGTACACTTGATTGTCTGGTTCATTGGCAAAAGAGCAGAAGTAGAGGAAGAAAGATGAATTTTTACAAGAATGCCTTTTTGTGAACACCTACATTCTCATTTCTTCAATTAACATGTGGGAGAAATGCCTCAGCTGATGGGAGATGTTGACTCATGGTGAACCATTAAGAACAGTCATGCTATCCCAGCATGAGAACTATTTGAAGCCAGGCATCTATTTTGAGTTTCTTGGGAACTCAAAATAATGACTGAGGGGTATGATGAGTTGCTAGTTACAAAGCTTCTAAGGATAGAGGGAGCAAGAAGGAAGGTAGGTATGAACATGGAATGTAGTTAGTTAGCCTTTTGTTTCCTGGGGGTAATTCTGGAATGTAATTTGTGTTAAGGAGGCCTACCTAGCACTTTGGAGATAAGGCTTAGAGAGTTTTTTAAATGGAAAGGAAAGTGATAGGCATGGCGTTGGTCTGGAGAGTTGTTGAAGTCTGGTACCAGACCATCAGCCATAGCAGAACAACCACAGGAATGCTTCCTTGTGTTTTCTTTTTGAAATTTGGAAAAGTGGCAAGTTGTCAGTGGCGTTTGGGGTAGACACTGAAAGAGTAAAGTCACTTGAAAAGTTGAGTTATCTTGAAAACATGGTTATGACTGAACTAGTTGAGCCTAATGACTGTTCTAACACTAAGGCTTGAGATATCTTTGGCTTTCAGGCTTTCTCTAGTTTGGCTGAAGCTGCTTATGAAGCTGCAGATGTAGCTGATGATCAGGAAGAACCAGCTACCTACTGTTTATCTACTTCATTTGAACTCATAGTCCAGAAGCTTCTAGAGACCACGGACAGGTAATTGGTATTCTTTATAGGTGGTATGTTTGCACAGAAAGTTAGTGCTTTCTGTGATAGTGAACATGTTGAGCTCGAAGGAGAAAGCCATAGATATATTTCTTTGTACTGCAACAGGGTGGTCATGTTTATTAATTTCATGAATCTCACTTTATTCATTCAATAAATACATTTCTTAGTATAAATGAATTATCTTTTGTAATGCATTAGAACCAGTGTTGAATATTTTTACTCCACTTAGGTAAAACCTAAGGAATCAGTATGAGGTATACATGAAGCTGCCTATTTAGCTGATGATCATTAAGAACCAATTGCTTACTGCTTCTCTGAGTTTTGAGCTCTGTTGATTGTTTTTTTAAACTATCTGGGAAATATTACTTACATGGTGCCTTCTAATACAGATCCAAATAGTCATCTTGAACCTGTTACTTTACCCCACTTCCACTTCTCAGAAGGGTAATAGATTTCTGACCAGTTAGAATTGTGAAAATGTATTTTCTTAGTAGAAACAATGTTATAAATGATGTTACAAAAGCCATTGATAACCATGTTAGAATTAAGTTTCACAGTACAATCTGTATATGGGGTGGAGATTCCTTTTTAATTTTTCCTTGATTTTATGAAACTTGGATTTTTCTGTGATACTTTGTCTAGGGCCCAATTAGAAATGAACCGTTAGGGATATTTGAACTTAGTTAATTAAGGTTTGTTCAGTACCAAAGCCAATGGTGGGTGAGTATGAGATACTTACTTAAAATGGCAAGGATCTCAGTGGTCAGATAAATGATCTACCCTCTTCCTTTAGTCTTTTTTTGCTTCTGATGCCATTATTAGGGATGGGTGTTTCTTCTGTACTCTTCAGGGAGACAGGTTGTAGAATTTTAGAATATCAGGTCACAAAAATTACTATCTCCCCTCTCAAACCTTATCATTCCTTGTTCAAAGGAGTGGAGGGAGAGCCTTTAAACTTTATTAAGAACCAGAAGACTATAATCCATTTTGTTCTTGACCAGACCTGATGGACACCAGAACAACCTGAGGAGTGCTGCATATGAAGCCCTGATGGAAATAGTGAAAAACAGTGCCAAGGACTGTTATCCTGCAGTCCAGAAAACGACTTTAGTCATCATGGAGCGACTGCAGCAAGTGCTGCAGATGGAGGTGAGGTTTAGGGAACCATTAGTGGGTATAGTGGAGACAAGGCAGCAGGAAAAAGGCAAGACACCATTATTCTAGTACCTTTTTTGCTTCATCCATATTTATTAATTCCCCAAGGGTGTCTCCATGGCCAAGCCACACTTTGAGGACTAGAGCTCTGGGGGTTCCTGGGAAGTTGGTAGATGGTACCAAACTGTTCTATAAGGAAGAGTCCCGAGTTGTCCCATAGTGACTTTCCTTTTTCTCTCCATCTAGTCTCATATCCAGAGCACATCAGACAGAATCCAGTTCAACGACCTTCAGTCTTTGCTCTGTGCTACTCTTCAGGTATGGACTTGGCCTTTCTCACTGCAAACTTGTGGCCTGGGGGTGAGGGAGGCAGGAAGGGAAAGAAAAAGGAGAGCTGCTGTCTTGGGATGACAAGTTCATGCACCACACAGAGCAAAACTGTGTTGATGAAGCTGATATGAAGACATTCGTTGGAGTCAAGCAGTTTCCTTTCTGCCCTGTGACTGATGAGGAGGCTAGAATTCACCACAACTAAATCGTAGCCTGAAAGACATTTGCTTTTTTTGGTGCATTGTGCATTTGTGGGCAGGCTAAACCCATTCATAGATGTTTCCCAGTCATCTTTTCTTTTTGCTAAAAATTCAAGCTAGTGTTTCAGCAATTATTTTTTGAAATAACCCTGGCTTTGTTATTCTGCTTTAAAACTTGATAATCAGTGACTGAAACACCAGTGTTAGTATGAGACTGCTTTTTCTGGGCCATTCTCCAAAGTTCAGATCACCTGCTAGAAATCAAGAAACCATGAGAAAGCAAAATAGCGTTTAAGGGCTGACTGTTGAGGTGCTATCTGACATCAGACAAATCAGGAAGATTCAGAAATCCACTGACATCTGTCTTTTGGGGAACATAGAGAAGATCAAGGCTGGAGAAAGTGGATAAAGAAGTCAAGTTCTGCTTCTATTAGTAATAGACTAATGGCGATAATGGAGATTGGAGTAGTGAGAATTTTATTGTCTTGGGTAGGAACTGAACTGTGGTACCACTTGATCTACAAAGTTGAAAAACAACAATCATTGTCACATGAGAGTTCAGCAGTAAGGATTTACTATGGCTAACTTTAATTTCAGGCATAAATGAAATACAGAGAGAACCATTTTCCTTACCAGGACAGATAAACCCTGTTTGTTCTGCAACACAGAAATAAGATGAAGATTAAAATGAAGAGTGTTTTAGTGAAGATGGTCTGCATGGACCAAACACTTAAAACACAACATTGCAGGTTGGGTTTAAAAAAAAAAACCCAAGAGTTTGGTTTGAAGAGATGAGTCTAATTAGTCAAAAAATAACCTGTGGGTTTTTGTGTTGTCAAGCATTGGGGCTAGTAAGCACTAAAAACTCTCATCCATTTTGTAGAATGTTCTTCGGAAAGTGCAGCACCAGGACGCTTTGCAGATTTCTGATGTGGTCATGGCATCCTTGCTCAGGATGTTCCAGAGTACAGCTGGGTCTGGGGGGGTTCAAGAAGATGCCCTGATGGCCGTGAGCACATTGGTAGAAGGTCAGTGAGCGGACCGTGATGAGTGAATATGCATGCCTTGGGATAGATTTGAAGGTTTGGGTTTTCTCTTTTTTTTAGGATTTTGACTTATTCCTTTAATCTGTAGATATCTAAAGTCAAGGGCAAAGTCCAGCTTTGCTTAAGTGTAACTTTACAGATTTACAACTGTACTTCTTCTGGGAGTCATCAGGGAACTAATTTGATATTAAGGTATAAGATGGCATTGGTAGCCTGCATCAGGTCAGCATAGTACTTTTTTTCCCCTGAAGTCTTTATAAGGGTTTAGCTCCCATCATCCTGAAATGTGCCTGCCCAATGGGCAAACTGGGCAAAAGGATCTAGGGTGAAAGAAGGAAATATTCTTCTCCAGCTTTTACTGTTGTCAAGGTTGTGCAGTAGAACTGAGGTGGCACATAGTGGTTGGTGTGGAGCGGAACCTTGGAGTTAACTCTAGAAATGAATTACTTTTCTGATTATATCACATCTGAAAATTATTCACACCGATTATATCACACCGAAAGATTATTAAGAACTCCATTAAAGAATATTTAAGAAACAAGGAATAGTTCTTGGGACACTTTTTAGTGAGCTTTACTCTGGAGATCTTAAGATTAGATCTTAGATTATTTCTAAGACCATTATCACCCTGAGGGACCATCCTCTGGAGGACCAGATCTATTTCTGGCATAAGAAAATAATATGCTGGAATATCTTGGGAACATGTGATAGCCCTGAAAGAGAGAGTTTCATTTTGGATCCTAAGAGTAGCTTATTGGAAGGTGAAGGCTAATGTTACTCTCCTGGATATAGTTTGTTTCAAAACCTTGGGGGATTGCCTTGAGGACCCTATTCAGAAGCTGGTCTCCAGGGGGCCATAGATGAGGAGGTGGACAAGAAGCAGAATTGCTGGCTCAACCAGTCCAAAAATGAACCATGACATTTCCTGAGGGCCACGCCACTTTCTTGTCCAGTCCACAGTAAGATGCTGTACTACGGAGAGTTAGCATCTTCAGGGCATTTGAACAGAATCCCAAAATTTCCCTCTGGCAGTTGTAGGAATTTGGCCTGTGCTCTTAAGACAGCTTGTGAAAGTCTTTGTGTTTTAATTTCTATTAACTAATTCGTTTTAATTTGCAGCAATCTGTATATTTTGTAATACATTTAAGAAAAAAAAACTTGACCTGAGAAGAATCCGAATACTTAACCTCTTTATGCCTAGAGCTTTCTTCTCAGTACTGGTAAAAGCTAACAGATTTTGTCTCTGTGCAGTGTTGGGTGGTGAATTCCTGAAATACATGGATGCCTTTAAACCCTTCTTGGGCATTGGTTTGAAGAATTATGCTGAGTACCAGGTGGGACATACCTCTTGATATCAACATAATACATTGAACTTTTGTGTGCCCGATGGAAGTTGGAATGCACTAGGTACAAATGATCACTTCCTTCTCCCTATCCCCAAACCACAATAGCAAAATAATTGAACTTGATTATATTTTCAGGCCATTCCCTATATCTGTAATTGTTATTGTTCTTCCATTAATCCAGAATTAGTACTTCCATGTCCTGGTACAATGGCATCCCTAGAGTTGTTGGACTGGCCATCTTCTCAGAACTACTTTTGTTTACTTCGGAGATTTCCTTTCTTGCTGACATCTTCCATCCTCCATCTCCTATAGTCCCTATTTGTGTTCCTTCCTACCACTTTAATTTCAAGATATTTATCTTTCTAAGGAGAATAATTTCTTGACTTTGAATTCTCTGAGCTTTTGATAGTAAAGCAGAAGGGTGTTTCAGTTCTATAAGCAGTCTCCTCTGCAGGTCCAATTATTTTCATATCTTCCTCTGTAGGTTTGTTTGGCTGCTGTGGGCCTGGTGGGAGACTTGTGCCGAGCCCTACAGTCCAACATTTTACCTTTCTGTGATGAGGTGATGCAGCTACTATTGGAGAACTTGGGAGTAAGTATTAACAATCTATCAATAAATCCTCATAGATCATCTGCTATGTGTTATGCACTGATATAAATGAAGTAGTTCCCTGCTTCAAGGAGCTTATTTGGGGAAAGGGCAGTGTCCTTTTTAAAAATCCTTATTTAGAACACGGTGCTTGAGTTGACCTTTTAAGGGAACGAAGAATTCTGAGAGACAGCAATGAGGTGGGAACTCCATTCCAGGATTGGGAGTGTGTGTGTGTTGGGGAAGGGGATGGATTGATTGGAGATGGTACATACAGCTGATGAAAAAGTATAGAGCCAGGAGATATGATATGGGTACAACAAGGTGGCCATTGTGGCTGGATCAGTAAATTGGGAGGTAGGCTGTGAAAGGCTTTAAATGGTAAACAAAGGGATTTGTATTTGATTCCAGAGATATTATGGAATCCTTGGAAGGGAATGAAACAGTCACTTTGGAGAATGGATTGGAGAGAGGAGAATGATGTCATGGGGTAGAATGACAAAATTTAACACTGATTTGATAGTTGGAAGGAGGGAAAGTGAGGAATTGAGGATGACTAAGGTTTTGAACTGAGTGACTAGAAGGATGGTGGTGTCTTTGACAAAGATGGGAAAGTTTGGAAGAAGGGTAAATTGGTAGGGAGAGAAAAACATGAACTGTTGTTGAACATAGTGAAATTGAGGTCTCTCTGGAGTATTCAATTTGAAATGTCCAGTAGGCAATTGGTAATAGAGCTTAAGGGAGGGAGAGGCTAAGGCACAATTAGCCTACCAGCATTCAGAAATGCAGGGATGCAGTTAAACCAGATTATGGCAAAAATCTTATTTCAGAAGCAACAGGTCTCCAAAAATCATTGGCTGCGGTTGGGGACATGTAAAGAAGCAGTGAGTATAAAATTTCACAACTGGCCCCGTGAACTTTGGTCTAGGTATTGAAAATTGGCATAAGTTGTAAGCTGCAGTTGTTAAGGAAAGGAGTTCTTGAAAAAGCAAATAAAAACTTAAATAAATTGAAACCTTTTCTCAGTTTCTCAGCTATATCTACAAATTCTAACTTCTGTTTTTCTTTCTTACTCATCAGAATGAAAATGTCCACAGATCTGTCAAGCCACAGATTCTGTCAGTGTTTGGTGATATTGCCCTTGCGATTGGGGGAGAGTTTAAGAAGTACCTTGAAGTGGTATTGAATACTCTCCAGCAGGCTTCCCAAGCCCAGGTGGACAAGGTAAGCAGTCATAGGGTAGTTGTGTCTCCAAGCCAGAGGTGGGAGAGGGTGCTTTGGATGTGTCAGAAGAGGTGACCTGCCTGGGGATGTTTGTTGTTTTTCTCCTATAGTCGGACTACGACATGGTGGATTATCTGAATGAGCTAAGGGAAGGGTGCTTGGAAGCCTACACCGGAATCATCCAGGGATTAAAGGGAGACCAGGAGAATGTGCACCGTTGAGTATACATTATAATTTACTTGGTCTGCTGGCCAATGTCTACAGTTGGGACGGAAAGGATCTACTTAGAATTTTCATTTTTGGCACTTTCCTTGTGGGGTGTCAATATTTCATTTTTTCCTTTTCTGGAAAGCTTTGGGGGAAGGGGAAGTAAGGGAAGGGGACTTTGTATTTTCTTCATTCCTCTCCTTCCTATGTCTGCCTCTCATCCTTTGTCTCAGAAGGAGCTGTCATCCTGGATGACATTTGTGAAAGAATTGCCCCAAGACAACTGTAGAAAAAAATTTGATACAGGAAATGCTGGTATCCTGATAGGAGTCGACCTTTGCTTTAGTTAGGAAGGGAAGGGAAGCAGTTTAGCTCCAACATAATTGGCTATGAAGAGAGAGAACCTCACTTGCCAGAATATACTCTTGTTTCTTGAATCTGGGACACCCCCCTCTGACCTAACAAGAGGGGTTTGTGCTGAGCTGCTTTTTTTTATTAAATATCACCTGAAAAGCAGCCCTGGCTTTGAGCTATAAGATTCTTATTGCTTTTTTAGGCATTCTCCTGTTAGAGGAGTATCTGAGATAAAAAAATTGTCTAGGGAATAATGCATATTGTAGTATATCTCAGTATGTTAGTTCATCCTGTCAGGCCCTGGTTGGCAACTAGCCCCCTTTCACTTCCCTGCTTGGAGGGTTATAACACACTTTGAAGTGTGGAAAGGAACATTGGGTTTGTCCTAATTGAGAAAAAAATCCAGCAAAACTTTTTTTTAATACAGCCGATGTGATGCTGGTGCAGCCCCGAGTAGAATTTATTCTTTCCTTCATCGATCACATTGCTGGAGATGAGGATCACACAGACGTAGTAGTAGCTTGTGCTGCTGGACTGATAGGGTAAGTTTTACCTTTTGGCTTTAATAATTAAGTCATTTCTCTAGAGCTTATAGAAGCTGACTGTGGACCAGAAGGTAAGTATTTGCAGAGGGTTTACATTGTAGAACCATGGATGGTATCAGGTTATAAGTTATTTCTGTTTATAAGGGTAGTAGTTTTATGAGTGTACAGAAATGTTTAGACCTTATTTCTCCATTTACTACTGAATCTCATTAAGTAAAATCTTCAAGGGAAGACCTGCTTCCTTCTGGTAATAAATCTTAGTTCTTCCCTTCTATGAAGACACAGCCAACATGAATTGAGCTTGATGTTTGGTTTCTTCAAGGAAATAATGCAACCCAGTTTTTAATTTCTCTTTTGTGTTTATTCTGCTTAGTGACTTATGTACAGCTTTTGGGAAGGATGTACTGAAATTAGTAGAGGCCAGACCCCTGATCCATGAACTGTTAACTGAAGGACGAAGATCCAAGACGAACAAAACAAAAACCCTTGCTACCTGGGCAACAAAAGAACTGAGGAAATTGAAGAACCAAGCTTGGTAAGATCTCCTTTTACTCTGCATCATCTCCCTTTAGTAGGTGTGTCTTGACTTTTATGAGAAGAACTCTGTTTTAAAATAATCGCTTTCTTTTTGGTGTTTGGACATTTTCCTATCTGTTTTTCTTAGTCTTGAGCTACTGTAAAACTAGCTAAAAGATGACTTTGATGATTGTTAGTGATAATGGACAGGCTCCAGCTTAGACAGATGGAAAATTATCTAGATTTCAAACTTCATTCAGGGTCAGACATAGACTGTCCTGATGCTGCCCACTTGGGGCTCTTTGAAGTCAGTGTTTGTGGTCTTCTGCCATTCTAAAATAGTCCAGTCTCCCTGAATGTCACTCCACTTGAAAAAGGTGCCTTTTTTTTCTTTGAAGAGTTTTATCTTTTACACCACAACTACTTCCCAGGGGCTTCCCTCTTCTCTTCCTCACCCCCTCCAAAGTAGTACTAGCCTCTTCAAAACAACAACAAAAAGCTTAAAAGAAAATTTTCTGATATAGTAACTGATTGTTCTGTTACAGACCCTGCTCCTTTTCTGATTGTACCTTTTTTGACACCCCTGGGCCTTAATTTTAGCCTTGATATTGGGACTTGGAGCTGGAGAAGTTGGCTACCCCCACCTACTTTGAATAATAATTTAAATCTCTTCCCAACCACTCAAGAGTTAATCATCAGTGCTTTTCACCCTCAACAAAATTAGCTAGTTGGATGTGAGTTTTATCTTTCATTTTCCCCACCTGTCCTTTGGTACAGTTTTTAACGAATTGGACAAAAGTGTAGAATAGGTGGAAGTGAGAGAGAGAACTAGCTGCTGGCTAGTTGTTAGTCTACCTTGTAGCAATATCAAGTTGGAAGAATGTTGTGAAGTTGGAGAGGACCAAATTTCTTTTAATTTTACATCATGAGTGTGCTAACATTTAGTTACAGGAGAAGGCTGTGTGTGTTGATTCTTTTCCTCTTTTTTCAGATCTGTTACCATTGGGATGACACCCGAGACCCCCACTGGAAATCTCCAATCTTTTGAAAAACCCGGAAGTGAGGAGTGTGCACGGATGCTGAATGTTTGGGAATGAGAGGATGAGTGAGTGAGGCTTGAAAACACACCACATTGAAAATCCTGCCACGGCAGCAGCAGCAGCCAACAGCAGCGCTGTTAGTGAGCTAAGCACTGACTTCCGTAGAAAACCATAACATCGGCCGTCTTGGAAAAGAGAAAAGTGACGGGATTTATGTGCTTTAAAAAAGAGAGCGAGAGAGAGAGCTATCTCTTCCCAAGAGAGGCTAGAACTAGCTTTTCTGTCTTTCGGCCAGTGCTGAGCGGAATGACTAGTGTGGGAGAAAAGGGACTGGGTTCAGCTGTGGTGCTTTGTTGTTAAAGGCCTGGCCTTTGCTACTGATGAGAGAGATGGAGCCTGGGTCTCGAGCCCACCTTCGGTGTACCTTTGCCACACGGTACTGTACGCGTGCGGGCTAAAAGGAGGGTGAGGGATTTTTTCAGTCTAAGAGTGAGTGTGTGTGAATGAGGCGGTATCCACATTCTCAACTTCAAGTCATTGCAGTTTATCTTTTTCCCAGAAAAAAAAAAAAGGGGTTAGACGTTACATTTCATAAAACTAACCGAAGTTCTGTCTACTGATGCAGCACAAGAGATGTAAAAAGGAAAAAAAAAAAAAAAAAGAGGAAAGCCGCTCTTGAGGGTCTTTTTTTATTTTTAATTTTTAGGGAAAACACTGACATGTTCAGTTCCCATCCCAAGTGACGCTTTTCATGATCTCTTTTCATCAAGGCGCCTTTCCTAATATGGTTCAACTGTGAATGTAGAAGGGGGGGAGTGGGGGGAGGGGAGGGGGAAAGACAACTCTGATTTAGAGGATATAGAAAAAATGAGATTGTCAAACAGACTTTAAAGACAACCCACAACCCAAACCAAAATTTAAATGCTCAGAATTGGCAGCACAAAGGGAAAGCTCTCTCCTGACTTGTACTGTGACAGTCTGAACGCCCCAGAAATTGTGCCAAAGAGTAAAAAAATAAAAAAAACCAATAAAAATATAAACACAAGGAGAAAAAACCCATAAGAAACTTCAGGTAACTATTTTGGATTGCAAAATGAGGATAAATTTAATGTTCAAACAAAATCTGATAAAATAACCATTTGGAAACTGCTTGGCCTTCTGTTCTTTATTTGGTTGACTCCAATGTCTCTTGCTGCACTTCAGAAACCAACCAACAAAACAAAAAAGAAAAAAAGAATTTATATAAATATATATATTATATATAGACATACTGACAAGCTCTCGTGATGAAAATGGCACTTGTAAAAGGTTATATTTTTCCACTGCAGTTGAAGATTAATAAAAGTGTCAAACATTCCCTAAAATTTACTTTTTGTATATTTGGTCTTTTCCAATTGAAAGAGATCCCACTCACTGATCTTTTTAATTTAAAAATGTAGATCAACAACAACAACAAAGATTCAGAAGCCCAATGGACAGTTAATCTGACCAATCAGGGATGTTGCTGCTTCTCTAATTAGCTACTTGGACTTTTCTTTAAAGGTGTGATGCATCATACCATCTTCATAAATCAAGACTATTTTTTAGTTGGGAAAGGAGCAACCCTGATTTTCCATTTTGGCATTAGCAATAAGAAGGCATATAGGGAGCTTGCTTCCCTTTATTTGTTAAGCAGTTGTGGTTTTTTACCAGCATCTTTAATGTGCTGCTTTGAAATAATGAAAGATGGTCTTTGGGTTTGAGAGGTGAAAACAGGATTCCCCTTCCCTTCTATACCTTCATCCCTACAGCTTTCAAGAAAGGGGTCTTAATTTCTATTCTTTTTCCTCAACATCCCTTATTCCACCAGCCTAATTTATTTTCATCCATGAGAGGGATTGGCTAAATTTTGCCCATCTGCACTGCAGCATTTCTAATAGCTCTTGTACAGGGTATCAGATATTGTGCCTTTTTGGTGCCAGGTTCAGAGTCAAAAGTGCCGATCTATGAACCAGTGTGCAAAACAAAACAAATCCAGGTGTTTGTAGGAGAGAAGCTCCATAGGTAAAAAGAGCTTACAGTCTCCTGAACCCTGATTAGAAAGAGGCCTGGCTCTTAATGCCTTTTTTTTTCTTTAATTAGAGGGGGTGATGTTAACTTACAAACCATTCCTGAAAATTAGGGGAGGGTGGGATATAGGTCTTAAGATGTGGGGGAGCAGGGGGAATGGGAAGAGAAATCTGATCATTCCTCAGTGCTACCCATTTCTGTCCCCTGTGTGGGCTGCTCAGCTGTAGACAGCAGGAGAATAAAGTACACTGAGAACCATAGTGAAAACAAAACCTTCCGTGTGTTTGTCATGTTTTGTTCCAGGGAAGCAGTTCTGAAAGCTGCTGTTAGAGCTCTCCCAGACTCATTCAGTTATGGAGAGAAGAGGGAGGGGTGGATGGGAGTCTTGGTTGGGAAATCACAAATTCATTGGGTTTTGGTTTTAGTCTTGGCTCCTATAGGTTTATATATTGAATCCTGCTATCTACTCTTGGTTGGTGAGTTTTCCACATTACCCTTTGGAATCGTTTTAATTATGCTATCTGGGAATGGGATGCAAAATACATTTTTATCAGAGCATCCGGTCCATTTGCTGCCTGGGCCTCCCCATGGCCAAATCTTGGCATGAGAGTGTAGTTACTGCCTATTTGGAAAGACAGTATTGCGTAAGACCTAAGAAAGCAGTTATGGGACTGGTCTTTGGTTACCTATGTGGGGCAAGCTGCATCATACCCTGTATCAGTTATTTCTGTCACTTGGCTCTTCATCTATTATCCCAAGTAATTGACCATTGTGATGGCTGTTAAGGCAATCATGTTGCCCTAGGAACCAAATTTTTTTTGTGTGTGTGGGGTAGGGGGGTTGGGGGGAGGGGACCTGTGTCAGTGTACTCTTTGGAAGTGTCCATTTTATGCAGCTCTTAGCATTTTAACTTTGAACCAAGCAACTGTCTTAACTTTTGTCACTCTGTCAAATGAGTGTTAGTCCAGCATAAAGAGGAACCCAAAGCCCAGGCATTCTGAGCTTCCGATTGCATCTTGGCTTTGGATCCAGCTTCTGTAATCTCACTGGGGGTGCCTCCCCCTGGTGTGCCATTCCCTGTGATGGCATTAGTGACGTGTTATAATTGAGCCCTACTTTACTAACCAAAACTGGTACCATCATTATCTTCGAAATAAAGTCCGCTTTATTTTTATTTTCAATACTTTGCTGCTTCATTTTTGTCTCGTTATTCCAGACACTGGCATTGTTTCCTTGGGGATGATATGGGCTAGGAAAGGCATGCTTCACCTTGGGGTTGGTTCTTGAATATTTTAAAAACTTTCGTTGTGATTGGTTTTCTTTGTAATATATTTTGTGCATTTAAAAATCAGAGGAGAAGTCCATAGGCCTCAGGTATACAAATAGGTCTATATTACAAAAAAGGTTAAAATCCCCGAAAGTCTGGGAAAGTCTGAGAAGGAAAAGCTGAAAAGTCTGAGAAGTAGGAATTATGTGTCTTTTAAGTAATAGATTCTGAATAATATAAGCAGGAATGAGCTAGTGATTTGCCTTGATGATCAAACTAACTGGCCAGAGATGATTGCCTATTACCGGTATTAAAATGGGCAGTATGTGGCTTTTGCGTTTTATAGCAAACCCTGGCAGGGACCCCACCCATGCCTTTTACTGGTAATGTTGGCAGCCAGTCTGGAGATGCTAATAGCCAGCCTCTCCTTGCCTCCTGACCTTAGTAAGACTCCATTCTATTTTTGGGGAGTTGTTGCTGATACTTTACTGCATGGATGCAGAAATGATTCTCTACCCAATGCTAGGATTTTGTTTCAGAAGAAGCCAACAGGTAACGTGGTCAGTGCTGGTGGCTTTTGACTAGCTCAGTCTATTCCAACAATACTTAGGTTTAGTGAGCCGTCTACTGTGATGGAGAGGCCTAGACGGGGTTTCTAGAGGCCTGGTTTCCGATCCCAACTCTGATCCTGTTGGGATCTTGAGCAAGTCCCCTCTGGGCTTTAGTTTCTCCTTCCTGTTCTGACTTCCTATAAAGCCATTACCTTTCCTTATTTGGGGGATAGAATGGTGACCTGAATTCTGTAATGTTCTTATATAAGGAACAGAGAGCAGACTGACTGATGCTTTATTCTTCTGATGGTGTTTTTTTCCCTGGCCTTAGACAATTCCTAGCTATGTGACTCTGGGCAAGTCATTTATCCTCTTGGCCTCAGTTTCCTTATCTGTAAAATGGTGGTAATAATAGCACCTTTCTTCCCTCATTGATGTGAGAATCAAATGAGACAATTGTAAAGGGCTTAGCATGGTGTCTAGTTCATAGTAAACGCTATAAATACTCTATCTAGCCCTATATCCTGATGACTTTTAAAACCAAATTTGAAACTTATGTTGGGAAAAGATGAGAATCCCTCAGCTTTTGCTTCTGTTCTTTATGTCTGCCACAGATGACTTCCTACCCTCCTCCACTCTCATTTTAGACTGCGCCCTGTTTGCTAACATTTAGAATTTTCCTGTTAATAGATGCAGATGGAATTACACATTGCAAAAACTGACCCCCTGCTGAGAGGAGCGGCAGTAAAGGTAGCATTGACAGGACAAGTCCCAGATAAGGCAGAGGCAGGCAGGGCCCAGAGAGTTGGCTCTGTTTATGGGCACTGACTGACCTTCCTAATGCCATTAGAATACAACTGCCAATTTGGTTATCTTGGAATCCCTTACTCAAAAACTCTCAGTACTTCTCTATTGCTTCTAGTTTAAAATACATTAACTCAACTTTGCCACTTCAAAGCCTTACACAGCCTGGCTTCCTTCTACCTCTCCAGTCTTAATTCCTGTTTCCTTTAAAGAATTCTCTGCCCAGCTAAGGACTGTCAGTTTCACCTTCAGCATATGGTCTCTTGCACAAATGATCCTTCGTATTTGAATTGCACTCCAACCTAACTTTGTAGAATTACCTTCCAGCCTTTGCTACTGCACTGTTCTTACATCACTGACTATACTGATTTCCCCACCCCGGGTTTTAGCATTCTCCCTCTTGGAACTACTTTGTGTATACTTTGTATTTACTTGTCAGGTCAATAAATATTTTCCTATCCACCTACTACGTGCCAGGTACTGTGTTGAGTTCTTGAGATTCAAAAAAAAAAAAAAAAAGGCAACCCCCCCCCAAAAAAAAACAAAATAACCAGTCCTTTCTGTTTAATGACAGAGGTAATAGACTACTATGTCTAAGCAGGTTAAATTGGAGATAATCTCAGATGCAATTTGTTGGGAACTCTTAGATTGGAGCGTTTTTTTGTCCTTTCATCTCTGGCACCTAACATGTCTAATGCCTTCCTGGCTTTACTTCACTTTTCACCAAGTATCTTCCCAAGTTTCTCCATAGTTACCATATTCATTGTCACAACATAATGATTAATTAATTAATGTGTTCTTCCTTCATTGCCAAAGAAGACCATGCCATCAGAGAAATGATGACATGACTTGCACTTGACTTTGTTTTTTGGGTGAGGGAGGGCTGTGCAGGTCACCAGCCTCACCTCCTCCAGAGTCCTCTGAATCCAGTGACCAGATATTCATCAGGATGACTGGAGATGACCCAGGATGAGGCAGTTGGGGTTAAGTGATTTGCCCAAGGTCACATAGCTAGTGAGTGTCAAGTGTCTGAGGTGAGATTTGAACTTAGATCCTCCTGACTCCTGCACTGGTGCTCTATCCACTATGCCACCTAGCTGCCCCTCAGCATACTGATAGAAGCTACTTGAATGGGAAATAAGTTGTCCAGAGTTCCATAGTCAATGGCAGACCTTGAACTTAGACTCAGGGCTTCTGATTCTCAGTCTCTTACTTTGCTACCTTACACCCTCTTATTATCCATACATTTATTTGAAACATTGGAAGCCTTTCCTATCCTCAGGCTATGTTACTTTTTGTGGTAAGAAATTGCATGAATTTGCTGCCCTATATAGAAGTAGCACTTCCTTTTATTTCTCCTAAATGTACCACTTTGATGCTTTGTTGGATCATAGTTTTCTAGAAGGGACCATAAGGGTCACCTTGCTAGGTCCATTCATTTTACAGTTGAGGACACTGTGATCCAGGTGGGTTATGTGATATACCCGGATTCACAAGGTCACATAGGTAGTAGGTGGTCGTTCTGAAATTTCATCCTTGATCCTTTAGCTAACTGATGTCTGTGCTGTTTCTCTAGGGGTCATCCCCCATTTGTGTGGGCCAGGATTTGGTTTGACCAGGTCCATCTTCAAGCTTCTCTTGTAGTACTAAGCAGCTTACAAATGGCAAAGTGTTAAAGAGACTGTGGAATTGGGATTTAGGAGACAAATTCCAAGACTTGTCTCTGTGGTCTGTACTACTGACTAGTGAAAGAACTAGTCTATTAAAATAACCTCCCAGTGCCTTAGAAATGACATCTGTAAAACAGAAAAATGAGTTTACAGCCAGTTAGGCCTAACTGCAGGGAGAACAGTAAGAATGTTGAAGAATAGGTATGCTCTCACCTTTAAGGAATTTATAGCCCAATACATAGGAGCATGCTGGGTGAAATATATTTCACACACGCACATCTAGTGCTATTATAAGATAAAATGCCTTTAAGGGACTTGGAATCTAATACATGGGAGTGTGCTGGATGAAATTTTTCACACACATACGCTCCCTCACTACACACACACACACACACACACACACACACACACACACACACACACATCCTTAATGCTATTATAAGATGCTATATCCAAGATCTAGATTTCAAGATTAACTTAGCAGGTTGGAGAGCGATGAAAATCCATGAAAACAGCTCCGAATCCTCTTGGAAACCAGACAACCCCCACCCACCATTCATTCCACTTAGTATTTAGTGTTATTCCTTTCAGTTGATGCCCAGAAACAGAACAGAAACCCTCATTTCAGAAGCAGCAAGGGCGGCCAGAGTTAACTGCATTGCTACACAGAGAGATTTGAAGGAGAAAGTATAACCTCTGAAGGGGCCCGAGATTGGACTGTTTGATAGTAGAATTGGATCTGCTTCCTGCCATGTGAATATTTGTATTTGGAAAGTACCCCAAGTTATGTGTCTTCCATGCATGGAACCAACACCCCAAACCCAGGGAGAGAGTGCATGTAATTTCTGATATGTTTGACAATAACTGTCATTTTTGGACATGTTTATTTTGGACACCCTTTCTGAGCCTCTTCTTTCTGGCAGGGACACAGAAGTCCTGCTAAACTCCAAGCTAATTGGAGCCTTAGGACCATGTGGCTCACACCCCGAGAGAAAACAGAGCTGCAGTGATCACTTCTAAATTAACCCCTACGCAGAGTGCCTTCATCAGCAGTGCCGTTTGCTGAGTGCCCCAGAAGCCTGTTATGTTAACAAAGTTTCCATTTGCTGTGAGTTCCAGGTTGCTCTGTCTTCACTTCAAGATGTAGGTTATTGTAGACCTCAATTCATTTTATTGTAACAAATGTTTCCTGAATTGAATTGGTTTCTATCTTACCAACTGTGTGTTCAGTCAGATTCTGCCTTCAGGGCCTGTGTTCCTTCCTCTTGATCTTAGATCCTCATTGTCCCATGGTGTAGGGGGAAGGGAAGGAGAATTAGGTCTCCATGACCAACTTCTCCATAGCAATGAGTAATGCTTTTGCTATTGGCTAAGCACTGTCCTCCCAGACATTTTCTCATCATCCATCTACCTACCCTTCTGGGCAGAGAGAGCAGGGCTGCAGAAGGGTTTTGTAAAGAAAGGGGTTCAGGAGGAGAGACCCAAGACTGGTTGATTTCAAATTTTCCATCAATCGATTTCCAGTTAATAGTGGAAGAAATCACCTCCAGAGCAAAAGCTCTCCTGGAAACTACAATGCCCTGCTTAGGAGAAAGAGTTAGCTCCTTGAGGAATTTAGTTGAAAGAAACATAACATTTCTGCCTTAGATTTCACAGAAGGCTGACCTGCAGCTCCACATGGATTCTCAAAATGGTTCAGCTGCAAAACCTCCTTCTTCAAGGTCTCAGAAGGCAGTGTTAAGGTAGCACCCTGCTCCCCACACTGCCACATGTATCTAATGAGTTTTCCTGCTTGGCTGTTTCTATTTAAGTCATCTGGATTTTATTTTGATTCAATCTCTCTACCAGCTGCTGATGTCACCTACTCCTACTGCTTTCAGGCAGGAGCAGGGCAGGAAAGGATAAGCCTGTCTCCAGAGCAAGAGTCAGTAGGAGAAGAATCTCTCCCCGGACAGCTTTTTGAAAAATTCATTTTGATTTTTCTCACTTAACGAAAATCTATTTTATCTCCTTTAAACAAACAAAATCCCCCAAACAAAACCTTGAAATGAATATAGAGTCAAGAAAACCAAATTCTGGACAGTTTTTGAGGAAGGAACTTTTGCGAACTGTTTAGATTCTCTTCGTTACAGTTTGTTCTCCTTCCCCAGATGTCTGCTTTTTCTTCAGTTTTTCCTCCTTTTCCCATCTCTTGCTGGTCATTTTTCTTTTTTTTCCCTCCCTCATATACTCACCTTTCGTCTCTTTTGGTCTCTATCACTTTCATTCTCTTGCTCTCTAACCCTTCCTTTGCAGGCTGCTCAGAGCAAGGCTGCTTTACTTAGGCCAGTCACTACGAGAACCCTCAGGAGCACAAGTGCTAGTGATGACCACAGGGTTGTCATGTGCCCTGGAGGTGACCCATGACTTTGACATTCGGAAGGAGAGGGGCCTGGAGTGGTGTGGCTAGGTTCAGTAAGTAGTGTGTGGTGGCTTTCCCATCTGGCTTGGTGGAAGTTGTTCCAACTTGTGGCAATATCCTCAATTCACAACCTAAACTGAGGTGTTGACAATATGAAAGGTTGGGAGAACTCTTCCTCTTCCCCCTAATAAGATTCCAAAGGATAAGTAGGTGTGCTTATATAGGGGAGATCAAGGCCATTGGTGCCAAGGCTTCCATTTTTTTTTTCTTGTATCTATAATAGTGGGGGAGGAAAGAGCTGCTCCTGTCAGCAAGAATGGACTCAACCTACTGGAATGGAGATCACCTTCATTTTAGGAAGAGAAGCCGAAAGGAGCAGGCAGTGGAAGCCACCTGCTGGTTTTCCTGAGAGAAGAAATTCAATCCTGGGTCCTATTTTCTCAGAGGACAAATTAAGGGCAGTAGCTCTTCTGACCCTCAGCTTTACTTCCTAAAAGTTGAAGGAATCCCCAGTAAAAGCCAAGAATAAGAGCTGAAGCTTCTTTCACCCCCCCTCCCAATGAAGTCCTCTCCAGGGCCTCAGTTCACAGCATCATGGGATGTCAGAGCCAGAAGGTCCTCTAATTCATCTCCTTATTTTAGAGGAGGAAACTGTATGTACTCATACCTTATGTGTGTACGTGTCAGCTTCAAAATCAATCCCCACTTCTCAGGAGGGAGCCCTGAATTGAGAGGTAGGGTTCCTGCCACCTACCTATTAGTAATTATTCTCGCTCTCCTTAATTCCCTCCCCCAACCCCCAATGCCAAGAGCACATTCCTATTCCACATCTATGTGTCTTCTGTTCTCTGGTATTTTCCATATGCCTCAAGTGCTTTCTTTATAGATTCCTAGCTACACTAGAGCTTAACTGTCCTTCCTTTTACCTCCAGTTAGGACTATCTACTAAATAGTAACTGTTTCTCTTTACCCAGGAACCCTGAGGGTCTTTCCCTCCCAGTTTGATTTTTTTTTTTTTTGGATTAAAGGGGCCGTACCTTCAGTAACTACTTAAAGAAAACTATTCATTGAATGGATGTATCTCACTCAAAGTGAGAATGTGGTCAGATGGCTCAGGAGAAGAAAGTGAGGTTGGTGACCTTGCACAGCCCTCCCTCACATCAAAGTCAAGTGCAAATCATGTCATCATCTTGATGTCGTGGTCTTCGAGAACGAAGGACAAACACTCAACTTCCTGAGACCTTCATTCCTACTACTTAACTTTTAAGGAAGTTCTAGCTGTGTCTGACCCCTCCTACTGCAGTCTACGGTTCAGGGCATGAGCAAAAAGGGGCCCCTGTTGCAGGAGCAATGAAATTTGGATCCTATATCTCCCTAGTCCTACCCTACTTCTCTTCTCAAACACAAGCCAAAAAACCCACCTAAAACTTGTTTCCTGACTTCCCAGCCCCTGTACCCCACTTCACCTCCTCTTGCCTTTAATTGCATCTGGAACATATTGAGGGTATAAAAGCATCCTTGGGTTGACTTCCCCCTCTTGGGTGGGAAGCAAAGCGTGTGATCCAGGTAACTGGTAGAGGAGGAGGAGAGGGGTGACCATAGGGCACTGTGCCAAGTCTGGGCAACTGCGGGGGCTGGCGGCCCCATGCCACGTGGTGGCAGCGGCGGGGTCCGGGGAGTCTTTCCAGCTGAAAGAACTGGGAGCAGCCGGGGAGGAGGCGGCATCCGAGCTGGTGGCGGCGGCGGCGGCGGCGGCGGCGGCGGCGGCGGTGGTGGTGGTAGTGGTAGTGGTGATGGTGGAGGAGGAGGAAGAGGAGGAGCGGGGCGAGAGGGAGGGAGGGGGCAGGGGGAGGGGTGGGGGGTGGGGAGAGACCCGGCGGCAGCGACAGGGCGAGGAGCGGAGCGCGGTGCCGGGGGTGGGGGCAACGGTGCCAGTCTGGGGAGGGAGCTGGCGGAGGGGGGAGCTGCGATGCAAACCGGAGCCGGCAGCTGATGTGAGTCCCAGGCTGGGGCCGGGGTTGGTGCGGTGGGATGGGGAAGGGGGCGGTGCTGATGGGAGCGACGCCTGGGGTCCTATGCTGGGAGCCCCGGCAGGGGGTCGTGGGGGATGGGCCGGGGCCGTTGGCTTGCGCTTCACTAGGGGTGGCGGGAGGGGAAGGGTCCCAGTGCCCGGGCCGCTGCATCGGCCCTCTGTTCCCATCCCCCCTGCTCCTCAGGCCCTGCAACCTCCGGCGCCCCCTCCCCGAAGCCCAGGAGCTCCAGGGGCATGAAAGGTGTTGGGGCAGGGGATAGACCAGGCGGGGAAAGGGGGTGCGTGGTCTCAGCCCCCGAGAGGGGAGGGGCGACAATTCCTTTCCGCCGAGCTAAAGGGGTTTAAAGGGCGGCTCTTAAAGGGGCCGCGGGAGGGGCTCGGGCCAGCTGGGCAACAGCCCCCTTCCCCTTGCCCTGCTCCCACTACCTCTTCCTCCCTCCTCTCTCAGCCCGCCCCGCCCCTCCTCCGGCTAGGCCCGAAGGAAGGATGCGGAGGCAGCGGACCTTTGGTCCGCCAGCCGTCCGGCGGCTAGGCCTCCGGGTCTGGCAGGCTGCCGGGACCCCCCGTCGTGGGGCAGGCCGAGGGAGCCGGCTTAGAAGGGCTGGGGCTGCTCCCAGGGGCCTTGGCCTCGTCCTCTCCCCGGGGGACCAGGGTGGCGTGAGGTGGGCCGGGAGTGTGAGGAGCAGAATTGGGGGGAGGAAAGGGTTAAAGGTGGGGCCAGACACACAAACACACCCACCCCTTAAGCCCTACACACAACTGGCACGCACGTTTCCCTGACACTTAAGCCAGGGCTGCTTGTGGGGATTCGGGGTCCTGGGTCCTAACCTCTGCTGCCTAGTTATGGAAGCAAACACCACCTTCCTTCCTTCCTTCCTTCCTTCTTCCTTCCTTCTTTCCTTCCTTCCTTCCTTCCTTCCTTCCTTCCTTCCTTCCTTCCTTCCTTCCTTCCTTCCTTCCTTCCTTCCTTCCTACCTTCCTTCCCTCCCACAATCCTCATACTCCGCTAACACACAGAGAGCTTTGGCTCAGGGACACACACATACACACCACACACACACACACCTCTGACATTCCCTTACGTGCCTTACGTGCCACAAACCCACCCAGCTCTCACATCCACACTGACAACACAGAACAACGTTCACACAGCTTCAACCACTCTCATCTCAGTCCCTTTCCACCAGCACCCAAGCCAAACCCTCTCATTGAGGTACCAGCTCTGTGACACCCACATTCATTCAGACACACAATACTTCCCCCCTACACACACTCAAAATCACACACAGATACCCACATTCATAAACAGGTCCTGAGAGAATTCTCTCTGTCTCTTCCTGTCTCTCTCTCCTTGTCACTCTGTCTCTTTCTCTCTCTGTCTCTCTCTGTCTCTGTCTCTCTGTCTCTCTGTCTTTCTCTCTCTCTCACACACACACACACACACACGCACACACACACCCCTTTAAGAAACCCTAAATCACAACCCACTCTTCATGTCCCATGTTTTCCTTGTGGAGAAGTAGTCAGCAACCAAGCTCCATCACATCCAAACCAGGCCTTTATCACTAACACTAGCCTCCATTTCTGGCCCTGAGACCTTCCCCTAAAACCTGAGAATCAGCCTCTTACCCTTCATGCTGAACTACCCTCCCTAATGCTGAGTTTCTGTATCTGACACTGAAATCCCTTATTTCTAACACTGATTCTCTATCCCTGAGACCAAACCTCCCAGTCTTTCCTTGACACAAGTCTTCAGTCCCTATCATTCAGGCCCTCATCTCTGACATGATCCCCTTCCTGACACTGGGTCACAATCACCAACACTGAATCTCCTATCCTTGACAATGAGTGCCAACCCCTTCCCTGCCTGATACTGAATCCCTCACCCCCGGCTCCTGACATTGGACTTCCTATATCTAGCACTGAAACCTCCATCCCTGGTGTATGCCCACACCCTTGACACTGAACTTTCCCATCCCTGCTGACAGTGAATCCCTCCCAGCTCCTGATCCTTACAATGGATTTCCTTCACCCAGTACCGAAACACTCCTCCCTTCCCCCATCCCTCATCCTTGAAATCTAGCCTTCTCATCCCTGACACCCAACCCTGAATCCCCATCACTGAAACTGAGCCCCTTCGTCCCTGACAAGTGAGCCTTCTTTGTCCCTGATACTGAACCCCCTCATCATTAACACAGTCTCCCATCCCAGACTGAGCCCTCTATCCTCACCACCAAATCCTCCATCACTGACACTGAGCCTTCACCATCCCTCACAATGAATCTCCATCTCTGAGCCTCAGCTCTGACTCAGGAGCTTTGGGCCTGTCCTCTCCCTGGGTCCTCGACACAGGCAGAACATGAATAATGACTACATCCAAGCTTCCACTGAGGGCTTGGAGAGAGTGGGGGGGGTGGGGAAGGGAGGGCATTTCCTTTTCCTGAACTCTGGAATCCTCTGGGAGGAAATAGGGTGGAGGGAAGGCTGGAGAGGATATGATGCTGAGAGTTTAGGAGAGCTGATACTCTGGGAGGTCCTTGTTGATCCTTTGGGGAAGAGGCCTGGGGGCAGGACGAACTTGGGATCAGGAGTATGACTGCAAGGTATTTGAGACTTGTTGGGGAACTGTGAGAAGGGAATTGGGTCAGGTGAGGTGGGGCACCAGGACCCCGGGTGTTGGCATCACTGGTAGGATCTGAGGGCTGGGATTCCTGAACCTCTTCCTGCTTTGGCCATCGATTTCCTTATCCCTCATTGGGAAGGGAGACAAGTCCGAGATCCCTGATGACTTTAAGGGAGATGGTTTTACTAACCCTGGGAGTGGGGATGGGAGTAGAGTACATAATGGGTAGGTTTGGCTTTAATTTCCCTGGAGTTATGGGGTTGGACAGAATTATTCCCTACCCCCCCCCCACTCTAACCCACCAGGAGCTACCAAAAAAGGAGGAAGGTGGTCTTTAGCATTGGAGGTCTTAGATCTGAGACCACCCATAGTCTAGCTGGACCTTATCTAGACTGCTCCCCCTCAGGCCTGAGGTCCTTCTTCTTCATAGTGAATCTGGGAAGTCCCCTGTCCTTATGTCCCAAAAGGATTTAAACCTCAGAGACACAAGGAATGTGGATGAGCCATGTGGTAGAGACACACCCACCCACATTCCCACTTGGGCTGGGGGGAGGTTTTGGTATTGGGCGCCCTTGGCAGACCTTGGCTCCCCCTTCCCCCCAACCCCCCCAGGTGGCTCCATCAGGGCCCCTGCCCCTCACCTGAGTGCCATGGAATCCATGTTTGAGGACGACATCAGCATCTTGACCCAAGAGGCGCTGGGGTCCGGCGAGGTGTGGCTGGATGGGCCGGGGGGCCCTGTGCTGGGCAGTGACATGTGCTCTGCCTCCCACTTCGCACTCATCACAGCCTACGGGGACATCAAGGAGCGGCTGGGGGGGCTGGAGCGGGAGAATGCCACCCTACGGCGCCGACTCAAGGTGTATGAGATCAAGGTCAGGGGCCATCGAGGCCTCCCTCCATCCCCACTGTCTCAGGGAGGGATCTTGTTAAGGGCCCTGGTGGAAGAATAAGATTAATAGTCCCATTGGTTTTCAGGGGTCTCCCAGGAGGGCTCTAATATTGTGTTTTATTCATGGGATAGTGTGTGGAGAGATCAGCAGATCACCTGATCCTCTAGAAGGGTTATTATTAAGGAATGATCTGTCTCTTAGGACCTCCAGTGATAGGTTTAGGCAAAGATCTGGTTCATAGATCTTCACTGGGAATACCTCTTGGTGGGTTCTAATAGTGACGGAGGTGGGAAATCTGGTAGAAGGATCAAGCCAGGACCATCTGACAGACATCTGAGAATGGTGTCCAGTGAAGGGTGCATGCTGGAGGCAGGAGAGGGATTTGGGAGTAGCTTAGTTAGGAATCTAGAGAAGGGATCTGCTGTGGCATTCTGGCGGAAGGAGGAGGAGGTGACCCTCAGGGGTGGTACCAATGGGTCAAAGGTCTGGAAGACAGTATAGGGCATGGGTAGGGTGCTGAGGAAACATCTATTTTGAGAACCCTCCCTTCTGCCTTCTGCAGTACCCAGTGATTGGTGACTTTGGAGATGAACACAACTTCTCCTTGTATGAAATTAAGGAGGGCTCCCTGCTGGAGGTGGAGAAGTCCAGTCTACAGGAGCGACTCAATCAGTTCCAGCATGAGGTGAGCCCTTCTGCCCAGGGTACCACCGTTTGTGGGGTTCTTGCTCAGTCCCCCATTCTATGCTGTGTCCTTGTGTGGGTATCAGAAGTGATCATCCTCCCTCCCTCCCAGTGCCTACAGTCAGTGGCATTTGCCTCTACCCCTTTGCAAGGTGCTTCTAGCTGGGGAGGATGGGCAGGACCCTGAGAAACTATCAGCCAATGCTGTGGCCTTGGAATTAGGGCTGAACAAACAGGCCTCCCCCATCCCAAACCCTGTGGATGCCCCCAATTTCTTTTTTTCCAATTTCTTTACTGAAGATGAAGTTATCCCTAGGTATAGCATTCCCTGAATGATCCTATCACTAGGTGTGTGAAGCTAGTGCAGTCGCTGAGACTCCATTTCCTTATCTGGACAAATGGAGATAATAGTTGCACTACTTCCTATACTTTCTGTATTTCCTAGTGAGGAAATCACGTTGTAAATCTTAAGAAGCTAAAACAATGTGAATGGTGTTTCTCTCTGCCTTTGACCCTACTGTTCCTTGTTCCCCTCCCTCTCTGTCACGGTTCTGGATCAGCTCCAGAAGAGTAAGGAGCAGGAAGAGCAACTGGGAGAGATGATCCAAGCATATGAGAAGCTGTGTGTAGAGAAAAGTGACCTGGAAAATGAGCTTGGGGAGATGGTGAGGCGGGGGTGGGGCTGGGGTGTGTGACCCTGGGTCTGTGTATCACCGTGTGTGTAAGGGCAGGTGGCTGGGGGGGTGTTTCTATGACTGTGATGCTAGTACCTGTGCATCTCCGTGTGAGTGTTTGTGCCTCGGTGTGTGCTGGGGATGGGGATGGAGTATCGCCGATGCCTCAGGCAGGGGAGGAAGGAGAGAACGTGCTATGAAGTCTGGCTGGTTGGCTGCTCAGAGAGCTTGTTCAGAACTGGGAGGATGGGAAGCAAGTGGCCCCCATGTTCCCGGGATCCCTGCCAGGGACATGGGCTCAGTGAAGCCCTGGGGGTGGGGGGAAATGAGGGGATTCTGGTTCAGAACTGAACTCCCCCCACTCCCCTCCATCCTGCCTCCCCTGCAGCGGGCTTTAGTGGAGACGCACCTGAGGCAGATCTGTGGGCTGCAGCAGCAGCTTCGCCAGCAGCAGGGAGGAGGGGACGGCACCTTCCCCAGCCTGAGCCCTCCCATAGCTCCCGCTGACCCCGACCTTGACCTCCACTACCTGGCACTACGAGGAGGGCCTGGCCTCGGCCATGGTGAGATCTCCCTGAGGGCTCGACCTCATCGTTTTCCTATTTCCTGATTCCATGGGTACCGTCCCCCTTTCTTCACCACATAGACAGGCACTCCTGCCCACCAGGAATTCTCTCTAGCTCTTTCCATTGCCAAACTAAGGGGCCCCAAGCATGTTATTTCTAAGATGACCAGGAGAGGGCACTGCCCACCTAGACTCAGTAACGTCAGCCCTTTGGTTGGGGAGCAGAAGGTGAGGAGTCAGGACACTCTGGTATAGAGGACCTTGACCAGGTCATTTAGCAAACTATGGAAACAGGCAGCCTAACCTGTCCCAGCCTCCTGAGCCGCCCTTCTCATGGTGTGACCTGGCTACCTTGGGCTGTAGGTATATCCAGCCAGGGGGACATCTCTCCTATTGGCCTTTGTCAGATCACAGAGGCTGGCGAAGGGGAAGAGGGGTAGGGGTGAGCAGCCCTAGGGCTCTGCCAGCACTGACTCTGAACCTGCTGTCCCCCTTCCATTCTCTGATCTTTCATACTCCCTGAAGTGCTGGAGCCTTCCCTGGACTGGCCTAGCCCACCCAGTGTTGAGGAACTGGAGAGGAGGCAGCTGGAAGAGGCTTTGGAAGCAGCCAGAGGGGAGGCGAGGGGGGCCCAGCTCCGGGAAGGGCAGCTCCAGGCTGAGTGTGAGCGGCTACAGGGAGAGCTGAAGCAGCTACAGGAGAGCAGGGCTCAGGTCAGATCCTGCGGTTCAGCTCCTTGGGATCCAGGTCTGGGGGAGGTGGGTCCAAGATGAAGCTACAAGGGTCCTGGGGGGCGGGGGGGAGGGGAAACCACCTGGAAGCAGCCAGAGAGAGCTGTGCATCACCTCCATCAGTCTCACCCACGTCCAGAGGAAGTTTGGTAGGCAGTGGGGTGAGGGCTGGGGGGTGTCAGAGTGGGGATCTGACATGGAGTTCTGTCCTGAGGTCTCACTTTTTTAAATTTACTTTTCATTTACTTTATATTTCAATTAATGAAAAGTTCATCTTCTCTTTCTCCCACCTCCCCTCCCCCATCCCATCCTCTCTTGAAAAAGAAAAACAAAACCCTTATAATAATTATACATATTCAAGCAAAGCAAACTTCCACATTGGCCATGTCCCCCCCAAATACGTCTCAATATGTACCCCAAGTCCCCCGCCTCTCTGTCATGAGGGGGGCAGCATGTTTCACCGTGAGTCCTTTGGAATTGTGTTTGGTCAAAGTTGTTTGCTTTTGCAGTGTGGTGAATTTCGTGTAAATTGCGCTCCCACCCTGCTTAAGGGCCTCTTACTTTTCAACCTCTTCTCTCTCTTAGGATTTGGCTTCCAACCAGTCGGAGCGAGATATGGCATGGGTGAAGAGAGTTGGAGATGACCAGTAAGTCTCATGGTTCCCTAACTGACCCATCTTTCCTTTTACTCCCTGTCAGAACACCTGCCAGAACCCCCATCTTTGTTTCCATAATAATAATGATGATGGGGACAGGGTAGGGACTGGCCCTATGATTTTGTGGGTGCAGAGAGTTCCCATGAGGAGTCTCTATTACCAAGGGTGGTAATCCAGTGAGTACGAATAGAGGGAGTAAAGCTTGCTCTGCAATGTCTTAGAGAATTGCTTGGGGGTGGCGGTGGGGAGCACTGAGGGATAAAGTGAATTGTCCAGGGTCACACAGCTAGTATGTGTCGGGGCAGGTCATCCTGACTCTGAAGCCAACTCTCTATATCCATGCAACTTCTTCTTCTTCATCATCATCATCATCATCACCACCATCATCATCATCTCCATTGACTATTTTTTGTTGCTGCTCAGTCATGTTAGACTCTTTACACCCCATTTGGATTTTCTTGGCAAAGATACTGGAGTGGTTTTCTATTTTCTTCTCCAGCTTATTTTACAGATGAGGAAACTGAGGCAGACAGAGGTTAAGTGACTTGCCCAGGGTCACATAGCTAGTGAGTGACTGAGGTCACTTTTGAATTCAGGTCCTGACTTCAGGGCTGGCACTCTGTGTACCATGGCGCCACCTAGCTGCCCCACCATCAACTACATAGCATTTTAATCTATTCAAACGAGTTCACGTAGTCCCATTTAATTCTAACAAGTAGGTTTTGGTGTAAGTAACAAAGGTAGTATTATCTATATTTTACAGTTGAGGAAGCCGAGGCCTGAAAAATGAAATGACTTGCCCAGTGTCACACAGGTAGCACTGAGTCAGAAGTGGGATTGAAACCCAGGTCTCTCCTGAGTCTTTAAATTCCATGCGTTTCTTCAATGCCCACTGGGTTAAACTCTCTCCCACTTTTTTCTCAGTGCCCAGTTGCCAGGGAGCTGTTTGGGTTTCCTGGGGTGGCTCTTTCTCCCTCTGTGGTTTCTCAATGGTGGGGTGGGAAGGAGGTGAGAGCGGGGGTGGAGTTCGGGGTTGGGGAAGTTCCCCTAATTCTCTTTTCATGCCCAACCCGCTGCTCCTCTGGGGGTGGGATTGGGCCATGTTTCCTTGGTGGGATTCAGTCGCTTTGCTGCTGCTGCTGCTGCTGCTGAGTTGTGTGCCGCCCTCCATTTCTCATACACACAGGGTGAGTCAGCTCAACCCCATCTTCCTTCCCCGGCAAGCAGAGAGGGGAAGGGGCCAGGCAGGTGGGGTCACTCTTAGAGTTCTCCTTTGTCTTCTTTGAAGGATCTCCTTTCTGGATGGGAGTGGGGTGGGGATGGCTATGTAAAAATGGGAGGCACAGAAAAAGGCAGGAGCTCTCTTTGAGTCACACAGCAATTGTAGGGGTAGATTCCAGTCCATGAGGTACATGCTAAGAATCAAACCAAGGCCAGTGCTAAGATAGCAGCAGGAAGGGTTTGATGTGTAGTGACATCAGGGCCCCTTGAGGGAGACATGTGTTT
Organism: Notamacropus eugenii; assembly: GCF_028372415.1. Lineage (NCBI taxonomy): Eukaryota > Metazoa > Chordata > Mammalia > Diprotodontia > Macropodidae > Notamacropus > Notamacropus eugenii. The sequence goes on along the minus strand of NC_092873.1, from coordinate 353,570,446 downwards.
ATGGGACAAGGACTGGCTCTTCTGTGGCTGTGAACAACAGACCTGAGCCATCTCCATTCTTGCCTTCTGAAAAGCTCAGAGCTATTCATATTCAAACTCACTCCAACTCCTGTACCCTCACATGAAGTGGATGGCAACAGCCTCCTTCTTTGGGCCAAGAGAATCAGAGCCCAGAGAGAATCAGGAACTTGGCCCTCATCACACAGTGTGCCAAGGCTTTGGGCATCAGAATTTTGCCTATTAGCAGACTCCCTCCTGGACACCCAGGGGTGCCTCTTTCCCTACACAGGATATGTTCTAGACTAGTCTGAGATTCTTCATATACACACATACATATTGGGCAGGATAGGAAACCCTTCTCAGGGATTGGGGTAAAGGGATCAATACTCAGAAGCAGCTTTAAAAGATCCCTCTTCTGTACACTCTCTCTCTCTCTCTCTCTCTCTCTCTCTCTCTCTCTCTCTCTCTCTCTCTCTCTTGCGCTGTCTCTTCCAGTTTCTATCCAAGCAATGTGACCTTTTCCCAGAAAGGTTGCTAGTATGGGAATCCTAAGACCTGGGTTCCTGCCACCAACTTACTGTGTGACCTTGGGAGAGTTGTTCCCTTCTCTCAACCTCAGTTTCCTTAGCTGTAGAATGAAGGAGTTAGACTAGATGACTTCTAAAAGTCTTTTCCAGCTCTTATGTTTTGTTCTAAGAACTCTTGTCTTCTCTGTCATCGGAGTCTATGCAGTTGCCTTGAGGATAAAGGGGAAAGATAGTTCTAGAGAGAGTGTGCATGTGGGGCTCTATCTGAAGAGCCCCCTCCATCTTCCCTATCCTTCTACTCCATAGGAGTTCTCCATAGGAGTACTGAGGGCTGGAATCCAGTGGGGATTCTGAGGGTTTGGGGAGCCTATCTTGGCTCTGTCACTGAGATTGAATGCTGGCCTATTTATTCACCTTCTCCAAGCCCACCTTGAGGAGTGAGGTCAGAGATCAATAAGTGCTTAGAGATCTAAGCACTCACAGTAACCCACCTAGATGGGAGGCTGTCAAATGTCCATGTATGAATGTGTCTGAGAGAGAGAAAATTCACCCTTTAATTGGATTGGCAGAGGTCAAATCAGGGAAACCTTTTAAAGAAGAAATGCTTTTTAGAAATATAATTCCAGAGTAGAACTTTTGAAAGAGCTGTTATATATGTTTTATATATATCCATACATATATAGATATGTGTGTATACTTTTAATTCTAGAAGTGTATGTAGCAAGATTAATGTGACCTTTCTCTCTCATTCTATATATGTGTATGTGTATGTGTATAGATGTATATGTGGGGAGGTACTGAGAATTAGAAGACCTGATTTCCTGGTCTAACTAACTTAGCTAATTTAATTAACTAAGCACACTAACTTATTATGTGACCTTGGGCCAATTATCTGGTTTAGGGCCTCAGTTTCCTCAGCTGTAGAATGTGGGGGTTAGACTAGATGACCTGTGAAGCCCTTTTCTGCTTTGGCATTCTGGACTCTATATTCTATGGTCCCTTACAGTCCTGATGTTTTGTTTTTAAAGGTTTTTTTCAGCTCCAACATGCTATGTCATGCTATGGTCTATTTTCTAAGGTCCCTTTAACTGTGATATTATGTCGTCCCAACTCCCTCCCGATTTTGATATCTTATAATCCTCTTGGTTAATACAATATGATAGGAAGTCAAAGTAATAATTATGTTTTGTTTCTAGAAAGCACTTAGAATGCATGTGTGTGGTGTGTCTAGGAATTAGAGTGAGGGCCCCGAGGAGCTCAGCTCCTACCCAGTCATTTTCTGTAATAGGAAAAGAAAAGAAGTTTATCTGATTAGCTAATTGTACCCCCAGAAAGAGAGGAGGAGCTTGGGGTTGTGTGGGAACTGAGGGAACGGAGGAAAGAGGAATAGAGGGAAGAAAGGAGGAGGAGAAGGAGGGAAATATGGTTATTGGAATGTCTATGCCAGTGGCGGGATGCTGCTGATTAGGGTTGCCATCCAACTTGGCTGTTCTTTCATTGCCAAAGCTGGTTTCTGGGAAGGACAATTGATGATTAGATTATTTTTTGTGGGGAGGCTGAGTGTGGGTGAAGAGGGAAAAACACCCATTCATAGTTAGAAAACCTGAGTTTGAATCTCTGCTCTTCCACTTACTTACTAGCAATGTGATCTTGGGTCGGCCATTCCTTCTCTTGGGCCTTAGAAGTTGGGTAAGATCATCTCTAAATTTCCTTCCGTCTCAAAAGCCTATGATATGAGTTAAGCAAAGTACCTGGTTGGGTTGGGGTGGGGCAGTCTCTCGGATGCTTTACAGACTTATGCCCATTTCCTTTTCCTTATGATTTTGCCGACTATAGCAAAGACTAAGGAAGGAGAGAGGGCCCCAAGCAGGGCTCTAGTTCTGGCACTGTAGTTGGGCCCTGGGCCACTTAAGCTTCAGGTCTGAACCTTATTCCTCAATCACTGTTGTCAGCATTTGCATGTTAATGAGCCAAGTGCACGGGTGGGACTATTAGAGTGGCTTATTATAGTTAAAAGAGCCCAGCATATAGATTTAATGGCTTGAGGTTCTGGTCGCCAACTCCTGGACTGGAAGGTCCTTAGGAAAAGCGTTGTGCACTGTGATGGTGTAAGAAAAACCACAAGGTTAGAAGTTGAGTGCCTTTGTGGGGGATGGTGAGGTGGTGCAGTGGATAGAATACTGACCCTGGAATCAGAAGGACCTGAGTTCAAATCCTGCCTCAGACACTATATGTGTGACCCTGGACAATTTACTTAACCCTAATTGCTTCAAAAAAAAATGACTTTATGATTAACTTCCAGTGGGACGTTGGGCAAATCATTTTCCTCTTTGGACCTCAGTTCCCTCATATGTAAGAGGAGGGCAATTGCAATAGAGGAAGGGATCTCTCCTTCACCCATCTCCTAGCTTCCTTCCCACCCACACAGGAACCATCTACTCTCCTGTCCTGGTGTCCTTCGATCATCACTGACTTCTTTATATCTAACTGCTCTTCTGCTTTGCTGGACTCGGTGGGGACAGAGAGATCCCTGAGTCATGAAGACCACTCATTATTCAGGCCCATTTCGCCCTCCTCAGTTCTAGCCGCCTCTCTTCTTCCCCCACAAGACAGTTTTCCACTTTCCACTTCTCTGCCCCATCCGTTTCTTCTTTTTGGGCAGTGGAGAGAGCATTGTGCTCCAGCTAACCCTACCAAAGCCTGCCCTATTTGCCCCAACAGCTCTCTGGGCCCTGAAAGGTGTAGGCAGCCTCAAGGATGACAAGAGTTAATTAACCCTGAGAGGAAGTCTTGTTTACTCTTTACTCTCCCAGGTAGTTTTCTTTTCTTATAAACTCAGCTCCTTTTGGTAATGTGCCCCTTCCCTGTGTCTTCATCTTTCCTTACCGATCTTACCTCCTTCTCATCACTAAAGGACTTGTGACCCAGGTCTGACCCTGAGCCCTTTCTCTCCCTCCCCATTTTTTACCTCCCAGCTCCCTTCTTCAAGCACATTTAATCTGCCAGTCTAGAACACAACCTTAGAGGTGGAAGGTACCTCCGTGTCATCAAATTCAGCCTGCCAGTCCATGCAGGAGTCCCCTCTACGTTCTCTGCCAGCCTCACTCTCTGTTCCGTTGTTGGAGGGCACTGATTGTGAGAAACACTTACTCTTTGTGGAGCCCAAGTAGGCCTAATTGAATTTGTACTGACATCTTTTGTTCTTAAACCATCTTCATTTTCAAATGAGTACCTCCCCTACCCAAGGAGGCCTCCCATAGAAAAAAGATGAAAAAGCAGAGGAAAAAAAAAGGCAGGTCATCTAGGGAAGCTGTTTCATACCCATGGTCCCCCACCTCTACAAAAAGGGGAGAAGGGTGCATTTTATCAACTCTTCTGTGACAAGCTTGATCATTAGGATTATACCGAATTCACTTTGGATTATTACGTTGTTGTAATCACTGTGTATATTATTTTACTGGTTCTACTTGCTTCTCCACATTCTCTTCTATATTGTCCTGTACTTTTCTGAAATTCTTCATATTCCTTGTTTCTGCCATTTCCCCGGTGAATGGGCACCTACTTTATTTCCAGTTCTTTGCTACCACAAAAAGTTTATTTCACATAACAGCCTTTCAAACATGGGAAATTGGCTATTGTGAATCCCTCACCTTCAAGTTAAATATCACAAGTTCTGTTGAACCCAAAGTTGGAAAGACCTGAGTTCAGATCCAATCTCAGATACTTTCTAGCTGTGTGACCATTTAACCGCTGTTTGCTTCAGTTTCTTCAGTTGTAAAATGGAGATAATAAAAGCACCTGCCTTTGATGGTTGTTATAAGAATAAAATGAGATAATATCTGTTTAGTGCTTAGCACAGTAGCCTGGCACACAGTAGGTGTTTAATAAATGTGTGTTTCCACTCTCCCATTCTGGCCAGCTCTATCTGTTGTTAATATCCCTTCTAAGTTGGGAGGCCCAGAACCAAATAAAGCACTCTAGATAGGTGCTAATCAAATGAGATGATATCTGTAAAGCATTTGGCACAATGTCTGGTACACACTGTACTGGATTCATTGATTCCTGTTTCCTTCCCTTCCCTCTCTCACCTGATTAGTGGCCAATAGAAAGATTATGTCCCTTTCTTGGGACCTTCTGCTTCTATTAATGAAGCCTAAGAATGAATTCATCTTTTTTTGCGTAGCAAAAAAGTATAGTATCAAGTATAGGAGTATAGAGGTGGTAGGTTATTTAAGGTACAGATTATCTCCCAAGTGATTTTGCCCCCAAGTTTAAAAACCATTAGTCTTTGAGAGCAAGTCCCTGAGAGGATGAGTGGACCTTTCAGTATCACTCAGCACATCTGAGATTAGAAACCCTAAATTTCTTCAAACTGGATACTTCAAGAGACAGAACCATAGAACAGAGTCCAGAGTTGTTGACCAAGGGCAGGGAACTTTCTAAATGGGAGTGAAGATTTCTTCTAATGTCTCCTTTGCTCCCTGAAGAACAGATTTAGACATCTCAAGGGACGGGGTGGGAGGGGCCCTTAAGGTTAGGGATGGAGGCTGATGTGAAGTGACTGCTTTTGTCCTGTCCTTGCAGTCGGAGCTCTGGCCCCCCCCCCACCTCTTTTTTTGCCCACTCCTTGTATTATGGCTTCACCCCCTCCCTCTCTACCCACAAGACTCTGCATGGTCTGTGGTTGTTTATCAGAGAAGTGTGAAGTCCAAAAGAGAAGATGAAAACTCTGTCACAGATAGTGAGTGGCCAAGGGACAGTGTAGCGCCAGGTCAGGACTGAGCTCAGACACCTTTCATTCCTGTTCCTTCCTACCTTCTATCCCTAACAACTTCTGTTTGGGTTCCAAAGTCCTTTCTCCTTCATTCCTCCTTCCAGTGCCTTCACCATATTGGGGTTAAGGGAGACTGGGGTGTTCTAGTTGGTACCTTATGTTGCAGTGAATTGCAGAGTTGCAGGGAATTGGGGACTTTTAGAACCTTAGCCCTTATAACCCTTTCCCTCCTACTAAATGAAGGGGAAGATGTCACACAGTGCTGTCTCCCCAGATGGGAAACTCCCTGAGGGATCCCTTCATGCTTGACAACAAGTGACCGAGCAATTGCTATTTTAATAGTAGTTGATTTGTGTCGATTTAATGGGCAAAATATGGCTCTACCCCTTCTCCCTTAGGGACCCTTCTGATTCTCCCTCCCTCAACCCAGGTGCCCAGTATCCAAGGCCCAGGCTGGAAAAATGAACAACTGGGCTCTTAGAAGTGGGCAGGCCCATCCTTGGGGGGTCTCTCAGATCCTGAGGGGTTCTCTATGAATTCTCCTAGTTTGGTTATGTCTGATAAGATTTTCTGGAGGACAGGGACAGGGAGACAGTTGTGTTCTGCTAGAAGGAAGGGAGAGACCGCTCCTTAGCCTGAGACTCTGGGAACCACCTGCTGGAGTTGGAGGGGGAAGGACGTGGGAGGTAGAAGGCGTAGGGGGGAGGTGGAGGAAGTGGTAGATCATTTAGTTGCTGTGCTTCGACTTCCTCCTCTCCTCCTCCTCCTCCTGGCCCTATAACCTCAAAGTCCGCTCCACAGCCTGGGTGGCCCAGCCGCCTCCCCTGGGGCTAGGGGTGGGAAGGGCAAGAATGGGTGTGGCTGCATCAGCAGTGGAAAGTTTGGTCTGTTGCTCCTCTATACCCAGGGTGGGGGTGACCCAAGGGCAGCTGTGGTGAGGGTCTGGTTGTAGAGATGGGTACTGAGTCACTCACTCCAATTCTTGAATTTGACCCCAACTCTAAGTTTGAACTTGACTCTTACCTTACTCTTGAACCTGACCAAGATCCTAATTCTGAACCTGACTCTTTTCTTGGCCTCAACCCTAATTTTGACCTTGGTCATTGAAATTAGGTGACTTGCCCAAGGTCACACAGCTAGTAAGTATCTGAGGATAGAGTTGAACTCAGGTCCTCCTGACACCAGGACACTGCTATTTAGCTCCCTCTACTTTTACAAATTACTGATCCTGATGCTTCTCCTTACACTAGTCCTCCTGACCTTATCCTTACTCCTAAGCCTGGTTCTCATTCTAACCTTTATGTTGAGTTTGATTTGACCCAACTGTAATCCTAATTATAACTCTAATAACAGCAAAAAGACCTAGCACACACTCCTGTGTAGATGCTAAGTACTCAAAGATACAGCCTGGTATAGTAGAAGGGCACTAGAACCCAAGACATGTCCCCTTCCTTGAGCCTTAGTTTCCTCCTCTGTATAGTGAGGATAATAATGCAGAGTGTTTCATATTAAAGGAGTCTCTGGGGTCTCTTCCAGTTCTAAAGCCCACAGTCTTCTGGAAGTAGTTTATCCAAAGCCACGTAGCTATCAGTGGCAGAGACCCCAACTGGCCGAATCTCTTGATTCCCATTTCAGTGTGTTCTCCTTTGCCTATGTCCCAACAGGGAACTGGAGCATATCACCTCTTGATGAACTGTCTGTTGCTAGGATCTACAATTTCATGATTTAATAAAATGTTGATTGAACCAATGAATGAATGAATGATTCATTTATTCATTCAGTGGTTCAGATACCTGCATTTGGAGCCCCTTAGCAGTCCTACCTTTTGGAAATGTTGGCTTAACAAATGGACTCTGCAGGAGTCATATGTTTTAAAAACTTTTTCTACCAAAACTAACTGAAGTGGTCTTTGAGAAAGTCACCACTTCTGTGGGCCTCCACATTCCCATCTATTTGATATCTTCTTTTTCCCCTCTCATATGTATGCAAACATGGATGCAAAGTCCTCCTTGGGGTTCTTCCCATCCATCCACCCACCCATCTATCCACCCATCCATCCATCCACCCATCTATCCATCCACCCATCCATCCATCCACCCATCCACCTACCCATCCATCCACCCATCTATCCATCCATCCATCCATCCATCCACCCATCTATCCATCCACCCATCCACCTACCCATCCATCCACCCATCTATCCATCCATCCATCCATCCATCCACCCATCTATCCATCCATCCATCCACCCATCCACCTATCCATCCATCCACCCATCTATCCATCCATCCATCCATCCATCCATCCATCCACCCATCCACCTATCCATCCATCCACCCATCTATCCATCGATCCATCCATCCATCCACCCATCTATCCATCCACCCATCCACCTACCCATCCATCCACCCATCTATCCATCCATCCATCCATCCATCCACCCATCTATCCATCCATCCATCCATCCACCCATCCACCCACCTACCCATCCATCCACCCATCTATCCATCCATCCATCCATCCATCCACCCATCTATCCATCCATCCATCCATCCACCCATCCACCTACCCATCCATCCACCCATCTATCCATCCATCCATCCATCCATCCATCCACCCATCTATCCATCCACCCATCCACCTACCCATCCATCCACCCATCTATCCATCCATCCATCCACCCATCCACCTACCCATCCATCCACCCATCTATTCACCCATCCACTCATCCACCTATCCATCCATCCACCCATCTATCCATCCATCCACCTATCCATCCATCCACCCATCTATCCATCGATCCATCCATCCATCCACCCATCTATCCATCCATCCATCCACCCATCCACCTACCCATCCATCTACCCATCTATTCACCCATCCACCCATCCACCTATCCATCCATCCACCCATCTATCCATCCATCCATCCATCCACCCATCTATCCATCCATCCATCCACCCATCCATCCACCCATCCATCCATCTATCCATCTGCTCCTCCTCCTCTTCCTCCAGCTTCTACTTGTTCTCCTTTATTCCCTTGTTCTCCCCTGAACCAGCCCAGTACTCTTTGCTTCCAGGGTTCCTCCTGAATATAGAAGGGCAATATGTGGGCAGTGTGGATGTAACCCATTCTTAGGAGAGCCCTGGCCTTAAAGTGAGGAGAACCTGTATTTGAATGATATCTTTGACATTTATCAGCTATTTGCATATAATTTTTCACTTGGAAAATGGGAATGATAATTGTGTCTATCATCTTATATCAAGTGCTTTGTGATTCTTGACATACTTTATATGTTATTAGGATTATTATTACTAATAGCAGTTAGATGGTGAAGTAGATAAAGTGCTGACTCTGAAGTCAGAAAGACCTGAATTCAAATGCAGCCTCAGACACTTACTAGATGTGTGATCCTGGACAAGTCACTTAACCCTATTCGCCTCAGTTTCCCCATCTGTAAAACGAGCTGGAGAAGGAGATAGCAAACCACTCCAGAGTCTTTGCCAAGAAGACCCCAAATGGGGTCACAAAGAGTTGAACACACTGAAATGACTCAAGAATAACAATTATTATTTATCATTATCATTTTCATTATTAAGTCACACAAAAGCTAGTGGAGGTGGTGTGAATTTGGAGTCAGAAGTCCTTGAGTTTAAACCTGACCCTGTCACTGATTAGCTGTGTGACTTCGGGCAATTCACTTTGCCATCATCAGTTTCATTACCTATAAAATCGGGGGCTGAAGTAGATGTCTTGTAAGGTCCTTCCCAGCTCTAGATCCATGATCCTAGAATCTTGCATTTCTGCTCTTTCCTTTCCCAATATAATTGGATAAACACTTATTAAATACATACTATGTACAAGGTACTGGGGATGTACAGATTAAAAATGGCCACTCCTGCCCTTAGAGAGCTTGTATTTCAGAAGAAGTCATGTGTATCCACATGTAACTATGGTTCTGGAGAAAATGTGATAAAAGTGTAAACAGAGCATAGAAAGAAATTTAAGGAGATAGATAACTTTGATGAGGGGGAAAGAAAAACACCATTTAAGTGTAGGCCAGAACCTCAGGAAATGGTGTGTGTTTGTGTACATCTTTCTGTGTGTTTGTGAGTTTTAGTTTTGTTTTTTATTTTTTTTCCACTGAATTTGCAGTGTTTCCAACATGAGTCATTGCTTCTGGGCTTCTTCCAGTTGCGTACAATGTGACCTAGCCTCTCTACTTGGCTTTGTTGGACATCTGGGGGCCAGACCTGGGGGGCAGGGGGAAGAAGATACAGAAACTGCATTCAGCTAGCCTCTACTTTTGGGGAGGTAGTCTTGAGCATGGAAAAGGTATATATTTGGAGGAATAGGGATCTTCATGGGAGGCTTCCTTAGAGGGCAACAGGACCTATTTCAGGAAGGCCTATGGGAACCAACACTGTGGACAGAGAACAGCAGTGACCTTGGTCTCAGGTCAGCTCCCACTGACCTGGCATCCTCAGAAATACCTGGCAGACTCTAGAGGAGGGCTATTTCTTTTCTACCTTCCCCCTCTTAAAACTTCTCTCTTTCAATTCTTTTTCCACTTCATGTTTCACCTCAGCCAGGAATTCTGGCCTCATCTTTTCCTTTCTCCCTTCCCCCACCCTGTCTGACCCAGAAGGGGTGACAGCACTCAGCCCCACTCTCAGGTTGTGTTGTGACTGGCAGAAGCTAGGGTGATGATGGTGGAAGCAGTGTTAGGACGGAATGGAGAGGAAGGGAGAGGTGACAGGAACATGGGAATCCAGACTGTCAGGTGAAGAAACAGAGGTACATTAGGAGATTGCCAAGACCCCGGGGTTGGTAGTGGGTGTGAAGGCACCGACCTGTATCTGTCACCTGAAATCTAGGCAGGCAAGATAGAGGTGGAGAGGAGCAGAGAGTGTTTAGGCTATAGAAGGGACATAAGAGATAATTTAGTTCAGTCTCTTTATTTTGCAGAAGAGGAAACTGAGGATCACTGTGAACTCCTTGAGAGCAGGAACTGTCTTTTACCTTTCTTTTTATCTCAGTGTAGCTTAGCACAGTGCCTGGCACATAGTAAGCACTTAATAAATGTTTCAATTTACTAAATGACAGAGGAGAAGTGACCTGTCTGAGTTTACAAAAAGAGTTAGAATTGAGTCTAAGGGCCCTGACTTCCAGGAGTCCAGGACTTTGTTGTTGTTGTTATTACAATACCTCAGCCACCCCTTTAGGGCTGGTGGATGAATCAATCAACACCTTGGACAGAGTGTCCCCTGTGGGCAGAGCTATGCCAAACTATGGGGCCAGGAAGAGTAACAGTCTCTACCTCGTGGAGGTTCTAGTCTGACTTGGGAGACAAGGCAGGTACTCAGGATAGCAGACAGATGTTGAAAGAAGAGTCCAGAGCATGTCCTAAGAGGACTCAGGAGAGGAAGTGGGCCCTGAGGGTACAGAGGCAAAGAGGGAGTACTCTCTCCCTCCTATCTACCACCCCTCTCACCTTCTACACCTGGAGGGATCATGGGATGAAAGTTGGAAAGCTTCTTTGAGTTCATCTAATTGGTTGTCTTCATTTTTTCCCCTTTAATTTTTATTTATTTTTAACAATCATTTTTTAAAAATTGAGTTCCGAATTCTCTCCCTCCCTTTGCCCATCTCCCACCTATTGAGAAAAGTGAGCAATAGGATATAAATTACACATGTGAAGTCATGCAAAATATACATCTCCTTCATTTTTTAATGGGAAAAGGAGAAATTGAATGATTTGGTGTCACAGAAGTAAGAAATTGAATGATTATGGTCACAGAAATAATAGCAGAGACAAGATTGAAACAGGGCCTTCTGAAGGAAAGCCTGGTCTTCTTTACAACAATACTCTCTATGTTGCCTTGGACCAGGACACACTTGGGTGGACACTTTCAGGGAACAGAATTCCTTGGGGACAGGGCTGGTTTCTTCTCGGGACCCAGTGCCCTCATTTCCCCTTCGACTGCAAGAAAATGAATTGAATGAGTTAAAAATAATGCTGCTGTATGAGGGGGTGTTGTCCCTAACCACCCCCAGGCTCCTTCACCAACCCAGCCTGGTTTTCAAACAAGTGAGCAGCTCAGTCATTCTTTGTCTCCGGTAGCCCAGCTTTTCCTGCCCTCTGAAGCCCTAACCTCATGCACTTCCCCTCTACTGTCCCCGCACCCCCCAACTGTTTATTGAAAATAGTTCAGGGGGCTCTAATCTTTGAGTTTATAAATCACTTTACATATATGATCTGATTTTATCCTCACAACAGCCTGCTGAGGCAAATGTTATAGTTATCATCAGACCCATTTTATAGACGAGGAAACCGAGACTCAGGGAAGCCCGGGATCATGCAGTGAACGAGTGCCAACCCGAGTCTTCTTGACTCAAGTCTAGTGGTGTGTTTACTCACTATGGGCTTTCCCCTCCCCCTCCCCTGCATGGTGCCTCTTATCCCTGCACATTTGAGATACTGTCTTTGGTTTGTTTTCTCCCATAGAGCTTATTCACAAAGCAAACCAAATTCACAAAAAATACACCAGGGTGAGGGTATTAGAAATGAATATCCAGTGGTTCAGTCCAGCAAAGACTAGCTCTTTTTTCTTATGTAGCAACAATTCCCATGGCTGAATTTATAGTCATTCAGAGGCAATGTTCTAAGTGGAAATCACACTTGTCATAGGATCGTAGACTTGAGAGATGGAAGGGATCTTAGGGGCCATTGGGTCTCACCCCTGCATTTTGTAGTTGAAACTGAAACACAGAGTTTAAGGGACATGAATAAGGTCACCCAGTGCAATAAGTGTTTGCGACAGGATTTGATCCCAGGTCGTGTGCCCTACCCATCGAAAATTTACATTCAGGTCTTGGCTCAGATATTTTTATTGGCTGTATGATTCCGGTGTAAAGACAGTATGGTACAGTGGATAGAGGACTGGCCTTAGAATCAGGAAGACTTGGATTCAGATTCTGTCTCAGATAGTACAAACTGTGTGATCAGGAATGTCACTTAATCAATGACACCTGCTGTTATGGTGGGGATGGGAGGGTGTCACGGATTCTAGATATATTGATGTGATCCTAAGTAAGTCATTTTAATCTCTCTGAGTCTCAGTTTCTCCATCTGTAAAATGGAGATAAGAAAGAATATTTACATTGCTTATAAGGAAAATGATATGTAAACCTTGAGAAGAACCATATGAATAGGAGATGTTATTTGTTAAGTGATTTTCTTTGACCCTATCTGAAAATGCCTCAGGTCTATGCCAGGATTTATTATAAAGCCTCACAAGTCCCTTTCTCCTAATTCTCCCTCCCAGCAGTCCCCCATCCTGCTTTCGCAGTCTTCCCATAAGGGCTAAACTGTTTTTGTATACTGAGTCACAAAGTTCAGATCCCTAAGGTTCCAAAGAGATTTCATCTCCCTCAACTGGCCTCTCTCCCCATAATATTTTTAGTTTATTATGTTTATTTTGAGTTAAGTATTTTAAAAAATTATCTGTTCCTCCACCTCAATTAAGCAAGTTAGATTTAAAAAGAAAGTCCTCAATACATAGCTGTATAGTCTGGGGGGAAAAAAACCCCCAAACCTCCCACATTAGCTATCTTGGAAAATGTGTCTCTGCAGTGTAAGTTCATCACCTCACTGGGAGGAGGGGTGTCATGTTTCATCTTCATTTCTTTGGACTCATAGTTGATCATTGTATTGATCAGAGTTCTAAAGTCTTTCAAATGTGCTTTTCTCTATAATATTATTGTCATGGTATAAAATTGTTCTCCTCGTTTTGTGCACTTTGTTCTCTATCAGTTCACAGAGATCTTTCCAATTTCCTCTGAAGCGATTCATTTCATTCTTTCTTATGTTGTAACAACATTCCATTCATTCATACGCCAGGTTGATTTTGTTTTAGTCTTTTCTCAATAGGAGGACACGCCTTTAGTTGCCAATTTTTGACTGCTATGAAAAGAACAGCTATAAATGTTTTTGTGCATATAGATACATTTCCTCTTTCTATGACTTCTTTGAGGTATAGAACAAATGCAGGTATAGCTGGTTCAAAGGGTATATACACAGTTTGGTAACGTTCTGGGCAGAGTTCCAAATTGCTTTGCAGTATGGCAGAGGCAATTCACAGGTCTATCAACAGTGCACTGGGGTGTCTGTTTTTCTATAGCCTCTCTAGCATTTATAAGTTTCCTCTTTTGTCAACCTTGCCACTGCGATAGGTATGAGGTAGAACCTCAAATTTGCTTAAATATGCATTTCTCTGTGATTTAGAGCATTTTTTTTCATGTGATTACAGATAGCTTAAATTGATTCTTTTGAAAACTGTCCTTTGACCATTTATCTATTAGGGATCTCCGTCATTTTTTCCAAGTTCCTATCCTGGCTCCTATGATTAAGTATGGTATATTAAATGTCATTTCCCTTCTCTGAGCTTCAGTTTTCTCATTGCTAAAAAGAGGGAGCAGGAATACCTGGTCTTTTATGTATGATCCCTTCTAACCAAGGTGTGATTGGGAATTTTTTCAACTGGGGCAGGTATGGGGACCCTAGGGGAAGTGGGTAGTCTGACGGGGAATCATGAGCAGGGTACAGAGGATAGTCCTATTAAGGTTGCAGGGTATGTGTGTGTCCAACCAAAAATTCCGAGTAATAAGAAAAGAGGTTTCTAGATCACTGTGGGGAGGATGCTGAGCCCTGGTTCAGAGCTTTTTCTGCCCTTTCCTAATTACAGCTGTACCCCCAACTCTAAACCCTAATCATCCTATGGTCATAGGGTGTATATACAAGACTTTGGCAGGGCTATATCCTTCATTTCTGCACGTTTCATAGGGTTAACTTGGCTCTGGCCTACACAGAACTGACAGAGGAACTGGGCCGGCTCCGGGAGCTAAGTTCCCTTCAAGGAAGGATTCTGAGGACATTGCTGCAGGAACAAGCCCAGAGGAGTGGTGAGCGAGGCCTGGGTGAGGATGAGGTGCAGGAGGGAAGAAAGGGACAGGACCAGAGTCTGTGCTAGGTTCTGAGGGATTATGGAAACTGTCCTGAACCATCTGCCTACCTTAACATCTTTCCTTGCATGCTGGGGTCCTTCCACTCCCCAAGGGTGGGAAGGCTGTCTCATTATAAAAACGGAACTTTCTTGAGGTCTGACTTTCTCCTTATGCTCCCATTCCATCCTGTTTTCCCTTCCAGGCCAAAGACACTCCCCTCTTTCCCAGCGCCACTCCCCATCTCCACAGTGCCCTTCACCATCCCCACCAGCCCGGGCTCCTCCGCCCGGACCCCAGTGTCAGTCGCCAGTTCCCCAGCGCCGCTCCCCTGTGCCCCCTGTTCCACCCTGCCATTCGCCCCAACAGCGCCGCTCCCCTGCCTCACCATCTTGTCCATCTCCTGCCCATCAACGCCGCTCCCCTGTGCCCCTGCCGCCCCCACCACCATGCCAATCTCCTGCCCCACAGCGCCGCTCTCCTGTGCACCCTCCCTGCCCAGCTCCCCAGCCTCGGCCCCCACCAGGGGAGAGGACTCTGGTGGAGATGGCCTATGCCAAGCCTCCCAGTCACCATGTGAAGGCTGGCTTCCAGGGGCGCCGGAGTTACTCAGAGATTGCCGATGGGGCGGGCTACGCAGGAGCTGTCCCTTGGCTTCAGGCTGAGGCCTCAACGCTGCCCAAGCCCAGACCCTATGGTGGGGAGCTCTACAGCCCCAGCCGGCCTCTCAGCCCCCGAAGCACCTTTGAAGGCATCCGGCTTCGGTTCGAGAAACAGTCTTCAGAAGAAGAAGAGTGGGCTGTATCCAGCCCTCCCAGCCCAGAGTCAGGCACCATCCGATGTGCCTCTTTCTGTGCCGGCTTCCCCATCCCTGAGACTCCCACCGCTGCCTACACTCCCGCGGAGCATGCCCAGTCCTGGCCATCCATTAATGTGAGTGAGTGAGGGGCTGGGGCCTCCAGCTGGACTCAGGAGTGGGTGACTGGGGAGAGAGTCGTCACAAGGCAATGGGGGTGGCAGAGGGCCTGCTGCCCAGAAGTCCCCAAGACTTCAACAGAGAAGGCCTGAGATTCCCCCTCCTTTCTGGGGAGCTCAGACTTCTCATAATCCATCTACATGCCCAATTCAAGGTATTTTTGACAACAAATATTTGAATGCCAGCTGTGTGCAAGGCACTGTGCTAGGTACTTTAAAGAACAAAGATGCAAAATGCCACAGCCTCTGCCTTCAAGGACCTGACAGTGTACCAGGGCTGGAGAAGAACATATAGCTCATTCATACCTAAGTAGAATCCAAGTAAAGGCAGCAAAGGAAGAATCCATACTACAACGCTCTAGGGAGAATTTACCCAGGGAGCGATCATTTTCAGCTGAAGAGGAAGCAGGGCAGGCTTTATGAGAAGGGGGAGCCTGAGTTGGACCTTGAACAAAGTTCGTTTTACAGTTGAGAAAATGAAAGCAAACAGAGGTTAAGTGACTTGCCCAGGGTCACACAGCTAGGAAGCATCGGAAGCAGGATGATGCCTTCAGTAGAACTAGGGGAGCTAGGACAAAGAGCAGTTTTGGGGGGAGTAGCGAGGTGAAGAGAGATTAATGAGTTAGTAGATAAACATTTGTGAGGCACCTAACATATGCCAGTGTGTGTCATCACTGAGGATACAGAGAGAGGCAAAAGAAAATTCTTGCACTAAAAGAGATGACAATCTGATGGAAGGAGACAATACGCGAACAATTATGTACAAAGAAGCCGTGATATAATGTGTAATTATATAATACGTAATAAATTGAAAATACTCAACAGTGAGGGATCAGGAAAGGCTTCCTGTGGAAGGTGGGATTTTAGCTGGGACCTGAAGTTCAGTTTCGGACTTGCTAATTTACGATGTCTTACAGGATGTCCTGGTGGAGATGTCCAGCCAGGGGCATTCAAAATCAATATCAGGAGAGAAATCGGGGTAGGATTAATAGATTTGTGTCATCTGCATATAGATGATTGAAACCATGGAAGAAAATAAAATCATGGAGAGCGTGGAGAAGGGAAAGCTGAGGACAGAGTTGTCAGAGACACCCTACTTATGGGGCAGGTGTAGGAGAAGGTGGAAAGAGACTGAGGAGGACGTCAGGAGGCTGAGAGTAAAAGACTAGAAAGGAAAAGACAAAAACAAATCCTCCCTGCCCTCATGGAGGCGTATGGTCTCTTAGTCAAGAGAACTAGTGGAGAGGAACATTGTTGAAGCCAAGGGAGGAGAGAGTAGCCAGAAGGAAGGAGTCAGCAGTGAGGAGAATGGCAGCTAAAACAAGAGGGATAAAGACTAAGAGGAGGGCATTGGAGAGTTGGCTGGAGGTTGGGGAGGAAAAGAGGGCTGATCTTCACGTTCTTTGGGACTCCAGTCGATCAAAAGTTATTTATTAAAGTACCAACTGTGTCTGTCTCTGGGGGTACAAAACCACAAAAAAGGAAAGTTTATATTTTATATAAATTTATTTTTGTTTGTTAATATCTAATATTTATTAACATTAAATTTCTATTTATTATTTATAGAAATATATGTTATATATTTCTATAAATATATATGTTGTATATTTAGATAAATATATTTGTTATATTTATATATTTTATATATCCACATATTTTTATTACATTATTTTACATATATGTAAATTATATTACATACACATATTTACATAGTTCTATATCATGAAGTTTATGCTTTAGTATATGGATGTATAAGTTAAGGGCTGGGCTGTGACCTAGGAGTAAGGAATAGGGAGAAAGTGGAAAAAGTATGATGGTTGGGGGTGGTGCAAGAAAAGGCCTCAGGAAAGACTGACTCCCTTCTTTCTCCCTCTTCCTCCAGTTGCTAATGGAGACTGTGGGTTCAGACATCCGAAGTTGCCCTCTCTGTCAGCTGGGATTTCCTGTTGGGTATCCAGACGATGCACTCATCAAACACATTGATTCACACCTGGAGAACAGCAAGATATAGGGCTCCCCCCCTCCCCTCCTTGACCGTTCACTCTCTCCTCCCTTTCCAGACCATCATTTCCTCCTACTCTGAATGCTGCATGATTTTCGCAGGGTCCGTCCTCCCTTACTTCTGCTATTCCCAGATACCTCCACTAGTTAGCCATGAGTCTCACCATGTGTGCTGTCTCCCTACTGTACTGCCAGTCACCATTTAGCTCTGGCTCACCCCAGGAAGAGGAGGCAAGATCCACTCCCTGCCCTGTACACTTCCTCTCTGGCTCTTTCCCAGGGAAGCAGGGGACTAGGGTGGGATGGGTCAGGGCTGTCCATCCCCTTCGGAGTCTTTGTCCTCCTTCCTGTTCTCAAATTGTGTTGGAGGCAGTAGAGTCTCCAGTATTGTTGGGCTAGTGGGGGGAGGGGAAGGGAAGGGGATTTGTGGACTCCAGGAGGTCCCACTCCACCCTAAAGATGTGTCTGTGATGTGTCGTAGCTCTGCCACCCCCTACCCCATCTTCGTCCTCCATGCCTCCCTCCCATTCCAGGTCCTCAGCCCTGCCCAGGCATTGATGCCAGATGCCAACTCTTCCCTATGCACTGAATCTCCTGGAGTGGGGTTCCCAGGGGAGAAAATAGATACAGCCACCCTCTCATCCCCTCTTTCCGCACACATTTGTTCATCCATCCATCCATCCATCCATCCATCCATCCATCCATCCATCCATCCATCCCAGGGCTACCTCTCCCTACATCATTCCTAGAAAGCTCCCCCACGTCCAACTGCACCCAGCAGGGACTGGAAAATTATCTTTAGAGACTGGAGTGAGGGTTTTCTGCCCTTCCTGCCACACTTGCCTGCGTTCCTGAATCTGAGCAGAATATGGATCTGTCCTATCCTCCTGGCCTCTTCTCCCTTCCCAAATCAAGTATCCACCCCTAACTCCCACTACCAAAGTCTCAGTACAAATTTCCATGTGAGTGTGTGTGTGTGTGTGTGTGTGTGTGTGTGTGTGTGTGTGTGTGAGAGAGAGAGAGATGGGGTTGCATTAGGAAGATTCCCTGGATGCTCCAGCCTAAGTTGGCAGGTTCCTCCACCCTCAAACAGGTACCATCTTTGTCAGTTTGCTGGCTCCAGCGGCTCATCTGTCTACCTGATTGAGTTTCTGAAACTTTTCACCTCACATGGTGGGGCAGATTTTCCTCTTCTGTTGCTCAGACCCCATTACCACAAGTGCCCTGGGAACCCAGAAAGGGCTGGTGCCAGGTCAGGCATGGGCATTGGCATTGCTTCCTGGGTGTCAGACCGGATTCCTGTAAAGTGGGTGGGTTGGTAGGCAGCCCAAACTGTTCCCCAGTGCCCAGGTAGGAGTGGGCAAGAGTGGGCACCTGGACCCAGCTCAACCCTGAGAATTGGCCAAGGGCAGGCCACAGAGCTCTGCTTCAAAAAGAGCTAACTCCCTTTACTGCTACCCCTCCCCACCTCCCACCCACACTCCCTGTGTAAAATCTACCTCAGAGTCGATAAATCCCAGAAGGATGGGTATGAGGGGATGGGCTGGGGGGAAGGGAAGGACCCCTCCCAGGGCCAAGAAGGGGAACTCCCTACAGTGAGAGCCCGGACCCCCAATGATTAAACCAACTTCCCCTCTCCCCCCACAACCACCATCTGGTGGTCAGGGGAGGAAGAATGCTGCTTTCAATGCATGTACAGTTCTGATCCAACTCTTCCAGAACCCCTTTGACCATCACAGCTCTCCCCAAAGCCTGGTTTCTTAACCCTCCACCTCTATCCTGGGGGTGTTGGGTGTGGATACAGGAGGAAGGTGGGCTGCAAGAACTCCAGAGACACACAGACCTGGCTGAATCATCTAGACTTGAAAGTTCCCCTGGAGGAGGGGAAGAGGCCCAAGGAGAGAAGGAGGGGGGGCCTTGTGCTCTGTGAACGAAATAAAAGTCCAAATAAAAGTTACTTGTCCCACATGCATGCCCTTGCTCCTTCCCCTTTGGAAGAAATATTGCTCTTTTCTTCTTTCCCCTCCCCTCCAATACAACTTAAAGCAGCACCTGAAAGAGACAGGCAAACTATTCTTGTGGATGGAGAAAGTGCCCTGCATAACAATGAGATAATCCCCCAGTTTTATGGTTTCAAAAAATTATCTGATTGACCTTAAATGGGGCACATGAAAGAGAGGGGGCATGGGCTTTCTAAAACAGTAATAAAAATACCAAGAATCCCAGAAATTCTTAATGCTTCCAATTCTCAGATTGTCCAAATGTTGGTTTGGAATCTCAATTTTGACAGCTTGTTGGCATAGTCATTTACTCAGTTGTTTCAAGTCCTTTGTTGGCATTATGCCCACTATCTGTAACTCTTCCTCAGTTATTAATCAAGGGTGAGCAAGAATTGAAAGGGGGACCTATGACATTCAAATTGCTTTCTCCTCATCTGCCGCCAAGGAAGGGGTAAACCTAATAGTGAGTTAAGAGAAAGAGGGCAGGCAGCTTTGCTCAGGGGATAGAGCTCTACATCTATCTGAGAGGTCAGACTGTTTATAGTCAACATGAAGTGGTAGAGGACTTTGACCACATGATCCTTTGAAGCAGCTCTCCCCAAGGCAGCTACTCTTTTTGGTCTGAACCAGGGGTGTGGCTCTAGGGGAAAAAACTGCATGCACAAATACTTTCAAGTTTAATTTACTTGAACACTTTCTTAATTCTTGACAGCTAACAAAGCAATCAATCAAGCTCTGATTTGTAGCCATTCAGAATTTCCAAGGTATAAATGCTCAATGAAAATGTTAACTGTCTTTTGCAGGTTGGGATTGGATGCATCATACCCTTGGTCTAAAGTGTCCTGAATCCCCAGGATTCATCACAATGCATCTGTTGAACAAAAAAAGAAAATTGATTTTTTGGGGGATCATTTTGTCTTTTAGACTTATCTCTGGGAGAACACACCTCTACTGGTCCAGACTGAAGAGTTGACTTTGTTGTCTACCTACACCCTCAGTAGGCACTAGGCTACACTTAACTTCCTTTGGCCCCCATTCCAACCACCTTTGGGCTTAGCCACCTGGTTATGCTCCAGGATCTAATATGGCGGGCAGTGGGGCTTACCAGATGTCATCCCAATACAGATGACAGAGTTTATTTAAATAATTAGAGATTCAAGTCAGAGAGCATTATCTACTGTCACAGAAACACAGAATTTTAAAAGTAGGGAGTGACCTCAGCAACCATCTAGAAAAAGTCATTTCAGAAAAGAACCCTAATTAGAGCAGGCCCCCCATATGGATTTCCAAACTTCTGTGTCTTGGGAGAGAGACCAAGTTTAGATGTGATACAGCTCTTGGAGTGAAGGACCTATGGAAAGTAGCTCTTCAACTGGGTTTCCTATGGAATGAAGTGTCCAAGTCACCCTTGGGGGATTTTTCTTTGTTTTTTTGGCTAAGAATGCCTCACCCCCTCCAATTCTTGAAAAAAAAAAAATCAGAGGAGTTGGGTTTACTGTGTGCCCTTGAGTAAGTCACATCCTCCGTAAGTCTCCTATTTCTCATTTGAAAAATGAAGTTATTGAGACTAGGTGGCCTATAACCTTCTTCCCAGTTCTTGTTATATGAACCTATGAATGGTACATTGGAGGGAGCTTTTATTTTTATACGAACAACCCAGAAAGGAGAACAAAGAAAACCCACAAATGGCTTTCTGTGACCCCCAAGACCACAGGATCCTCAAACAAGTGCCTCCTGGGAGTCACAAGCTCAGTGCTACAGATCTGGTGGTAGCAGTGAATCTACCTCTCTAGGGTGAAGTTCATTTAAAGGTTTACCTTCCTCATAGTTCAGGTTCTCCTGGAGTTCCTTCCCATGGGTTGTTCTTGCCCAGGGCCCTGATCCTTAACTGCTCTTTAAACCTGCCCTGGGTGTTTTCCATTCCAGCCCAGGAAAACTTTTCCCTCTGAATTTCTCCTTCTTGATATCTGATGTCAACAAGGGGACCTTTCTTTCCTTTGGGCCTCTCCTGCAATAGGGTCTTTTTCTTCCATCTTGTTAACATCTATTTGATGTTTAATCACAGTCTCCCTATTTTGAGAAGGCATGAACCAGTTAGGGATCTGAGTGAGAAAGGGCACAGCTCTCGGAAGCTTTTTTCAGGCTGGGGCTTGACATCTGTTGGAGAAGTGAAGCTATTTGGCCTCAGTGTGGGGTGTAGGGAAGGATGAAATTCAGAATGTATATGGTGTGGAAAGCCTGGGCTCAAATCCAAGCTCTGACACTTACTAGCTACGGGACCTTGAGTAAGTCAGTTCCCCTATTTGGGCCTTCATTTCCCTGTAAAATGAGGGCGTTGGCCTAGATTAGCTTTAAAATCTTCTCCAATGCTAAATGCTATGAGCCCATGATATTGTTAGGAGTTTCTCAGCAGCCAGATTTGACACCAACATGCTTGGGACACTGTAATAAGACAAGCTTGAGGCATAGAGAGCCCACCATTATTCCTCACAATTCACTTGAGTCATATTATCTCTCTTCCCTTAACTTTCACCAGCAAAAATGTGAAGTCTCTGAAAATTAATCCACTTATAATAATAGGTGTGAACAACAAACTTATTGTATCTAGTTGAGTTCTTTTAAGAGGTATTCTTGAATAAGTGTTTATTCCAAGAATAGATGTTTATTGATTGAATAAGTGATCTTCATTCTATTGGTCTCTAAGCCTTCAATTCAAAACCAATTTATGGCTGATATAAAAGATATAAAAAAATTAAGAACTCTTGTCTAGGTAAACTATTAGTTGGGTCCAGTTCTGAATTCATCTAACAAACAGTCTATCAGGGGAGGTTCCTTGGAGGAGGCAGCCCATTATAATATCTCTATAGCTCAGGTTTGGTGAGATACTGTTTTCTCCTTCCATGCTGCAAGGACTGTTGGGAAGACCCAAGAAGGACGTTCATTATCCACAAAAACAAAAATTTATTAGGTGTCTATTTCTTATTAGAAGGCACTATCTAGATATAGTGAGGGATGCAAAGAAAGGATGACAGAATCTGTGAAATGCTTCCCAGCTACAACCCTGAGAGGCTGGCAAAGGCAAAGATTATTGCTCCCATTGTACAGATGAGGAAATTGAATCTCTCAGAAGTGATTTACCCATGATCACACAACTAGAAAATGTCTAAGACAGAATTCCAACATATGTGTCCTCACTTCCAATTCAGTTTTCTATCTTCCATGCCAAGTTGCCTCTTGAATATCTGTTCCATAAGATTATTGTTATGAGTATCTGAAGAACTCTTTTAAAATATGGTTGTCATATCTTTTCTCCACATTAAACATCTCTCATTCTTTCAAACCAGTTCTCATATTGCATGATCCATAGTCATCCCACTATCTTGGTGACCCTTCTCTGGACTAGTTCCAGCTTCTCAATGCTCCAGTTTTTCTGTCCTATGTTTTCCCTATTGCTCTGAGGGAAAAAGAGGGAAGGGCAAGGATGGGAGCCCAGGAACTCAATGACTTCATCCAAACTCACAAAATCAAGAGGTACCTTGGAGAGAATGCTGGATATCTAGCTTCAGATCCTAGCACAGATACTCTCTAAGTGATCACGAACAAAGTAACAAACTGTAAGAGACTTTGATTATCTATAAAGTAGAAATAAACATGGCCTATAGTATAGTAGTTATCTCAAAGGGTTACAGTGGTCAGTCAGTAAGTTAGTCAAGTAAACGTTAACTGTCTACTATGTGCAAGGCATTGTGCTAATTGCTCAGGATGGTACATGTGTGTTCATCCTTCGTTGCCCAAGAAGACCATGCCATCAGAAAAATGATGACATGACTTGCACTTGACTTTGTTTTGAGTGAGGGAGGGCTGTGCAGGTCACCAGCCTCACTCCTCCTCCAGAGTCATCTGAATCCAGTGACCAGATATTCATCAGGATGACTGGAGATGACCCAGGATGAGGCAATTGGGGTTAAATGATTTACCCAAGGTCACACAGCTAGTGAGTGTCAAGTGTCTGAGGTGAAATTTGAACTCAGGTCCTCCTGACTCCTGCACTGGTGCTCTATCCACTGCACTACCTATTGCTCAGGAAATAAAGGAAGGCAATAGATAGGCTCTGCCCTCAAAGAGCTCATGATCTAATGGGAGAAGACAGAACAAAAAAAAGAAACTGAAAGGAGAGGGGTAGGAAGGAGAAAGAGAAGCTACCTGGCTTGGGGCATGATGAAATGTCTGCCCTGGACCACCTCCTTAAATCTGGGAGAATCTGGGTGGGTCTCCCTGACATCCCCTTTTTATCCTCACCAATAAGAAGGGTCCTAGAGACAGGGGCTACTGAGGAGGTATGGTTTCAGAGCTGATGTCATCTTGCAAGAAAATAAGTTTCTGGAGACAGTGATGAAATCCAGATTGAGCAGCCAGGGGTGAATGATGAAGGCTCCAATTCCACATATGTAAAGTGTTTTTACAAATCTTTAGGCATCATATTATCATTATATATGGTAATGAAGTAGAGAGAACGCTAGAACTGGAGTCAGAAAGATCCAGCTTCAGAGTCTAACTAGGTGTATCACCTTGGGCAAGTCACTTAATCTCTCTCAGTCTCAGTTTTTTCAACTGGAAAATGGGGATAATGATGGCACCTACCTCCCAGGGTTGTGGTGAGATCAAATGGAATAGCACATGTAAAGTGCTTCGCAAACCTTAAAACACTCTATTAATGCCATTATTATTGTTGTTTTTATTATCCCAGTAAAACCATCTCCACATATGGGCTAAACCAGGTCGAGGGTAACTAACGGGCCTCAGAGCTGTCGGTAGGTTGGGGGAATGTCTACCCCAAGCATGTGAAGACTTCCCCCAATGGAATTGGCAGAGGAGAACAACTTGTTTTAATGGCCATGAAGAAGGTTGAAGTGCTTGGAAGTCGGTCAGGCATCAAAGATGCCGAGGTCATCCCCTACATCCCAGGCCATCACCAGGAGTTCTGACTCTTGTCCTGCTACTGGACTTCGATGACTCTGGAAGACAGAGTGAGGCTGATGACCTTGTGCAACTCTGTCTCACTTAAATCCAATTCACATAGGAGTTGACATCACTCCCTGTGATATTATTTGGTCCTTTTCAAAAACAAAGGACAAACATTATTAATACTTCTGATAGACCTGCAGAGGATTCAAGGTAACATCTCATCTGTAAAATGGGCATGATTACATCTGTAATACTCACTGCACAGGGTTGTTGTGGGGAACCAATAAGATGACATATGAAAATCACTTTGCAAACCTTGAGTCCGTATGGCCTTTTTGTTCCCTAGCACTGGTTACTACTACCTTCTCACCTCTGACTCCTAAGCATCTCTAGTCTTCAACGCTCAGCCCAACCTTCTAATATGATGCCTTTCTTGATGTCTCCCCATAGTTGCTAGTACTCTTTCCTTTTTCATTACCTTGTCTTTTTTTTTGTTTACAAATATTGTCTCCCTATAGCACTCCTGGAGGCCAGGGAGTGTTTCGTTTTATTTTTATATCCCAACAATGCTTGGGCAGCTTATTGATTGGCTGATGGAGGGCTGGACTTCAAATCCAGCCTCAGAAACTAACTAGCTGTGTGACTTTGATCTATTTCAGCCCAAGATTTTCCATGTGTAAAATGGGGATAATAGGCACCTACTTCCTAAGGTTGTTGTGAAGATCAACCAATTAAATAAACGTTAATTAAATGCTTACTAAACTGTTGAGCATTGTTCTGGAGATACAAAAAAAATTAATTAGCTCATGTTCTTAGAGATTATAAATTACCATAGGAGAGACAATAGAAATGCAATGTAACTTTTTGTGAGGGCGGGTGGGGTGGAAGAGGGGAGGGCACTAGCAATTTGGGGGAATCAGAAAAGGCCTCATGTAGAAATTGGCGCTTGAGCTGAACCAAGGCTCAGATAATGATAAATAAAATAGTACATGTTAAGTACCTTGTAGGCCTTGAAGCCCTATATAAACGTGAGCTATGCTTATTTTAGCATAATGTCAGCTGTACCAGAACTAGAAAACTGGGCTTCTGGCTCCAAGCCCTGGGTTCTCCCCAACAACTAATCACTGATTATGAAAAGTCTCTGTACTGTTCACTTTATGGGGCCTTTGGGTGAGCTCATTTCCATATTATGCTTGAGCTGATGCTGTTACTTTTAAAGGCTAGCTCATGTTACTGTAACCACAACACATCTTCCTCATAACAGCCTTAGGAGGGGGTTACGTATTATCCCCATTTTATAAGTGGGGAAACTGAGGCATAGGAAAGGAAAATGACTTGGCTATGGTCACATAGCTAGTTAGTGTCAGAGCCAGGATTTATATCTAGATAATCTGGCTCTTGGTCCATAGTTCTCCTACCTTTAGATTAAGCTGCTTCCAACATGAACTATGGAAATTGTCCTGAGGATGATTACGGAGTCACAAAATGAGGCAGTTATGCTGGATGGCTTGGGGTCAGATCTCAGATCTGGTATTTATTAGCTGTGTAAAGATGGGCAAAAATTACTTTCCTTTATCAGAGCCTCAGCTGTTTCTTCTATCAAATGGGGATGATGGTTGCAGGATTTACCTTATAGAGGGGTTGTGAGGAAAGCCCTTTGTAAGCTGTGAATAAAACCCTGTGGAAATGTAAACTCTCATTATAGAATCCAGTAGTTGGAAGGGCCTTTAAAGATGATCTAGTCTAGAGTTTCTTAGCCTTTTTTTATGTGTGTCATGGACCCTTAGGCAGGATGAGGAAGTCTAGGAACTCCTCGGAATCATGTTTTTAAAGGCATAAAATACAGAAGATTACAAAAGAAACCAAGTATATATTGAAATACAGTTGCCAGAGTGGGTTTTTTCAGGGGAGGCAATTGGGGTTAAGTGACTTGCCCAGGGTCACACAGTTAGTAAATATCTTAGGCCAGATTTGAACTCAGGTCCTCCTGACTCTAAGGCCAGTGCTCTATCCACTGTACTACCTAGCTGCCCCCTTCCCAATTTTTTTTTCTTTACAAATAAATTCATTAACTGCAGGTGAAGAGTACTTGACTAGTCCAGTCCCTTCATTTGAAAGATGAGGAAACAGAGGTTAACAGAGTTGTACCTATTCTATAATGTAGTCTCATGGCCAACATGGAAATTTATTTTGCTTGACTATCTATGTGTGGAGCCAGAGTTTTGTTTTCCCTTGCTTTTTTGGGGTGAGGGGAGAGGGAGAGGATGGGAAAAAGAAAAGGTGGATATATGTGAAAATAAAACAAACAAAAATACGTATGTGCAATGCATACTTGTGTATTTATTAACATGTATATGTATGTATACACATACACACATATGTATGCATGCATGTGCATGCTTATCAGTGTTCTGTAGCTAGGTCTTTTCAAAGTCAATACTAGAACCTAAATCCACTCACCTAAAATTACACCAACACTTTCCAACTGCGGTCCAGTTTTATAGAGCTAACATTTATGTGGCACTTTAAGGTTTGCAAAACCCTTTACATTCATACTCTCAGGGGAGTCTCACAAAAACCCTGTGAGGAAGGTGCTTGTGCCAATGTCATTATGCCCATTTACAGAAAAAGAAATTAAGAAACCATGGGGCACAGTAGATTGCCTGCTAGACTTGAATTCAGGAAGACATGATTTAGAATTTCGCATCAGATGGCTGTTCACCTGGATTACATCAGAAATCTCCAGCAGAGTTTCTCCAGAAATTTATCTTGCAAGATGACATCAGTTCTGAAATCCATACCTCCTCAGTAGTCCCTGTCTCTAGGACCCTTCCTGTCTTCTTATTAGAGTGGATGAAAGTTGGACATCAGGTAGACCCTCCCAGATTCTTTATTTAAGGAGGGGGCCCGGGGCAGACATTTCATCATGCCCCCAAGCCAGGTACCTTCCCTTTCTCCTTCTTCCCTCTTCCCTTTCAGCTTCTCTTTTTTATGTTTTGCCTTCTCCCATTAGATCTTGAGGTCTTTGAGGGCGGAGACCATCCATCACCTTTCTTTATATCCTGAGTGATTAGTATAGTGCCTGGCACCTAGTAGGGACTTAATGTGTGTACTTATCTAACTTACTGATTGATCACTGTGACCCTTTGAGATAGCTACTATAGGCCATGTTTATTTCTACTTTACAGATGACAAAAGCTGTGAGAGATTGTTACTTTGGGCAAGGCACTTGTCCATGTAACCTGTTTCCTTATCTGTAGAGTAGGAATGCTAATAGCAATTATTATTGCTCACAGGGCTGTGATTAGGTTCAACGCACTCTATAAATGCCAGTTATTATTATACCATTTTGAAAAAGTTTTGAAAGCTGAAAATGGGGACAACCACTTCTCAAAAAACTACTTTCCTCTTAGATCAATGTTTGGTCAGGGTTTGGAGGATTATGGAGAAGCACCATGAGGCAAAAAAAAGATTACTAGATTCTGAGTCAAAGGATCCAGGTTCGCTTCCTGATTCTATTTATTTGTTGCCACTTATTGACTATGACATTGAACAAGTCATTTTTCGGGCTTCATTTTCCTCATCTGTAAAATCTAGGGTTCGGACCAGATGACTCTAAGGAGAAATCAGGTCTAAATATGTGATGATCTTTCTAGCTGAAAAGATGACCAAGCTGAGGTCAAGCTTTATCTCTATTCTGCCGCCACCTTTCCAGTATCTGGGAAAACCTGTGGAGTTTTTCCTTAAAATTAAAGATTTTATTCATATATTTTTTTACATTACCTTAATTTCTCAATGTATCCTCTTCATTACCCCTGCAAGCTATTTGTTGCCATAAGGATGAAAAAAGAAAGAGAGAACTAGTTTAGCAAACGTAAAGCAAGCGAAAACAAAACTTCTCTTACGCACATATACAGTCAAGCAAAAAAAAAATTTCAGTATTGTCCATGAGACTATACTCTAAAATAAGCATAATTCTTTTAGCCTCCATTTCTTTATCTTTCAAATGAAGGCACTGGATTAAGAGGAAAAAGTTGCTAAGCAACACATCAATCAAGGTCATCCTATGTTATATTCCACTTCTGCAAAGAAGAGAGGGAGGTACATTTTCTCATCTCTTCCTCAGTGTCAAGTTTGGTGATTGTCATTAAAGAGACCACATTATAATGACAACATTCAGTTTTATATTTTTAAACTCTCCATTTACATTGTTGTAGTCACTGTGTTTATCTTTCATGGTTCTAGTTATTTTATACTGTATCTGTTCACATAAGTCTTCTCATTCTTTTCTGAATTTTTCACATATGTTGTTTTCTATGTTACAGTAATATTCCATTAAATTTATGTAATACAACTTGTCTAGCCATTCCTATACCAATGGACATCCACTTTATTTCTAGTTTTTCACTACCACAAAAAGTGTTTCTATGAATATTTTTGTATATTTGGGTATTTTCTTTTATCTTTGATCTCTAGGGGGTATATACCCAGTAGTGGAATTTCTGAGTCAAAGACTCAGCCTCACACAAAAGACTGTCTGAATTTGAAGAGCTCACAATCTAACAGGTTGATTGAGAACTTTCTACTGTCACAAGTACCTAACTGGAATTTTGAAAACCGGTGTGACCTCTAATATTCAGGAAATCATTTAAAATTATTCTCCATTATGATTAAGCAATTTATAGCTCCATCCCATAGTATATTATCCCAATCAAATGAGATAACATTTGTAAAGCTCTTAGCACAGTCTTTGGCACACTTCAGGCATTCAATAAATACTTATTCCCTTCTTCTCGCCTCCTCCATTAGTGTGCCTGTCTTTCTATAATGCCACTAACATGTTTCTTTGCTTTTTGGTTTTTTTTGGTTTTTGTTTTTCTTTTGCCTTTTATCATCTTGGCCAATTTTCTGGGTATGAGATGAAACCTCAGAGTGTTTTGTTTTGTTTTTACACACACCTCCTATTTATTAACTTTGAGACAATCTTTCATGTGTTGTTAAAAATTTACATTTCTTATTTGACAACTGTTTATATCCTTTGACCATTTATTCCTTAGGAAATGACTCTGAATCTTGTATAATTGTATTAGTTTCCTATAAACTTTGTGTATTAAACCCTTATCAGTGACATTTGATATAAAAATATTTCCCCAATTGACAGCTTTCCTTTTTATCTATGTTGCACTGATTTTGCTTATGCAAAAACATTTCCATCTCATGTGTTTGAAATGAGGGGTCATCTCCAGTCATCCTGATCTATGTCTTGCCACTAGACTCAGATGTCCCTGGAAGAGAGAGTGAGACTGATGACTTTGCACAGCCCTGCCTCACGGAAATCCAACTCACTTGGAAGTCAAGACATCACCGTCCTGATGTCATTGAACAACAACAAACAATTGAAATCATGTCTTTTATAGAGGCAGCTAGGTGATGAAGCGGGTAGAGAGTCCTGGTCCTAGACTCTGGAAGTCCTGAGTTCAAACCCAGCCTCATCCATTTACTAGCTGAGTGATCTTGGGCAAGTCACTTCACCTCTGATTGCCTCAGTTTCTTTCTCTGTAAAAAAACAAAGATAACAATACCACCTAGCTTCCAGGGTTGCTGTGAGGATAAGATGAGATATTTGTAAAGCATGTTGCAAACTTAAAAGCAGTATAGAATGCTACTGATTGCTATTATAATGTGATTGTTTCTATCCTTTGATCAGTCAGTCAACAAACATTTATAAAGCATCGACTATGTGCCAGCCACTGTGCTAAGCAGTGGGGATACAAAGAGAGGCAAGGAGTTTACAATCTAATGAAGTCATTGAAAAGTCTCCTCCAGTCATTGCATTGGTTTTTTTAAATATGATATGACCTTTAACATTCAGATTGCATATCCATTTTGAGATTATTAGGAAATGTGGTGAAAGAATTCAACTGAAATTTAATTTCTGCCAAGTCATATTTCCTCACGATATTTTCTAGTTTCTCAGAATTTCAGATTTGAAAGGGAGGGACCTCAGCAACCATCAAGTCCAATTCATATCTGAAAAATACCCCCCTCTACAATATGCCCAACAAATGACCCTATACCCTTTCCTTGACAATGTCCAATGGACTCACTTAACTCCCAGGCAGCCCATTACACTCTTAGAGAGCCCTAAGTGTGAGAGAGCTCTAAATTGTCTCTTATGTCAAACTCTAGCTGCCTCTTTGAAAGCTCCACCCGTTGCCCCTCTTTCTGCTTCTTCACTGTAACTTCTTGCCACTTGGAAGTTCATCCCTGAGCAAGACCTCCATTGCCCAATTCCCTCTGAGATACCCCTTCAGGACACCTTGGGAAGAAAGAAGAGAAAGACTCAATCCTTCCCTCCTTCTCCCTCTGAACTTTGACCCGACACCAAAGAAGTCATTCCAGTTCAGGATTAGGATGGAGAAGCATTTTCTTTTATTATTATTATTAAATTTTATTGATTTATTTTTAGTTTTCATCATTCACTTTTATAAGATTTTGAGTTCTAAATTTTCCTCCTTCCCTTCCCTGCCCCCTCCCCATGACAGCATTCAGTCTGATATAAGCTATACATGTACAATCATATTAAAGATATTTCTAAAAGCATTTTCTAATAGAGAACTGATAAGCTCAGGAAATAGGTCACTCAAGACACAAAGAAAGGCATTTCCTCAAAGGGCTGCAGGAGGGAAGAAGGTAGTTTTCAGGGAGTGCTGGGTTGAGTGGAGGCAGAAGGTGGGTGTGATGGCCAAGAACAATTTGGGTGCACATACTCCCTTGTGCCCCACTCTTTCCCAATCACAGCAGGCTCCCAAACAGGCAAGGCTGATTATAACTTATCAGCATATAACTAATTAGAATAAAAAAAGCAAACACCCTTCTCCCACCCCTCTCTTTCAAAGCTCCTAGTTCTCTCCTCTTCCCCCTTGTCCTCCCTCCAATCCAAGTCCTCTCCCCCAGCATTCCCCCAGCCTAAACTCCCTAATTATGGGAATCCCTGCCTCACTCATGGATCCCTCAAAGAGAGGGAGAGAAGATCAGCTGAGAGGGGGCAACTCCTCCTTTTAGAAGTTGAAAGAGGGGGGGCAAGGTGAAGGTTGCTAACGAAGGGAAGGTGTCACTAAGTGAGTCAGCTGTGCTAATGAGAAGCATTTCATTCAGCTCATTAGAACTAATGAAGAGAAGCTGAAGGAGCAATGGTTGTGTAGAGTAAGGGTATGGGGAGGTAGGGAAGGGTTACAGCTTCCCATTCCCATCCTGACCTGGAAGAAAAAGAGGTAGGCATCTAGGGGACACACAAAGGTGAATTTTCTGAAAAAGAGATAAAGGGGGCGTGGGGCTCACTGTAACAGGGACTAGGAAGTCCAGGGGGCAGCAGCAGCTGCTTATAGTCTGGCCTTACAATTATTCATAAAGTTCTTCAGTTGTTGAAAAGTTCTGGAACCATAATAGTTCACATTGTCCTCACAACAGCCTTGTGAGGGAGGTGCTGTTATTATACCCATTTTTACAGAGAAGGAAACTGAGACCCATAGAGATCATAGGCTTATAGATTTTGAGCTGGTAGGGCCCTTGGAGCCCATTGAGTTCAACCCCTCTCATTTTGACAAAACTGAGTTTGTAAAACCACAGAGAGGTTAAATGATTTGCCCACCAGCGGTGAGCAGGGACCAGCAAATTGTAGGCATGTTTTCTGAGTACTCAGTTCCATTCATATCATCTTCACTGGCATCTATCTGATGTCACTCACTTCCTGAAGCTACATCCAAGTGGTGCCCATAACAGGTGCATCCAAGCTGCCCCTGGATTAACCACATACCTGCTTAGTCTGGGACTGTTCTAGAAGCAGAAAGTTATGTCAAACAACTAGTGTTTATGAAGTGGTTACTATATATGTCAGGTGCTGTGCTAACCATTGGAGATACAATGAATGGCGTAAATCATGGTTCTTACCCTAATGGAGTTCATAATCTAATGAAGAGATAATACACAAATAACTATGCCCACAACAGAGGAGATGGATGATAATTTCTGAGGAAAGGCACTAGCAATGGTAGAGAACAGTGCAGGAAGTATAGATGGGAAAATACCCCCTGCAGAAGATGCAGAATGAGACATGTGATTTTGGATCTGACCAATTTGGGAGAATTTGCTTTTCTTCACTGTTCATATTTATTGCGAGTTTTTTTTTTCCTGGGTTGGAGGGAGAGCAAAATAAATTCTTCCTAATTTAAAAAAATAAAATTTTACTTAAAAATAAAGGGTATACCAAGAATATGGTCACAGAATTTTAGCAGTGGAAAACACTTGGGTTAAAATCTCAGCTCTATTCCATACTGTCTATGCAATTGAGCAAGTCCCTTATGCCTACAGGGACTCAGTTTGATCATCTTTTAAAAAGGGGGGTGCAAAAGGGCTATAAAACTGTGCATACCTTTTGATCCAGCAGTACTACTGCTATGTCTGTATCTTAAAGACATCAAAAAAGGGGAAAGGATCTATTTGTATGAAATATTTGTAGCAGTTCTTTCCGTGGTGGTTAAGAACTGAAAATCGAAAGGATGCCCATCAGTTGGGGACTGGCTGAACAAGCTATGTGATGGAATATTGCTCTGCTACAAGAAATGGCAAGCAGGATGATTTCAGAAAAACCTAGAAAGACTTACATGAATTGATGCAAAGTGAAGTGAACAGAACCGGGAGAATATTGTACACTGTTGTAACAGCAACAAGATATAATGAAGAACTGTAATGACTTAGCTATTCTCAGTGATACAATGATCCAAGACAATCCCAAAGGACTAATGATGGAGCATACTCTCTGCCTCCACATTAAGGATTGACATTGACTGAATATAGACTGAAGCATGCTATTTTTTACTTTCATTTTTTCTTTCATTCGAGTCTTCTTGTACAAAATGAGTAATATGGAAATATTTTACATGATTGCACATATATATATAAACCTATATCTGATCACTTACTGTCTCAGGGAAGGGGGAGGGAAAGATAGAATTTAGAACCCAGAACTTTAAGTAAAGTTTAAAAATTGTTTTAACATGTAATTGGAGGGGGAATAAAAAGTACTATAAACAATTAAAAGAGGTAGGGAGAGAGGTCTAGTGAATAGATTGTTAAATTTGGAGTCTGAATTCTGATTCTGCTATACACTAGCTGTGTGAACTTGCACAATTTCCTTTACTTTTCTGGATGAAAATCTCCAGTGAGGGAATTCACCACCTTCCACTTGGGGATGGCTGTAATGACTTTCACTAATTAATCCTGGTTCTGCCTTTCTGCCTGGCACCTAATAGGTATTTAATGAATTGATTAATTAATCAGTTGGGGGCCTATCAGAACCAATCTAGTCCTTCTTCCACTTTATAGACCCGAAAATATTTGAAAATGGCTATCACATCCCCTACTCAACCAAGCTTTCTTCCCTCCTTTGTTCTCTCCATTCTCCTCTTTTCTTCTCCCTTCTTAATAGCCTTAAGGGAGGTGGACTTCCCAATCATTTTTCCACCTCTGTCCCTACAGCCCTCTCACAATGGGGTCACTTCTGACTCCATAGGTCTTCTGCTCTGATTGGTGAAATCTTGAACTTCCATTTGAAGAAGTACTTAGGACAGCCACACTCATTTCTAACTGTCTTAGCTCCAACCTCTCCAGAATACTTCTTCACCCTGCCCCACGGACCATTTCCAGCTCTCCTGAGCTATATCTTACCAATGAACCCGGATGGCTCCAGAAGAGAAAGTGAGACTGGTGACCTTGCACAGCTCTCCCTCACTTAAATCCAAATTACGGATCACCTTCCTGATGTCATGGTCCTCTTTGAGAATGAAGGACAAACAACCTGTGAACCTTGACCCAGGGCGGGGGGAGAGTGGGGAACCAACCCCTCCATCTGTGTTTTACGTATTATCCTCCTGTATTAGAAGTCAAACATTTTGAGGGTAGGAACTGTCTTCCTTTTTGCTAGTATTTGTGTTTACAGAGCTTGGCACAGTGTCTGGCACATAGAAAACACTCAAGAAAGGCTTTATCTAATTTTTACCCTGGGAAGGAATCGCCAGTTTGAGAGCGATAGCTTGGTGTGGTGGTTGTTCAGTCATTTTGGTCATGCCCTGCTCTTTGTGACCCATTTGAGGGTTTTTTTGGGGCAATAAGTGGGTTTGCCATTTCTTTCTCCAGCTCATTTTACAGATGAAAAAACTGAGGCAAATGGTTAAATGACCTGTCCAGCGTCACACAGCTAGTGTTTGAAGTCAGATGTGAACTCAGGAAGAAGAGTTTTTCCAACCCCAGGTTCAACACTCTTTCTACTACGCCACATATGTGCTAGTGCCTTGGTTGGTCTAATGGGGCTAACGGGAGTAGATTTGTAACGAAGGGTGTTATGGCCCTAGCCTGGATACCCTCCTCTGTGCTCATTTTACAGTTTGTGGTAGAGGGGAGAGGCCTTCTAACTCCAATTCAGGCCTCCAACTTTAAACCAATCCCTCTGGCACGATGACCACACCACCCTCTTGGAACAGCTGAAGCATGCGCATCTATAGGGAGGGGGTACAGGATGGGTGTAGCCCATCACCTCTACCACTTCTTTATTTGCATTTCTGAGACACCCATGGGCTGAGAACCAGAAATAACAGAGGCAAGAGTT
Organism: Notamacropus eugenii; assembly: GCF_028372415.1. Taxonomy (NCBI): domain Eukaryota; kingdom Metazoa; phylum Chordata; class Mammalia; order Diprotodontia; family Macropodidae; genus Notamacropus; species Notamacropus eugenii. The sequence goes on along the minus strand of NC_092873.1, from coordinate 353,535,535 downwards.
CAGGGGGTGGTGGGATGGTTCTACCCTAGCATCAAACCCTCAGCTTGCTGGAGATAGGAGGCCAGACCTTGGCAGACATGCACTTAGATGCATTTACTGTGATATTGCATTAGACTTCTCAGTGGATCTCTCTTACTCTACCCCCACAACAAACAAACAAACAAAACCAATTACCTGTGCTTAATAAAACTTTGTCGTTCTCTTTCTCTCTCTTCCATCTAGGGTTCTCCTTCAAGTTGGGCCAATCTGCCTTCATCCTCTGCCCATACCTACTCCTTCCCATAGGCCATTTCCTTAGCCAAGAATAACCTCTGACTTACTCTGTTTCTAGCATGCTCCCTTCCTCCAGGAAGCTTTTTATTACTCCTTGACCTGGATCTATTCTCCTAACAGTGATGTCTGTAGTTCTACCCAGCATTAAAATCTGCTCTTGTCCCTCTGTCTCCAGAGAGAAAGGCCATAGCTATGCCTTTGCATTCTGGATAACTGTGTTGTCTCTCTCATCAGACTAGAATCTCTCTATGTCCCCCATTATAATGGAACGTCCCACAGCTGACTCTGTGACTTGCCAGATCCAAATTCTAACATGACAGCATTTCAATTAGATCGATGGGTAGGGCCCTGGGACCAGAGAGAGTGTAGAAGCCCAGAAGGTGGAGAGGCTGTAATAATTTCTGCTCCAGAGAAGGTTCAGAGAAAAGAGGGATTGTACCTATTTTTTCAGGAGGCAAGACTGAAAAGCCCTAAGGACAGGCTCCTGTCTTCATCCCCAGACAGAAAAGAGAACAAATAGAGTTTCAGCACTAGCTGAGGTCTTGGTGATTGGGTAGAGGGGGGAGAACAGACCTGAGGAGGTGGATAGGGAAAACAGGTAGAGAGAGAGAGAGGGAAAGGGAGAGGGAGAGGGAGAGGGAGAGGGAGAGGGAGAGGGAGAGGGAGAGGGAGAGAACATAAAAAGAACCGTGAACACACAGTGGGAAGGAATGAGTTATGAACTGAGAACTCCCCCCCACCCTCATCCCCCCACCCAGATGCTATTTCAGGGGGAGTGAATATATGCAGTGATGGGGCAGGATGGGTGAAGATGTTAGCTTTCTGAGATGCCAACCTGTCCATTCTCTTGCATCACTGTAGCATTGCTATCCCACTGGGTTTCTAGATCAAAGTCACTCCCCCTAATGATCTCCAAATTTCTATTTGAGTCAGCTTATTCTAGGACCTTTCTACTGCCACTCCTCCCCCACTTGTTCCCCTGTCCCACAGCCACCCCCCAACACCCCAACAAGGTTAGAAGCTCTTCTTACCGCCTGCATTTGTGTGTGAGAGGCAGGAACAGGCCCAGCAACCTGCATTCAGCCTCTCTCTACCTGATTGGCCATCCCCTGGTGTTCCAGACCTGGGATAATAATGATCCCTTGTATTTGTACCGACAGTATAACAGAGTTTTCAAAGCATTCTACATCTATTATCTTGTAGATAGAGTGGGAAGAGCTCTGAAAGGGAATGAGAAGACCTGGATTTGAATTGTCTCTACAAGTGCCACCTGCAGGACCCTGGTAAATCATTTCCCCCTCCAAGTATCAGTGTCTTCATCTATAAAATGAAGGATGAAGTGGATTTCTGAATCTCTTTTTAAACCCAAATTTATAAAAACTAAAATATTTTACCATTTATTTTTAAAATAATTTAAAATTAATTTTTAAATTAAAAATAACTTTCAGTGTTTTAGATTTGACAAACCCCAACACATGTGAACATTCATATAAAGAACATAAAAGAATATGTATGTATGAAACTTTGAATTTTTTACCTACTTCATAAATTCAACACATTTAATGCAAAGTTGTCCTACTTGTCTAACTCCCTCTGAATGCCCTTCTCTTAAATACATAAAAAAGTTTTGATGGCCCTCTTTTCTTTCTTTTCTTTTTCCTGCGATATCTTGATATTAAACCCTTCCTCCTCAAAACCTCTCCGGTTAAAAAAAAACCCAAATCCAAACCAAAACTCCCTTGTAAACAAAGCAGTATTACAAAACAAACACACACCATGGCCATTTCTGAAAA